>NC_081355.1:63347515-63655165 GCF_030684315.1 Stegostoma tigrinum | reverse complement strand
TAGGGCTTCCCCTACCTCCTCAGACTCCACACACAAGTTCCCTATGCTATCCCTGATCGGCCCTACTCTTTCTTTGACCATTCTCTTATTCCTCACATAAGTGTAAAATGCCTTTGTGTTTTCCCTGATTCCTTCTGCCAAGCCTTTCTCGTGCCCCCTCCTGGCTCTCCTCAGACCATTTTTGAGCTCCTTCCTTGCCTGCGTGTAATCCTCTCTAGCTGAACTTGACCCTAGCTTCCTCCACCTTATGTAAGCTACCTTCTTCCTTTTCACATGAAGCTCCACCGCTCTCATCATCCAAGGTTCCTTTATCTTACCCCTTCTTGCCTGTCTCAGAGGGACATATTTACTCATCACTCGCAACAACTGTTCCTTAAACAGTCTCCACATGTCTATAGTTCCCTTACCATGGAACAATTGCTCCCAGTCCATGCTTCCTAACTCATGTCTAATCGCGTCATAGTTTCCTCTTCCCCAATTAAATATCCTCCCATTCTGCCTAATCCTCTCCTTCTCCATAGCTGTGTAGAATGTGAGGCAGTTATGGTCACTATCACCAAAATGTTCTCCCACCACAAGATCTGATACCTGCCCCGGCTCGTTCCCGAGCACCAAGTCTAGAATGGCCTCTCCCCTCGTCGGCCTGTCAACGTACTGTGTTAGGAAACCCTCCTGAACACACCTTACAAAAACAGCTCCATTCAAATCTTCTGCTCGAAGGAGGTTCCAATCAATATTAGGAAAGTTAGAGTCATCCATTACAACAACTCTACTGCGTCCACACTTTTCCAAAATCTGTCGACCTATGCTTTCTTCAATCTCCCTGCTACTATTTTCAGCACATCAGCTTCCTCTATCTCTATCCATTCCAGCATGCACACCTGCTCTTCAAAGGTTTTTTAAATACTTTGACAGACAATCAAACAACACCCAGATTTTACAAGTCTCATCCTTGGTTTCAAATCCCTCCACGACACCATCCATCCATATCTTTTTAATCTCCACTGACCCTACATTCTTGGAGAGATCTGTACTCATTATTGTCATTTTTTAATTCATTTGTAGTAAGAGGACATTGCAGGCTAGACCAGCATTTATTACCCATCCCTAATTGCCCTGAGGGCAGTTAAGAGTCAACCACATTGCTGTGGGTCTGGAGTCACATGTGGGCAAGACCAGGTAAAGATGGCAGTTTCCTTCCCTCAAGGACATTAGTGAATGAGATGGGTTTCTCCGACAGCCAACAATGGATTCATAGTCATCATTAGACTCTCAATTCGAAATTTTTAAAAATTAAATTTGGATGTCACCATCTGCTGTGGTGAGATTCAAACCCAGATCCCCACAGACATTACCTGGGTCTCTGGATTATGCGTCTAGCAATAATACCGCTAGGCCATCCACACCCCCCCACCCCACCAAACGAGGGCACCATGTCTGTAATTTCTCCACCACTGGTGACCATGTGTTCAGTTGGAATTCCCTCCTACTGACAGTATCTTGCCCTCCTCCTATAAGTCACCTTGGACAGCTGATCTAAATTCTTCTCATATGACTCACTGATGTATTTTATTGTGAAATATTACCGATCAGGTTGAGATTGCCATGAAGGATTCTCCTCCTTAATCTCCTCCTCTCCCCTGAGACGTGCTGACTCTCAGGTTAAACAACTACTAGTCATCTCTGTCTAATGAGAGACTGGTTTTGGTGACTTTACCTAATTGGCCTTTACCTTACTCCTGCAAAGCACCTTGGCTGAATTTATTACATTAAACAGGCCATATAAATAAAACATTGTTGCTCTTTTGGTTTGAAGCAAAGAATTCATTGATTTTTTTTTCAAATTCTGTTGATACTGAGTTAGATACAAAGTAAGCCCTACTGGAATCAGTTGTTTATGTGGAAACTTTAATATAGGAAGGCAATAATGCAAATCATTCTCACCAGATGCTGGTATCTGGATGGACAGATTCAGATTCCAGTAATTTAAAAACAAATCACTTGGACATAAGTATCGCTGGCTAGCCAGCATTTATTGCCCGTCCCCAGTTGCCCTAGAGAAGGTGGTGGTGAGCTGCCTTCTTGAATTGCTGCAGTCCTCCTGCTGTGTGTTGACCCACAACACTGTTAGGGAGGGAATTCCAGGATTTTGACCCGACAACGGTTGGTGGCAAATTTGCAGGTGCTGGTATTCTCAGGCATCTGCTGCCCTTGTCCTGCTTATTGGATTTGGCCATGGGTTTGGAAGGTGCTTTCTGAAGATCTTTGGTGAATTTTTGCAGTGCATCTTGTAGATAGTACACACTGCTGCTACTGAGGGTCAGTGGATGTTCGTGGATGTGGTGCCAATCAAATGGACTGCTTTATTCTGTTAATGCCAAGTTTCTTGAGTGTTGTTGGAGCAGCATGTATCCAGACAAGTGCTAGGTACCCCATCACTTGTGCCTTGTAGATGGTGGACAGGCTTTGGGAAGTCAGTAAATGAGTTACCCACTACAGTATTCCAAGCCTTTGACCTATTTTGTAGCCGCTATGTTTATGTGGGGAGTATCGTTGAGTTTCTAGTCAATAGTAACTCACAAGCTGTTGATAGTGGGGTATTCAGTAGTGATGACACCATTAAATGTCATGGGGTGATGGTTAGAGTGTCTCATATTGGGGACAGTCATAGCCTGGCATTTGTGTGGTATGAATATTGTTTACCACTTATCAGCCCAAACCTGGTTATCATCCAGATCTTTTGCATTTGAACGTGAACTGCTTCAGTATTTGAGGAGTTGTGAATGATGCTGAACATTGAGCCATCATTGACATTTCTGACCTTACGATGGAGAGAAGGTCATTGATGAAGGTGGTTGGGCCTAGGACACTACCCTCAGATGTCCTGGAGCTGAGATGACTGACCTTCAACAATGCCAACTCAGTTCTGTGGAAAGGTCACTGGACCTGAAATGTTAGCTCTGAGTTTCTCCACAGATGCTGACAGACGTGCTGAGCTTTTCCAGCAATTTCTGTATTGTTTCTGATTCCCAGCATTTGCAGTTCCCTTGGTTTTTATTTAGAGTAATAGATAGTTTAGATTACATAATTTGGGAAGCCTTGAAACATAAGCTTTTAATCTGATGTCTAAATTAGGTGTTCACACTTTAATTTCCGGATGTTTACTCCCAGTCAGTTCTGTAACTTGGTGTTTTTCTTCTTGAGAGACTGAGACCGCTCTCTACAGCCAATATTTGGTTCTGCAGTCTAAAATCCCTCTATCTTACTATGCCAAAGAAGCCCTTTGAAGTGCATTCCCTGTCTGCTCAGGGTTTGTTCCAGGAATAATAATTGTAGGCGAGGGTCTAGCTCCAACCTGTGCAGGTTCTCATAATGGTGTAATGAACAACAAGAATGAGGGCCTTTCTATGCCTCTCAGTGCTGGCAATGGTAATGGAGTGGGTGTGTTTCTGGTTTCATGACCTTTTGGGTGAAATGTTCATTTCAGTTCAGATCATAGACCATAGTTCAGAGCAGTGCAGATACAGACCATTTGGCCTATCAAATCTGTACTAATCCTCCAAAGAGCACCCTACCCTATCCCCATAACCCTGCATTTCCATGGCTAACCCACTTGTCCTGCACATTCCCTGGATACAGGATAGGAGCAAATTACTGCCAATGCTGGAATCTGTACAGAAAACGTAAAATGCTGGAGATCACAGTGGGTCAGACAGCATCCATGGATAGAGAGCAAGCTAATGTTTCAAGTCTAGATGGCTCTTCATCAGAGTAGTGTGGAGAGGACAACATTTAGCAATAGTGGGCACACTGCATTGCTGAGGGAGAGAGGCTGCTGATAGAGCAAATTAAGTGATTAGAATATGAGAATGGCAGAGCAATGCTGTGTCTGACTACCACGCATGAGAGAACAGACAGTCCCGCTGGAGTTGGCGGAAGGGGGAGAGGACATGGTGACGGAGAATGTAACAAGCAAAGCTAAAAGAAAGGGAAGGATTGGGTGTGAGTTCACAATCTGAAGGTATTGAACTCAATATTAAGTGCAGAAGATTGTAAAGTGCCTAGTCTGAAGATGAGATGTTGTTCCTCCAGTTTGCACTGTGATTCACTAGAACATCCAGCTCACACAGCAAGGACAGACAAGTGGGCGTGTGAGAAGGATGCTCTGTTAAAATGACTGGCTATAGTAAAGTCCAAGTCATGCTTGCACAAAGACTGAAGGTGTTCTATGTGGCAATTTAGCAGGCTATATGTGTTTAGCCCCTGCTGGTTACAACAGACAGGTGATGCCTGTGGCCATTTTGAATCAGTATTATTGGTCCATTTTAAAAACCATTTTAGTGGAAGAAGAGATCAGATACCAACTCATATCATAGAATTCAAAGATTAATAGTACATGTGGAATGGGGAAATGAAGCAAGTAGGTAGAATTCTGACACATAAAACAACTTGGGGCTTCAGGTAAGCAAATCATTGAGATTTGAAGAAATAGGTTCTGAGATTAATCCAAACCATCAACGGACTCAATGACCAGAATACAGTGACTGGAAATCATTTTCCAGCTATACTGAGGTCCTGTGGAAGTGTCATCGGATCTGAAACGTTAATGCCAATGTTTTCTTCACAGGTTCAGCCAGGCCTGCTGAACTTTTTCAGCAACTTGTGTTTTTGTATACTGAGGTCTTGTTAGGCCACACCTGGGCTTGGGTTTGATGGCCCTCTGGCAGCGGATTTGCAGATGGCGAGGCCTGTAAAATACCACGGGTACAATCATCGCTGCCTTTACCAGCAACAGAGAATTGTTGGGCAGCATGCCCACAAGTAAACAAATTGAGGCCCTCAAAGGATATAGTTAATGGCTACTTGAGGGCCTCATCTCACTACTGATGAAATTTACCCAGCAGAAACCAGGATCCAGGCAGGCAGCTCATGCTGCGAGGTCTGGTGGCGTCAGGGTAGTTAGCTCGTTGGAGGATCAATTAACCCAGATCTCCCCCTCAATTCCAGTACTGGTCTGTCTACCTAAGCACCCTACTCCCATCACCACCCTCTTATCAGGGTCTTCTGCCCTGTCCTGCCAAAATCCCTCTCCTCTTAAGGCTTTTCTGTATCTATACAAGACCTAACAATTTACGAGTGTTTTTCCAGCAAGTCTCAACCAGAGTGGACAGACGGGAACCAACAGATGTGTAGCATTTGGACCTCCAGAAGGCATTTGAGAATGTACCTCACAAAAGGTTAAGATATAAAATAGCATAGTGTTGGAGGTAGTAATTTAGAATGGAAAGAAAATTAGTGAATGGCCAGGAAACAGTGAGTGGGGATAAGGGGCTCTTTTTCAGGTTGTCGACCTAAGACCATTGGGGTTCCACAGGGGTCAGTGCTGGGACCACAACTGTTTCCAATATATATTAATGACTTGGAGGAAGGAAATGAATATACTGGAGCCAAATTTGCAGCTAACACAAAAATAGGTGGAAAGACAGGTTGTTAGAGGTAAGCACTTGTGGTCCCAGCACTGATCTCTGTAGTAAGTGGACAAAAAATTGGCAAATGGAGTTTAATATGGAAGATGTGAAGTTGTTCACTTTGGAAGGCAAAACAATGGAACAGAATATTATTTAAATGGAATAAAACTGCAGAAAGCTGCAACACAGAAGGACTTGGAGATAGAGAGAACACAGTGTGGAGCCAGAGGAACACAGCAGGCCAGGCAGCATCAGAGGAACAGGAAACCCATTTCTGAAGAAAGGTCCCAAACCGAAACATCAGCTTTCCCGCTCCTCTGATGCTGCCTGGCCTGTTGTGTTCCTCCAGCTCCACACTTTGCTATCTCTGGCACCAGCACCTGCAGTTCTTGTGATCTCTAAGGGCCTTGGAGATACTTGTGCATAAAACACAGCAAGCTAGCCCACAGGTGCAACAGGTAATCAGGAAGGCTCAGGGAATGTGGGACCTTATTTCAAGAGGATGGGAGTGTAAGAGTAGAGAGGTTTCACTACAACTATACAAGGTGCCGGTGAGACCATACCTAGAGTACTGAAAGCAGTTTTGGACCCCTTATTTAAAGAAAGATATTATTTAATTGGGGGCAGTCCAGAGAAGGTTCATGAAATGATACTTGTTGTGGAGGGATTTTCTTTTGAGCAAAAGATAAACAAGTTGGGACTCTACTCATTGGAGGTTAGAAGAATAAGAGGTCATCTCATTGAAAAATGCACGATTCTTAAGGGGCTTGACAGGGTGAATACTGAAAGGATGTTTCTCGTTATGGGAAAGTCTAGGACCAGTCTAGGGCAGAGCCCCTTGTGTGTATTTAAGACTGAGATAGATAGATTCTCGAACAATAGATGAAAGGGCAGGAAAGTGGGCGTGAAGACCGTGAGATCAATCATGATCCTATGGAATTACGCAGCAGGCTCAAAGGGCTGAATGGTGTACTCCTGTTCCTATTTCTTAAATCTTAAAAATATATAAGTTTGGAACTAATTTCCACAATTAATTGTTAATCTTAAAATTGACTTGTTAAAACTGACTCACTGAAGTAAAGACAAATGTATGGGGTTTGGTCGCACATCCAACATGATCTTCCTGAATGGAGCAACAAGATTCAGGACTAGAAGGGCCTACTCATGGCCCTATGGTCCTTTGATTTTTTTTAATAAATTGCCAAGTTATCTGGGGAAGAACAGATCAAACTGTGTGAAATGCCTTCCGTTAGAGAAAACAGATTTACTGCACAAGTAACCGTTCACTTTCTCCATGCTAGTTAATCTGTAATTTAGCTCGGATCTTTTCCACCATTATTAAACTTATATTCTACTGTTCAATTAAACTGAAATAATCTGTGACTCCAAAGTAATACTGTAATGTTTAAAAATTAAACTGCTCCAAAATTACAGGCAATGGTTTATTGGTCAGTACCAACAGAAAGTTTCAGTCGGGTGACCAATGTACAAATAAAGTACGTGTCGTTATATTAATTTAGCATCTTTGCAATAACACCCAGCACACCCATCACCTCCCTGACCATGCAGAAATCAAGATCTAAGACACACAATAGGAGTTCATAGTCCATGCTGCTTTAATAAGTTATTGGAAACTGCAAGAAGTTTGTATATACTTCCATCTAATGGCAAGAATCAGTAATACTATTCTAGTTATTACCTGAAATCAAAGAGTGAAATTGTACTGGTGAAAGTCATTTCTTTAAATCAAATGGGAATCATGTTCTTAACTTGATCAGATGATATTGTTATGGACTTCTGACTCATATCCAGGGGCTCAAGACAAAATGGTAGGACCAAGGCCACACATGGACAGAATGGAGGCATTCACTGAAACAGTCAAAAATTGATTCGAGGAATTGCAGTGAATGCACTGTCTGTGGAAAAATGTGATATTGGGGTGGGAAGATTTTTCTGGGCTAGTGGTGCATCTTCTGCAGTTTTGTCAAAGATATCAGAATAGCAGCTGAAAGTAAGAGTAAAGTAAAATGTGCTTGACTTTGGAAAGTGAGTGGAAAGCCCAGGAAGAGAATAAATCAGTAGAAATAACAAGAACTGCAAAGTTCGGCACTTTCTTTGTTTCTTCATTTTACTGCTTTTTTAGCGTATGGTTTGGTTTGTTTTACAGTAGTTTAAGATGGCGCTGTCAGTGGTGACACTATACAACATTTTTCAGTGTATTTTGTTATAAGATACATGGAAAATAAATCAAATCATATGTACTGTAGAAGATAACAATTAGATTTATACATTGAAGTTTTAGGTCTAGAAAAGGAGCATCTGTTTGAGAAACTGGATAAAGCTTCTCTCAAATAAATGCAAACCATCATAGGGTTTATATGTCCTAAAATGTTGGGGCCATGTTAACTTAAAAGTTTAACATCTAGAAAGTTTAGACCACAAAAGAGCAGGTAGCCTTGCTTAGTTAAAGAACAAGAGACAAATGCTTGCAATCCTTGCAGTCAGGGCAACTTAGACCGAAGTATTTTTCTGTTTTTGGAGTTAGAGATAAATTAATTTAAAAGCATTTAGTAAACTTTCAAAGGTTATAATAGTGTTATAATCTATTTTGTGGATTGTGGATAAGGATTAACTTAAGTTTGACGTTCATGGGGGAAAGAAGTTGGAAAGTTGCCTAGTTTGAAGCTTATACAAAAATCAAAGTGGTCTTCACCGACTCTTGTGGGAAAAGGAAGCACGTAGCAGATTAGTGTGAAAGTACTGAGAAGGCAACCAGAAGAAAGGATAAGGCATTCACAGTTAAGAAACAGTAAATTAAAGCCTTATTTCTGAGAATAGTTGGAAGTGAAGAGAATTAGTTTTCAGTAGACTGTGGCAATTTTTGGGTGATCTCAACTGAAGTAAATAACTTTAAGATATCATTAAGTTTAAGAGAATTCTTGCAGCAAGTAAGAAGTGAACTGAGAGCATAACAAATGCAATTAAAGACATATAGCGAAGTTAATCTTGCTTGTTTTGGTTGGCATAGTTCTATTGGTACAAGCGAGATGTTCAGATTTCTTTTTGAATGTTAATGGCTTTGAACCAGATTGTAACAAAATGCTATTTTGTAACTATACTACACCTGTTTTACTGTTTTGGTGCTGTAAATAAACATATCTTTTTCTTGAAATTATATACATGTAATCATTCATTGTCAATGAACTATCAATGTCTAAACCATTTGTTTCTGTCCCACTCTGTCCATTAGCTTTTCACTAACTTTTTCCAAGTGACCAATATGCACCTTTCTATAGGGTTACATTGCTAATCAACAATTACCTTTACCTTTCTAAAGCTCATGAGAGAGGTTTAGATGTGACATGTTCTGCATTGTATGGGGGAATAGCTTTCAGAGCGTCTCTGTCATGCAGTTGAATTTGGAAACTAACAACTGAAGCGGAGCTCAGAGTAAGCAAGACTTTGAGTTTGAGTGGGGAAGAAGGCAATGGAACATTGGAGTATCCAGTTGGTTGTCGTACATCAATTGAACATATAACGTTACCATAAAAAATTAAAAATGAAAACTGTTTTACTGATAACACAATACACAGACAATAGATAAAGTAAGTGAGCTAATGCCCGGTAAAATGTTGGAGCTAAATTAACTATACATCTCCAGAAACAAAACTTGAGTTGAGAAGTGTGGCAGCAAAATATTTGTCTGCATTATCACTGTGTTAGAAATAGTTAGTGGTGCATTGATAACATCAATGGCCCTGTAACCCAGAATCACAGACTGATGGTGTAGGTTCAAATCCCACCATTATAAATGTTAGAATGTAGACTTAACAAAGATCTGGAATTAAATCTAGACCATTGTTAATTGCCATTAAACTCAAATTGATTCATTTGTGCCCTTTAGGAAAGGAAATCCTCTAAATCTAGTCCATTGTTAATTGCCTTAAAAATCAAACTGATTCACTTTTGCCCTTTAGAGAAAGAAGTCTTTTCCTGGTCTGTCCACTTGTGACTCCAGACCCACAGAAATGTAATAAACTCTTAACTGACTTCTGAAATGACCAAAGAAGCCATTCTGCTCAAGTCAATTTGGAGTGGCAATAAGTCCTGGCCAAATCAATATTACATATTTCCCCTGAATGGCTTTTAAAAATGCAATTTTTTTGGGAATACATGTTTTCATGCAAAATACATATCTTCGAATGGGACTTGAGTTTGGGAAATGGTTGTCTTGTTTCCAGTTGGAACTCTTCTCTGTCTGACATTGAAGGCCTAAAATCTTCCATTTTAATGAAGTGGGACACCTTCATTCAGCATGCTGCATTCAAAAGGGAGACAAAAAGCGCGAAAGAACAGACTAGTTAGCTTAGCATTGGTCATAGGAAAGATGTTAGAAGATATTACATAAGACATTGTAGTAAGGCACAGGGAAAATTAGGAAAGTAATCAGGAAGAACCAACATGGTTTTTTACAATAATGGGGATCATTTCTAACTGACTTATGCATGTTCTTTGCAGTGCTATGGATAAAGGGAAACTGGTAGATATACTGCACTTAGATTTCTTGAAATCAGTTAATAAGGTATCACATCAAAGGCTAATGAGAAAAATAAATGCTCATTGTAGGAAGGAGGACATTGGCATGAATTGACAGAAGAATGATTAGCACACAGGGAACAATAGGCATAAATTGGTCATTTTCTGATTGGCAAGGTGCAATGAATAGTGTGCCATCAGGATCAGCACTGGGGTCTCAATGCTTTGTAACTTATATAAGTGGCTTTGATAAAGGCACCGGTTGTTTAGTTGCTGTATTTGCTGACACCACAAACATAGGTGGAAAAGTATGTTCTGAGGAGAATATAAGGAAACTGCAAAGGATACAGATAGGTTAAGTGAGTGAACAAACTTCTGGCAAATTGAGTATAATATGGAAAAATGCAAGATTGTCCATATAAGTAAGAGGATTAAACAAAGCATATTATTAAAATGATGAGGGATTGAAGTATTCTAACATGCAAAGGGATCCGCATATCTAAATCCACAAATGTTAACATGCATACACCAAGCAATTAGGAAAACTAATGGAATGTGTCAAGACCATACCTTTGTTTTTTTGCTGCATTTTTGATTTATCGACTGGAATAGAAAAGGAACTACTTTAAAAACTAAGAATAGTAGAAGGGATGCTGCATTTTTAAAAAGCAAAGTAACCACACCTATTTACATTGTTGCTTGTTCAAGCATTTAGGTGGGGTGAGGTGCGCGGTAGTTTTTGGTGGTTACTGAAGGTGAGCTGAAGCCAAGAGCGAGTACAAAGGGAGATTTGACTGGCAACAAGAAACTGATTGACAATTGATCATTACCGTATAGAACAATGACAAAGGCTTTCTGCTCGTCAACAACTTTGCGATTGGCTCCCAGCTAGCTGGACAGTTTATGGGTCAGAAAAAGATAGTCAGAAATCTTCATATCTCTGAAAAGGGAGGCAGTATCCTTTCTCCATAGTTAAATAAAACCCTAAAGCCCGAAGAAAACCTATTTATTTTTCCTCATCAGCTGCTGCATTCAACCACTATCAGAGAATTGATACATTATGATCCAATTACTTCATGCTAACTGCAAACAAGTCAAAGTGCCTGAAGAAGCCAGATTGAGAAGCAGCAACTCCTGGCAATTGAAAAGTGTAATCTCAGCGAACGCTTCGGACGGGAGCCATCAAACAACCTCCTTGGTTTCCCCTCCATCCATAACACTATACTTTTTTCCCAATTGTCTGTATATATGTGTAGGGAGAGTTTTATACGGGGGCAAGAGTTTGAATGAGAGTTATATGTTGACAGTTTGTTATTGTTTACCTGTGGCTAGGGTTTAATCATTTAGAGTCAGAGTCATACTACACAGAAGCAGACCCTTTGGTCCAATTTGTCTATGTTGACCAGGTTTCCCAAGCTAAACTAGTCCCATATCCTTCTAAATCTTTCCTATTCATATACCTGTCCAATATCTTTCAAATGCTACAACTGTACCTGTACCTACCACTTCCTCTGGTCAATCATTCAATATATGAATCACGCACTGTGTTAAAAAGTTGCGCCTCAGGTCCCTTTTAAATCTTTCTCCTCCCACCTTAAAAATATGTCCCCTAGTTTTGAACTCACCCACCCTAACGAAAAGACCTTTGCTATTTACCTTATCTGTTCCCCTCATGATTTTATAAATCTTCATAATATCACCCCTCAACCTGCTACACTCCAGTGAAAAAGTTCCAACTTACCCAGCCTCTCCTTGTAACTTAACGTTCTTGCGAAGATTTATAGTGTGCATTGTGGATGAGGTTGTTGGCTTGCTCTCCGAACTGGCTGGTTATCATACAGGTGTTTTGTTACCATGCTAGGTAACATCGTCAATGCGGCCTCTGATGAAGCAATGTTGTTCCACTCTGCTTGGAATTTATACGATCCGGTCTGTTAAGTTGGGTTGTGTCATTTCCAATTCCGTTTTGCAAGGGTTTGTATATGGGATTTAATTCCACATGTTTGTTGATTGTATTACGGGTGAAAAACTAGGCCTCCAGGAATTCCCATGTGTGTCTCTGGTTGGCTTGAGCTAGGATGGTCACATTGTCCCAGTTAAATTGATGGCCTTCATTGTCTGAGTGCACAGCAATGAGGGAAAGTTTGTCATGTCATTTTGCTGCTAACTAGTGTTCATGTATGTGTGTTACCATGATTCCTAGTGGTCGCAGGAGTCACATTATCAGTTCTGATATGTTCTTGATATGGAGTAGTGTGACCAGTGTCTTGGGGCGTACTGTGTCCTCTTGGCTTCGTCTATCTAGTAGGCATCTGTGGATAAGATGACACAGTACACCCCAAGACACTGGAGACACGGCACTAGAACAAGAACATATCAGAACTGACAAGACTCCTATGATCACTAGGAATCATGGAAACACACAAACCACAGCCACACTGCAATAAACACTCACAAGGACCAAAGATCCCAGACCCATGACATGCTGGACCAGCATAGTTTACAAAATATCTTGCAATGACTGCAACTAACATTACATCAGAGAGATCAGAACTAGCCATGAGGACAGATGAACACCAGCTAGCAGCAAAACGATACAACAAACTTTCCCTCATCTCAGTGCACTCAGACAATGAAGGCCATCAATTTAACCGGGGCAATGTGACCATTTAGCTCAAGCCAATCATAGACACGGACAGGAATTCCGAGAGACCTGGTTTGCAACCATAATACAATCAACAAACATGTAGAATTAGACCCCATATTCAAACCCTTGCAGAACAGAACAAGAAATGACACAACCCAACTTAACAGACCGGATGATATAAATTCCACCTGGAGTAAAACCACATTGCTTCATTGGAGGCCACACTGATGATGTTACCTGGCATGGTAATGAAACATCTGTACAATAACCAGCCAGCTCAGCAAACAAGCCAACAACCTCTCCTTATAACTCAAATCCCCAGTCTCAGTAATGCCCTCGTAAATCTTTTCTGCACCCTCTCCAATGTAATAAAATCCTTCCTTAAGCAGTTGTAACAAATAGTCATTGGTATTGAGTAGTAAAACCTGTTCCATGCTTTTTCAGACCCAGGCTAACAAGGCAGGTAATTTGGGAATTTTGGATACTTTGGTAAAATCTGTAACTTTTGTGATGACTTCAGAAATACTGGCTTCATTTCCAGCATGTGACTCAGTGAGGCATGGCAAATGTCATGAAAAGTGGAGGAGTAGTACCTCATATTCCACTTTGGAACCTACAACCCAATGGTTTCAACATGGACTTTACTAGCTTCAAAACCTCCCCACCCCCGTCCTCATCCCATGACCAACCCTCACTCCCATCCCTGCCTCCCTGACCTATCTGTCTTCTCTCTTGCCTATCTGCTCCTCCCTCTTCAATGACCAATCCCCACCACTAACTACCTACACTCACCTATCAGCATCCCATCTCCCTTCCTCAGCACAACCCCCCCTATTTATTTCAGAATCACCTTCCCCCTCCCATTTCTGAAGAAATACCAGCTTTCCTGCTCCTCTGATGCCACCTGGCCTGTTGTGTTCCTCCAGCTCCACACTGTGTTATCTTATGGAAAATGTCTTTGTTTATTAAGGAGGGGATTAGAGTACAAAAGCTGGTGCAGACACGGCTGAATGGCACAATAAACTGATTATTTGAGGGGTTATACTTTATTTATACAGGGCATTGATGACTCCACAAAGGGAGCATTTCTTATTCGTCCTGATCTCCTTACTGAAAGGAAGGCTTGAGCTATGATGGTCACATTGTCCCAGTTAAATTGATGGCCTTCATTGTCTGAATGCACTGACACGAGAGAGTTCATTGTGTCATTTTGCTGCTAGCTGGTGTTCGTATATTTATAAATAAATTTTAAAAGTGGACAAGTCATCTTGGGAATAAACATCAGCTTGTATCTGTTGAAATTTAGAACAGTAAGAAGCAATTTGATTAAAACATAAAGTACTGTAGATTCTTAAAAGAATGGATAGGGAAAGATTGTTTCCTCTTGTAGGAAAATCTAGAACAAACAGTTATTGATTTAAAAAAGTCATTTATTTAAAACGAAAGAGCTGATCACCGACTTCAGGAAGCACAGAGGAAGCTCTACCTACATCAATGGAGCTGAGGTGGAGATAGTTGAGAGCATCAAGTTTCTAGGGGTGATGAACACCAACAATGTCCTGGAATACCCACATTGATGCAATGGTCAAGAAGGCACAACTACACCTCTACTTCATCAGGAGGTTAAGAAAATTCAGCATGTCTATAAGGACTCTTACCAACTTTTATGGATGCACAATAGAATGCTTTCTATCCGGATACATCACAGCTTGGTATGGCAACTGCTCTGCCCAGGACTATAAGAAATTACAGGAAGTTGTGAACTCAGCCCAGTCTACCGTGCAAGCCAGCCTTCATTCCATTGGCTCCATCTATAATTCTTATTGCCTCAGAAAGGCAGCAAACATTATCAAAGACACATTCCACCCTGCTTATAATCTCTTGCAACCTCTTCTGTTAGGCCGAAGATTAAAAACAAACTTGAACATCCATATCAGCAGGTTAAAGCTTAGCTTCTTCCCCAGTTATTAGACTTCTGAATGGACCTCTCAAATATCAAATCTACCGTGAATGTTGCTTTTTGTGCATCTTCTCTGAAGCTGTAACTTTGTATTCCTGTCAGTTCAATAACCCTATGATCTTTGAATGGTATGATTTGCCTGTACTGCACACAAAACAAAACTTGTAACTGTACCTAGGTACATATGACAAGAAAAACTCAAATCAAAATACACATGGAAATTACCTTTCTTTGAGGGTCCCAATTCTTTGAACCCCCCTCTGCAAAAAACCACATCTCTGAATATTATCATTCTGATAAATCTGGACAGCACTCTGTTTTGCAGCTATGTCACGGTAAGGCACTCCACTTTTCACTGTCTGACTTGAAATTGAAACCAGCAATTCAATCAGATTTGTTCCTCATAGTCCATGAATTTGTACAAAGAATGGTTTCAACACTACAGCTCATCCTCCTGCTGTTTTGTTTTCTCACGTTTATTTCTCACTCCTGATTTAATTCTATTACTTATTCTAATTTTTCCTTTATTGTATATTGCCTAAAGCAAAATTTGACGATTACTCTCATCCTTTTTAACTGTTTAGAATCTTTTCAATTACTTTTTCTACTTAAATTCCCAATCTTCATTTAATAACCAATATTTCTGCCCAAGTTATTCGGAAAAATAAAGTTAAAAATATAAAATCAGTGAATTAGACACAGGAGGCATAGATGTTTAACATACCTGTGTAAATCTCTATCTCTCCTCTCAACAGATTCAATATAAAATTATGCAATAAAGTCATGCTGAAATTTAAATGTAAAGAAAGCCATCAGAGGAATTATACTTCATACGTGAGTTACCATTTTCTCTAACAAGAGGAAGTATGACCACTTCAATTAAAATAAAATCAAGAAAATATATTTTGGTGCCTGAATCAATCTGTCCATAATTTATACTTTTGTGGCTTTGATTTTGATAGTTTTCTTGGAAGGCTCAGGGTTTATTTGTTATTTTGCCTTGGAACTGGAAATTTTTAAGAAATTTCTACTTGGTATTGCTCCCTCAAACATCACAGCCCAGATATTCCGATAGCCAGTTAGTCACTGGAACAGTGGAGGTTGGGATTGTCTGGACCAAAGTACAATCTCGGATGCAGCAGACTCCCATAATCGTGAATTGGTCACGAACTTAAAGATTCTGATAGGCAATTTCCCTGCATCTGTATTCCTCCAACAGAATCCATTAAAGTAGAGGCATTTAGAGGGTTCTGCTTTAGTCAAGCTGTTAATTAAGTTAGAATATTGAAAACCTATTTTAATTTCTGGGTGATTACTGCATTGACTGCGCTGCCAACTTGCCACTGAGTCAGAGATCATAGAGTCTGTTTCCATGCTGTATGACTCTTCGATCCAACCAGTCTATGCTAAGCATAATCCCAAACTAAACTAGTCCGGCTTTCTTGCTTTTAGTCCATATTCTTCCAAATGTTTCTTATTCATGTAGTTATCTAAATGTCTTTTAAACATTGTAACTGTACCCACAGGCATCACTACCTCGGAAAGTAGTCTACACACGAACCACTTGCTGTGCAAAAAATTGCCCCTTGTATTTTTTAAAATCTTTCTCCCTTCACTTTAAAAATGTGGCCCTTAGTCTTGAAATCCTCCACACTAGGGAAAAGACATCTGCCGTTCACCTTATCTACATCCCAAATGGTTTTATAAGCATCTGAGAGTTCACCCCTCAACCTCCTAGGAAAAAAATGTCAGCCTACCTAACCTCTTCCGATAATTCAGATCCACCAAACCTGGCAACATCTTGGTAAATTTCTTCTGCATCTTCTCCAATTTAATAATATCCTTCCTATAACAGGGTGATCAGAACTGGACACCGTATTCCAGAAGAGGCTTCACCAACATCCTGTACAACAATAATATCTCAATTCCCTACTCAAAAAGCCTGAGCAATGAAGGCAAGTATGCTAAATACCTTCTGATGCAGACTTCAAAGAATTAGGTGCCTGAACCTCTAGGTGTCTCTGTTCTACAACACACTGAAGGCCGTATTTTTAATTGCAGTAGTCCTGCCCTTGTTTGTTTTGCCAAAATGCAATACCTCACACTTATCCAAAGTTAAATGCCATCTGCCACTCTATAACTCATTGACTCAAATGATCAAAATCTCTTTGTATTCTTGGAATATCTTCTTCACGATACACTTTAGCACTAATTGTGGTGTAACCCACAAACTTACTAACCGAGCCTGCCATATTCTCATCTAAATCATTTTTACACATGACAAACATAAGTGACTCAGCACCAATCTTTGGAACACTGCTGGTCACAGGCCTCCATCCCAAAAAAAAACCCTCTCTAATATCACTCCTGTCGTTAAGCCAATTTTGAATCCAATTGGCAAGCTCACCCTAAATCCCATATGATCTAACTGCACTAAATACTCTACCATTTAGAATTTTGTCAAAGGCTTTACTGAAGTCAAGTAAACAACGTCTGCCACTCTGCCCTCAATTTTCTTGGTTACTGCCTCACAAGACTCAATCAAGTTTGGTAGATTTGATTTTCCTCGCAGAAAACCATGCTATCCTTGTTCATTCCTTGCCTCTTCAAATGCACGTAAATCCTATCTCTCAAAATCACTTCCAATAACTTACCCACCACCAAAGTCTGACTCCCAGGTCTATAGTTCCCAAACTTCACCATATATCCCTTCTTCAACAAAGGCACAGCACCCATAGTTGTAGACGATGCAAATATTTCTGCAAGGGGCCCTGCAATTTCCTCCTTATCTCATTCTGCCCCACTCCACCAATCTTACCTTCCCCAACCCATTTTTACATTTTGGACAGACAAACATCTCCAACTCAACATAATTTTGTCCATCCATTCTTTCCCAAACCCTCGAACTGGACCTGGACCCAATCCATCCAAACCTCCTCGCCTTGACACTTCTGCCACAGCCACCTGAACATCCCTTTCTCCGCCAGATCCAACAATCCACAAATCACCAAACCAGACTGCTAATCCCCCCAAAGCATTCCATCACTTCGCTGGCACTGTATCCACCTGCACTGCAAAGCCCTTAACCAAAAACAATCCTAAGCCAATACTTACCCTCTTTCCTTTCATAGGAGCTGTTACAGTAGCTGGTTCTTCTGTTGAATATTTAAAACAAGAAAATCACAAAACACAGCAACTACTGTTATGAAATGTTGGGTATAGTTTGACCTCCCAATTATCCTGCCCAATGGGGGAAATGTTGGATTTCAGGTGTGGTCTGTACTTCTGAAGGAGTCAGATTGGAATTGCTGGCTAATAATGTGGATTTCTGTCCTACTATGAACATGTAGGTGTGAAGGTGCAATTTGACTGTGACAGCGCTAGCCACTCAGAATATCCTGGCCATGGTCAAAAACATTATTGCTAGTACCAAATCCTGTTCATCGATCACTCTTGCTTACTGACACACATCACTGTTAAGCATCATTTTTGATGCTAAACTGTTAAATTCCGCATTCCTCAATGGCCTGGCCCCTCCCAGGTGTTGCATAAAGGGGAGACAGAGAGAGAGAGTGAAAATGGCAGAGATAAAGTGTCAGCTATAATCATATTGAATGCTGGAGCACATTTGATGCATCAAATGGCTTATTGTTGCTCCTATTCCCTACATTCTCCTCATTTCTGCAATCCCTTCAAAGTCCTCCAAGATATCTGCACTCATCTAATTATGGTTGACTGAACATCTCTGATTTTTAATTGTTTGATCATGAATGGTACTGTTTATCACTGTCAAAGCCTGAAACTCTGGTACACCTTCCCTAAATCATCAAGTACTTAGAACAGGATGTTTCATGTAAAAGTGCATTTTACAATTGGGCTTTTGGCCATCTATACCACGAGTACGTTATGTGATTTGGTGTCTTTTTAAATAATGGTTTTGAGAGTTATGGTATGATTACAATAAACTTATATAAAGTAGGTATTGTTCATGTCCATTTATTTATTCAATAGTAATGCAATCACTGAACAAAAGTCCATTTCTAAAAGTTTATTTCAAGATCATTTAAAAAAAACGCATTCAGTTTTGCAATTCTTTTTCACTTAAACAGTTAAAATGTGCTTTCAGCATTCTATTACATCTCTACAAGACTACTCAAAACAGACATGAATTTTGTAAGTAGTAAAAAAGTGAATAAAATTGCATGTATGCATGATAAAATGTTAAGAACATCTACACACAATAAAAACAGGTACAATTTCACAAAAACCGAGCCAAAATGTACAAAAGAACCAGATAGAAGAGACAAAAATAAAGAGACACAAGGTACATTATTTTGCTTCAATATTTTTAAAACAGTTAATCATACATATCATCATCATAGTCATCTTCATCTGATTCTATAAAATATTTCACCTCTTTCTTAGCTCGGCCCAGCCTTGATTGAGATGCATCAGGATGCATGCTTCGAACACCATCAACTGGCTCAAAATCATTTTCACCGTCTTCCTCATCATATACTGACTTTTTAGATTTCTAGGGTTAAAACACAAACTTAAAATCAAATCAGAACTATTTTTAAGTTTAGTACATTCGACACATATAAAGGAAGTTGTTGCATGCATGAATCTAGATTCGAATGACAATATTATGTTTGTTTTACTTTGCCAGTCACAGCAAATATCTCAAGTAGTACCCTTCTAATAAAAAACTATTGGACTGCTCTTGTAAGGTCAATTACATTTTCTTTCCCTTTTAGTACAACATTATCTGCAAATTCTCCTGCTCTCATTTACAAGTCTGCTCTGCCCATACCTGAAGTTCTTTGACAGGAACAGCAAGTATTAACATTTTGAATGTGGAGGTGCTGGTGTTGGACTGGGGTGGACAAAGTCAGAAATCACATGACACCAGGTTACAGTCCAATAGGTTTATTTGAAATCACAAGCTTTTGGAGCGCTGCTCCTTCATCAGGTGAAGTGGAGGGATCGACCTATAAATCCCTCCACTTCAACTGACAAAGGAGCAGCGCTGCAAAAGCTTGTGATTTCAAATAAACCTGCTGGACTATAACCTAGTGTCATGTAACTTCTAAAACTTTGGAAGTTAACGTGAGACAAGTACATAACGAAATGACAAAGGAAATTCCAAGCAGCACTGAAGAAAGTTTCAAGAACCTGTTTGTATATAATTGTCATAAAACTTCATAAAATCTAATAACCTGTATGCAGCTTAAAACTAGGGCCACTACCACTGCACTCCAAGACCCTTTCGAAAAATTGGACAGATATAAATTTTGTTCAATCAGTGTATACATAAACAAGGCATGAATTGGAAGGTGCAAATTAGTGGGGAAACTGAAGGGTTTCTCCAGACAGAGCATATAGAAAAAATAAAAGTAAACCAGCACTGGCATGATAGGCTAAATGGTCTTGTTTCATATTGTAACATCCTATATTTCTTTTCAGTGGAAATAAATGAGATGATGGAAGAGGAATGTTGGTATTGTGGTTTCCTATAATGTGACATGCATTCAATTTTTAGCAAAAATAAAGATGAGGATTCAACTACTACTATACCTGCTTATCAAGCATGATGAATTCAACAAATCAACACCTCTTCAGTACCTTCTGCCAAAGAGATCTAGCACACAGCTTCAAGTACAAGAAGCTTATGATCACTAAAAACACAAGCATTCAAACTGCACTTTGTAAGTAAGCAATTTTTTTCCAAAACAGCAGGATATGCATGCAACTTGAAGTGATCACACTAATGATGCTAATCCTAGCTATATATGGATAATTAAATTTTAAAATAAAAAAGGTTCCATATGATTAATGAAAACAACTTTAATACTGCTTACAAATTTCGAACCATTTGTGAAAGGAGGTGTTCAGAGGTTCAAAATAGCCAAATCTTAAACTTTTTAAACTAAAAGAAGTAATCTCAATTTGAAATGGACAGTAACGCATCAAAAACTTACCTAGAACAATGTTGTGAAACATAGCAACTGATGGTGAATGGAGTATTGATTACCCAGACTCTCAACTGCCCTAGCAAGTCATTCAGTTGTATCCATGAATACAAAGTCTCAATAAAGAAATAAAACTGGATGGACCTAGGCTCCATAAATGACAACAGTAAACACAGCCCTGTTGACCATGCAAAGTCATCCTTACTCACATGTGGGGGCTGGTGCCAAAATTGGGAGAGTTGTCTCAGAGACTAGTCAAGTAACAGCTTCATGTTGTCTGTGGGTATAATTCTGTCAGGAAGCCTATATCCCAAACAATACCATCACCATCCTTGAATGTGCCCTCTCCAACAGGACAGACCCAGCAGAAGTGGTGACACACTGATATACAGTAGGGAGGGCGTTGCCCCAGGAGACCTCAACATCGATTCTGGACCCCATGAAATCTCATGATATAAGGTTAAACATGAGCAAGAAAACACCCTGTTGATCACTAAGTACTGCTCTCCTCCATGTTGATCAACACTTTGAGGAAGCACAAAACAGGCAAGGGTGCAAATGTACTCCCGGTGAGGTTTTTTTAATATCCACCATGAAGAGTGGCTTGACAGCAGCATTACTGATCGAGTTGGTTGGGTGCTAAAAGATATAGATGCTGACTGGGTCCACGGCAGGTGGTGAGGGAACCATGGAGTCACGTAGCACGGAAACAGTTCCTTTGGTGACTTAATTGAAACATATAAAATAATCAGAGGGTTAGATAGGGTGGATAGGGAGAGCCTTTTTCCTAGGATGGTGACGGCGAGCACGAGGGGGCATAGCTTTAAATTGAGGGGTGAAAGATATAGGACAGATGTCAGAGGTAGTTTCTTTACTCAGAGTAGTAAGGGAATGGAACACTTTGCCTGCAACGGTAGTAGATTCGCCAACTTTAGGTACATTTAAGTCGTCATTGGATAAGCATATGGACGTACACGGAATAGTGTAGGTTAGATGGGCTTGAGATCTGTATGACAGGTCGGCACAACATCGAGGGCCGAAGGGACTGTACTATGCTGTAATGTTCTATGTCCACAACAAGAAGGGAAAAACATATTTCACATCATTGTTAACAATCTGTCTACTGCAAATTCATCTGCCTATGACAGTGTCGGTTAAGAGTGACCACCGCACAGTCCGTGTGGAGGCAAAGTCCCACCTTCATATTGAGAATAGCCTCCCTTGTGTTGTGTGGCACTATCATCGTGCTAAATGGGACAGATTTTGAGCAGATCCAGCAACTCCATATTGGGCATTTATGAGGCACTGTGGGCCATCAACAGTAGCAGAATTCCAGCATAACCTGCAATTTCATGACCTGGCATATCTCCCCCCTCAGCCATTAACATCCATCCAGGGGATCGACCTTGGTACAATGAAGATTGCGGGAGGGTATGCCAAGAACAGCACCAGGCATGCCTAAAAATGAGGTGTCAACCTGATAAAGCTACCGAACAGGACTACCTGCGTGCTAATTAGCATAAGCAGCAAATGATATAGCAAAAAGTGATTCCACAACCAACAGACCAGATCTAAGCTCTTCAATCATGATTGACAGTGGACAATTAAACAAATCACTGAATGAGGAGGATCCACAGATATTCCCATGCTTAACAAGTGAAGTGCAATTTATCAGTGCAAAAGATATGACTGAAGCATTCACAGCAGCATTCAGCCAGAAGTGCCGAAGGGTAATACATCTCAGACTCCCGGAGTGGTCCCCAGCATCACAGATCCAAGTTTTCAGCCAATTTGATTCATTCCAGGTGATATCAAGAAATACTTACAGGCACTGGATACTTTGAAGACATTGGGCTCTGACAACATTCTGGCAATCGTACTGAAGATTTGAGCTCCAGATCTTGTTGCTTCCCTAACGAAGCTGTTCCAGTACAGTTACAATACTGGCATCTACCTGATGATATGGAAATTTGCCCATGTATGTCCTGTACTATTCTAACTCAGCCAATTACCACCCTATCAATCTACTCTCGATTATCAGGAAAGTGATGGAAGGTGTCGTCAAAAATGCTGTCAAGCTGCACCTATTTGGCAATACCCTGCTCAGTGATGCCCAATTTGAGTTTCAGAAGGACCAGTCACCTCCTGACCTCATTGCAGCCTGGGTCGGCCATGGACAAAAAGAGTTGAATTCCAGAGGCAAGGTGACAGTTACAACTCTTGAAATCAAGGTTGCATTTGACTGAGTGTAGCGTCATGGAGCCCACCCAGAAATGTAATCAATGGGAATAGAGGGCAAACTCTCTGCTGGTTGGAGTCATATCTGGCACACAGGAAGGTGGTTCAAGTTGTTGGAGGTCAGTCATTTCAGCTCCAGGACATCTCTGCAGGAAATGCTCAGGGTAGTATCGTAGGCCCAACCTCATGGAGGTCAGAAGTAGGATGCTTGCCCAAGATTGCACACAATGTTCAGGACCATTTACAACTCCTCTGGGTACTGAAGGAGTCCGTGGCAAAATGCAGCAAGATCTGGACAATAGCCATGCACACAAATGTCAGGCAATGACCATCTCCAATAATGGACAATCTAACACGGTCCCTTGGCATTCAAGGTCGTTACCATTACTGAATTCCCAACAATCAATATCTTGGGGCTTACCCTTGACCAGAAACTCAACTGGACTCACCGTACAAATACTTTAGCCACAAGAATAGGTCATAGGCTACGAATACAGTCCAAAGATGTGCAGGCTAGGTGGATTGGCCATGCTAAATTGCCCAGAGTGTTCAGGGATGTGCGGGTTATAGGGGGATGGGTCTGGGTGGGGTGCTTCAAGGGGCGGTGTGGACCTGTTGGGACAAAGGGCCTGTTTCCACACTGTAAGTAATCTAATCTAATACTGCAGCAAGTAACTCACCTCCTGACTCCCCAAAGACTGTCTATCATCTAGGACATTTAAGCCAAGAGTGTGATGGAATACTTCCCATTTCTCTGGATGGATACAGCTCCAACTACACAAGAAACCTGACACCATCCAGAACAAAGCAGCCTACTTGATTGGCACCACACCAAAAGCATTCACTCGCTCCATCACCAACACGATACACTGCAGAAATTCACCAAAGATCCTTAGACAGCTCTTTCAAACCCACAACAACTTCCATCTGGAAGGACAAGGGCAGCCAACACATGGGAACTCCATAATCCGCACACTACTCTACCAAGCCACTCAACATCCTGATGTGGAAATATATAGCTGCTCCTTCGGTATCACTAGGTCAAAATCTTGGAAAGCCGTCCCTAAAGGAATTGCGGGTCTGCCTACAGAACGTGGATGACAGTGCCTTCAAGAAGGCAGCTCTCCATCATCTTCTCAAAGGCAACTAGGGACAGGCCATAAACACTGGCCAGAAAGTAATGCCCATGTCCCACAAGTGAATTTTTAAAAAAGCTTGCGAACTGATGCAAATTCTCCTTAAATCAAAAATCAAATTCAAACAGCATTGCAGAAGCACAGGAATTAACGTACACTGCAACATTAGCTACTGTATTTTCATCTAGAGTGTAACAATATATTTACTAATAGTTTTATGAATTGAATGGAAGCATTCCTCCACCCTGATTCCCATACTGAGTGCAGTCAACCTGTAAACTGTCAATGCAAGTCTTGAAGCAATGAGATTAATGCTAAGAGTGTTGTGAAAGCTATAACCACTGTTTAGGTGTCTAGGGAGCACCTATTCTTAATTTGGTAAGTAATTCCTTTAGCACATGAATCCTAATATCCTGTTTATGAAGGAAGATAGATCAAGACATTTTGTAGCCCATTATGCAGCCAGCATCAGCATTAATTAAGAAAACAATCAAAAGTGATTTCCTACACAGTCATCCCAAGGAGGGATTATTAATTTTGCATCAAGAACATATAGCTGACTGGCTTGAGCATTTCTGCTTTCTCTAAAAGGGAAAGAAGTTGCCTTTTTGTTGCTGTAATGAGCAATTTGGTTCGATGTATAAAAATAATGAAAAGTACTATCAGAAAGCATGTTAGATTAATATTGTTATCAGTGCGTATAGGTACAAATGGCATTATAGGGCTTTTCACATTACTTCCCCCACAATGCATTACAAACAGTTGTTTCACAGTGATAATGTGTTAACATGGCGCTCACTCTATCAGAGCCATCTGTGGCTGCACACAATAAAGCAGCTCAGGCACTTCAAATTAAAACGCATATTTTGGTAGCATACCAGCAGTAAGCCAAAAGATGATCAGCAGGCCCTTTCCTGCGTAAATTAGGATTTACTCTGGGGTTAAAGTACAGAAGGAAGACATTCAATCCATCATGACTCAACAAGCTCTCTAAGCTAGCTGTTCAACTAGGCACATTTTTGAATATTGAGCTTTGTTCAAGTTTACAATGCAAGTAGACTAACAGTTAAACCCTTATGATAGCAATGTCACAGCTATTGTACACAACCAAAAGAAAAGAATAATTAACTCCACTTAATCACTTGGAAAAATATGGACTGATAAATGGCAACCATGCTCACTTGTTAAAAGGAATTGTGTCTGACAAATGTTTTTGTAACAAACAGTGCTGAGGGCTTTAATAAGGCTTCTGACATGCTGCCACATAATAAACATGATTGTAAAACTGATACCGCAAAACGTATCCAGAACTGAGAAGAGTAGCAAACACTTTTTCCAAATTTGACGAGCTTACATCAGAAATTAACGGTAAGTTGTTCAAAGTTACAAAGCATTTACTTCGAGCAAAGTAGGAGATACTGTTTTGAATGGCAGGTGTATTAATAGCAAGCGGACAATGATTGAAGGTAGGTGGCTAAAGAACCAAAGAGAAGTTGAAATTTTTAATATGTGTTTTATGATGATCTAGAGTGCATGATACAAAAAAATTTGGTGAAAGCAGGTTCCGTAGTAACTTCTACATAAAGTGGACAAATTTCCAAAAAAATGATTTGTAAGGTTTTGGGAAAAGAACAGAGAGGATTTCCAAGTGTTCCCCAAGCCACATGCTTGACAGATCGAATGATTCATGATCGCACAAACTGAGGCCCAGTAAAGATAATCATTTCTCCCAGTGTTGAGCTGGTGGTTTATGTGTACTGTTCCTACGAAGGATACAAAAGCAGAATCTGGAATACAACCAGAAAAACACTCTTTCACACAAAAATACCTAACATAGCTAGAAAGGAGAAATAAATCCCTGACAGGCTCTCAGAAGACAGGTGACAAGTTTCCCACCAGGAATTCTATCAATGGATAGACTTAGTTTGATGTGGAACTAGTCACATTTGCTGCCATCACTCCCAAATAAAACAAAAACTATAAAAATGATGCCTGCCACTATAGGAACGACTGCTCTGCTGAACTAAAACAAGAATCATAAGGTTTAATGATAGGAGAACAAAGCCACAGAGCAACCAGCTAAATCAGAGGCTGCCATTTAGTGGTGGGGAATAACAATATCTGGATAATCTGCTTAATACTTATGCACCTGGTAGGATAATCTAACCAAAGATCAGGTTAGTCAAAAAGAATAATGAAATGCATTTAAGTCACTAAATAAAACAAGTATTCTTAAACACTAACAAAGATTAGCTTTCATTAAGAAACTTCAAAAATGAAGCAATGGCAAGAGAAATCATTAGGAATAATTTGTTACTATCATCCTTTGCAAAGTCTAACCGGAACTCAACCATTCAGAGTAGGCCCACAATGAAAAACCAAGTGTTCAAGGATGTACCAATCTGGCAACTATCTTTGTGGTGGTATTGTAAGCTGTTATTATGTCCCAATATACATGGCAGGTTCAGAGTATCAATATGGAAACACGATATACAAACAAGTTGTTTGAGAGGAGCAAGTCACTTGGCTCCTCGTGCCTGCTCCACCATTCATATCATGAAGCAATTGAACAAAATCTAAGAAGCCTTGAAATTTGCTGAGTCAAATACTCTGGGCTTGTGAACATATGAATTAGGAGCTGCAGTTGGCTCTCAAGTTTGCTATGCCATTTAATAAGATATGGCAGATCCAATTACTTGATAAACTGCCTACCTCTGATAACCTGTCATTCTCTTGCGTTCAAGCATTGACCTACCCGTGTTGTAAAAATATTCAAAGGCTCCGCTTCCAATATTTTTGAGGAAGTGTTCCAAGGACTGATGACATGACAAAAAAAACTCCTTACCTCTGATGTTGTCTTATTTTAAGCCCCCTTTTTCCTCTAAAGGAGTGATCCCTAGTTCTAGATTTTTCTACAAGGAGAAATATCCTTTACACATTGTTTTTACTGTAATTTTGATTTTGGACTGAAATAGGGAGAGGACTATTTTCAAAAATCAAGGACTGTAAAGGGATTGCTGCAATTTTTAAAAAAGCAAACTACCAGCAATTATTTACATAGTTATCTGTTCATGCAGTGGGGAAAGCTTACAACAAATGAGCTGAGTAAATAAAAAGGAATATGCAGCTCACAATGAGTAGCTGAGTAGTCTGTGGAGCGATGTGGAGTTGTGGATGACAAAGGCCTTCTGCCTGCCAACAAATGTTTGATGTAGAACATAGGTTCCTTCCAGTCAGAAACAGGGGGAGTTGTAATGGGGAACAAAGATGACAGACCAATTAAATACATGATTTGGAACTGACTTTACAAAGTAGGACACAAATGATGTCCCAAAGATATTGGCCAATTCAGGGCTGTGAGAGGGAGGAATGGAAGGAAATCTGTACTATTGGGAGACAGTGTTGTGGAAACAGACGGGATTTAAGAATAAATCCCTAGGGCCTGACAATCTCCACACAAGAGCACTTAAGGATCTGATCCCAGAAACAGTGGTTGCTTTGGTGTGCATCTTACAAAGATGTACTTTCAGTGGTGCTCTTTCATGCAACAGCTTTAGAATGTTCAAATTGAGTTATAGGAAGATGATTTAGAACTGAATGGTATTTATGTCAATTAACATTAACAATACATCAGGTTTCACCAGATCTTTGAGTTCCTCATAACAGCACAACTTTTGAAAGGAATGGCTTGGTTTTAATAATATCTCATGCAACAATGCCCCAAAATGATCTTGGATTTAAAGAATAGCTAAGGAATAAGTGTTTTACATTCTGGATGTGAGTTTGCTCGCTGAGCTGGAAGGTTTGTTTTCAGACGTTTCGTTACCATTCTAGGTAACATCATCAGGATGACGAAAGGTCTGAAAACGAACCTTCCAGCTCAGTGAGCAAACTCACATCCAGAATCTCAACCTGAGCTACAAATCTTCTCAAAACTCGCTGTTTTACATTCTCTAGACATAATTTAAAGAAATGTTGCCTAGTTTGCAAGACGTACTGCTCTCTACAGAGAAGTTAATTTGCAAAAAAGCAAGTTGAAAGATATGACCAAAAGCCTGACTGATAAAAATCGCATAAGGGACTGAAAAAACTATAACAATCAAGTGCATTTGCAGCAATTAAAGTACAGAGAAAGAAAGGCATCCATATTTATTGTTGTTCATATCATTGGTCAGGACTTGAGCATCATTGGCAAGGCTACCCATTCTCTAGTTCCCCTTGAGAAAATGAGAAGGGATTTTTACCACAGGACCCCTTTGAAGTGGGTGAAAGGAATGCTGTTAGGTTGGATGTTGATTCGAAAACAATTAAGGAATGTTGATATACTCCTACTTCAAGACGGTAAGAGACATAGTGGTGAATTTGCAAGTAACACTGTCCCCATTACCACCTACTCACGTTCTGCTAGGCGGTGGCAGTGGTCACAGCTTTTGTAACTGTCGCCAAAGAAGTTTTTATAATTGGTTGTAGCACATCCTGAAGGACGTGTTCTTCCAGAGTGTGGATGTCACAAAAAATTAAAAAGAAATCTGGCTTGTTGATGGTGGAGTGAGAGAATGTGCAAGTTAGTTCATGAGCACTTGATCAAGCAGGCTGTTTTTCCAGGGCAGTGTAAAGTATAATTACTGCCAAAATTGAGCATTCCACTTGATGAGTCATTCACTTCCAAAAATCTTTCTGAAAATCCAGCTACATAACGTGTGACTGGTCTAGTTCAATTTCTTGTTGACTTCCACAATGTTGGTGGGTTGGGTACCTGGCAATGACAAGCCACTGAACATCAAATGTAGATGGTGATGATCTCTCTTGTAGGGAGATGCTTAGTACACAACATTTGTAAATTTTATTTCAGCCATTTTCACAACAAACGTCCTTTTTTTAGTTAATATTTATACGGATAGGCATGTTCTGGGTCATTCTGGCGATGAGGTCTACATCAATGTTTGAAAATTTACAGTTATTTGTTTGTCTGCTTATAGATTTTTTGGCTGATTTAAGTATCAGTTAACTCCGAAAAGGAGCTAAAGGGACCACTGTTTTGTAATATAGCAAAATATACCAACCTTGCTTGCTGATGATTTATTAGGCTTCTTCACAGGAGAATATTCATCATCTTCAGAGCCAGATTGTTTTCTCTTCTTTCCTCGACTTTTACCTGTTACGCAAGTCCTCAGTATTAATTTCAGAAAAAGAAATTTTAAAATTAACTGAGAAAATATTGAACTGTTCTATTGATACAAACACTAAACACACCTTTTGGTGGTCCTGATTTCTTTAACATGCCAGAGCCCAAGTCTGATTCCGAATCAGAATCTACAAATTCTGATTTCTTCGGTTTAGCTGCCTGCTTCCGCTTTGCTGGTGCTGCTTTTTTTGTTATTCCACAACCAAAGTCAGAGTCAGAATCAATATGCTCTGATTTTTTCGGTTTAGGTGGTCGCTTCGGTTTGGATGTGCTATCAGTGGTGGATGTTTTCTTTGTAGCTAGATATGAAAGAGAAGACTGAATTATAAACATTAATACAAGAAAGCAAAATTAGAACAAATATCAAGGTGGGACACAGAGGAAACATGATGGCCAATGGAAGAACAGTGTTAATCTAACACTCAAGAACATAATAAAGATTGTCTGGATACAGCTGAGGAGTAAAACTGGAGCTCTAACTCTGTTGAGAGCTAGATTACTAAATATTTGAAAGCAAATGCCGAGAAAAGGAAAAATTAACAAATTAGCAGAAAAGACACAGTGGGTCCATAATAATGAGCAATTGTGGCGATCAAAAATAAATTGTATTACTGGCATGTGGCACGGAAAGGGAGAGATTTCTACAATGTGTCCAGAAGAGTTTTTGGTATCTTTAGATTACTAGTTCAACAAAGACAAGGCAGTTGTAGTTTGAGTTTGAGTTGTAGAAAATTAAGCACAATAAACAAAGAAATGGGGTTGAAGCATTCAGGAAGTATCAAGCAGAACATCAGGTTTGATTTTCAAGTATGGTGAAATGAATGGGAATCAAACAGCAAGTATTTAGAAAAATTTTAGGTAGGAAAACAGCTTTCAGGATGAGCTGAGAAATAAAAACACAAGACTTAAAACAACACTACAACTGAATGTAGAAAATAGAAGAAAAGAAAAAACGAAGCCAAACGAAAGTCATGCCAGAAGAAAATTAAGAATAAATTTTGTAAACATACAACGTAGAAGAATAATTAAAGGGTAGGGCAAATTAAAGCTAAAAAGGAAATCCTCTATCCCGAAAGTATTTTGCTATGAAACCAGTAATTCCAGCTTCTCTAATCGTGCTCTATATAACTGAAGCTAGTCATTTCTGAAATTATTATCCTGGTAAATCCTCTGTGCACTCTTTGCAAGAAACTAACACCCGTTCTCAACTGTGACTGACCCAGAGATTTATAAAGAATTAGCACATCCTTTGGCTTTATATTTTAATTTAAAATACAAAAGATCGCTTAAACTTTTCTGCAGCCTTATCAACATGTCCTGCACCTTCAAAGGCATCTTGTACATGCAGCTGGCAGGGTAGATGGCACACAAACAAAACTGCTGGAAAAGCTCAGCAGGTCTGGCATTATCGGTGAAGGAAAAATCAGAATTAATGTTTCGGGTCCGGTGACCCTACCTCAGAGCTCAGGAGCAGATGATGCCTCAGCTAAAATTGCAAATGTTGGCTAATGATTAATCTTAAAAAAAGAAGCAACCAAGCACTTTGCTTTACTTCTAGAGGGATAGAACTAAAAATATCCTACATATATCAGGCAATGCCCGTCTCCAACAAGACAGAATCTAACCATCACCCAACATTCAATAGCATCACCATCATGGAATTCTTCATGATCAACACATCCTGGAGGTTATCACAGACCAGAAACTGACTAGACTAGCCATACAAATACAATGATTACAAGACTAAGTCAGAGGCTAGGAATACTGCAGCAAGTAACTCATCTCCTGAACATCCCCCAAAGCCTGTCCACCATCTTCAAGGTACAAGTCAGGAAATGTGATGCAATTCTCCCTACTTGACTGGATGAGTTCAGCTCCGACAGCACTCAAGGTACTTGACATCATCCAAAACAGAGTAGCCTGCTTGACAGGCACCAGATCCACACTCTTAATCACTGGTGCTCAGCAGCAGCAGGGCATACCATGTATACAACACACTACACAAATTCACCAAAGATTCTTTCAATGGCACCTTCCAAACTCTCAACCACTACCATCAAGATGGGCAAGTGCAATAAATCCATGGGAACACAACCACACAAGTTTCTATCAAGCACTCACCACCATGACTTGGAAGTATACCACTGGTCCTTCAGTGTCGCTGGGTTAAAATCAAGGAATTCCCTCCCTAACAGCATTGAGAATCTACCTCCCAAATTAAGACTGCAGCAGTTCAAGAAGGTGGTTCACTACCATCTTCTCAAGGGCAACAAGGGACTGGAAATGGATGTTGGCCCAGTGAAAATGCCCACCTCCCATAAATACATTAGAAAATATTAATTCCACATTCTAGGCTCTGCAGGAAGGTGTAACAGCTTTTTAATATGTGACCTGACAAGCAGTCTCTAAAGTTTAAGCATTTCAACGAAATCACCTTTCATTTTTCTAGCTTTTAAATTTTGATTGTGAAAATGTTAATCCATCTTTTTAGCTGATGGACTGTCTGTTGCAATATATTACTGCTTTTACTGCAAGCATTTTGATTTTTGAGAGACTAGGTCACAACTTGTTTTTTCAAGGTGACAAAAAGAATGGAGTTCTAGCGATGCTACTGCCATTGTTGGCCCAATCCTCTCATCCTTATTTCTAATTATAGGAGCTTTAGGGCCTATATGCTTCAAAACCTAATTTCATAATAAATGAAAGGAATTAAAAAAAACTATTTACCCTTCTTAGAAGGTGGAAGCGTCTGTAATTTGACAGGAGACTTATGTGAGCTCTTAATACTGCTGAGAGATGAATACATTGGCGATGAATCTTCATCACTATCTGACTTTAAGAGATCTGAAGAGAAAACAAAATAAAACATCACCTTGAACTAGTGGAAGGTAAAGTTTACCTGTTCAATAATGAGAACTAGTCATTAAAAGTTGTGTCTAATGTTGCAATATGACAAGGGACTTTACAAAGGCAGAGGAAAATGGGTACTGATTCAGAAGCACTTTGTAAAGAGACATTATCCAAATAGATGAAAGTTAAGTCAAAGGTGGAAATATAAAGTCTCTGAGGAGGGTCGTGAAACCTTCTGACTTAAAGATGAACATGCTACCAACGGGTCTACAACTAAAGTGTGACCAAACATTTGGGTAATGAGTTAGGTTTAAAGAGGTGAGAAAGCTATGCTAAAACTGAAGATATAGAAGAGCTGGGAGATGGAATTCCAGAAGCTGAACCATGACAATTTGCAATATGACCAAGGATCGACCAAATGAATAGGAAGTGCACAAGAATCCAGCAGGAGAAGAATGAAGCATTTGAGGTGGGTTGCAAAGCTGGAGGAAACAATAAGAGATAGGCACTAAACTAAAACAAAGAATTACGGATGCTGAAGATCTGAAACAAAACTGAGAATTGCTGCCAAACCACAGTAGGTCTTGCAGTATCTATGGGAAGAAAGCATAGTTAACATTTAGATTCTGGTGATTTTTCTTCAGAGGGATTGAAATGAGCTTCCTACATTCATCTTTTCTGAGCAGTACTTTGAAATCCATCTAGTGGCAGAGGTTGGGCAGTACAAGTAGCAGCTGGACTTTCAGAACTACTAGCACTGCCTCATGTCTGCCACTAGGTGGAACCCAAAACCTTTGCATGTTCAAAAGTGAATCTAGGAGTGAAACCAGTAGCAAACAGAAGAATAGATCTGGAGTCAAAAGTAAGAACAGAGGCAGGAGGGGAGGCTGGGGTACAGAAATCTGGGAAAGAAAGCTGGGAAGGTGATGAGTTCAGGAAGCACAAGTGAGAGACAAAGGCCTCCACGTTTTGAGTAGGAGGGGCAAAGAGGGATTGGGGAGAGGGCAGAAATATATGATTGCTTAAGGAGCAGGGAGTCTAGGAAACAAAGAAAAACTGAATGTTTAACAGCTAATAGCAGAAACTGCTGGAAAAATTCAATAGGTCTGGCAGCATTCACAGAGAAAAAAAAAGTTAACATATGAAGTTCCCGCCTGAAACATTAACTTTGTTTTCTCTCCACTGATTCTGTCAGATCTGTTGAGTTTTTCCAGCAATTGTTTTTGTTTCAGATCTCCAATATCCACAGTTCTTTGAGTTATACAGATACCTAAAAATTAACTTGCTTAATCTTATTTGCATGTTTCAACATTGATTCCGGTGGGAAATCAGACTTCACTTAAAGTCATTTCATTTAAAGTTGTGATTTTCAGGAATGCAACTACAAATTTAAGTAAAGACTTACTGGTAATCAGCTTGATACTGTTGTGAATTTCAAGTAAAGCTATGCAAAAGATGTCTTGTGGTAGCTTAAAATGAGCATACTATTTAGTAAAGATTGTGGTGACTGAGACACCGGCAAATTATTGCCACCCAATCATTGAACACTCAAAATCAAAACGGATTCTTCTCAGTAGCCTCGGCATGCTGAGTCCAATTATCATGATCTAAATTCCATTTCGCTAAAATCAACTAATTTCAAGATTAGGGACTGAAATTTATCTGTTTGTTGTTTAATTTCAAATTAGGTTACTCACTTATTCAAATAATTGCTGAAAACATTGCAACTTCTTAATTATTTTAAAGACAATGAAAACCAAAACACAAGTAAAATAAGATGGCCACAATATTGGAATCTTCAAAAAGCGCTACTCAATGATCAGTTTGCCAGATTGGTCCAATGTTTCTTGACATCTGTGCTCCTTCTGCCAAATGTTGAGCAAACTAAAGTATTAACATATGAATTAAATATATTTAACTAACAATATTGAGACGTGACCAGATATTAAAGCAGCCCAAAAATTGCACTACTCCAAAAAGGCAGCATGTCAATGTTAATCATACATCAGACTAGAAGGTGAATTAGCTTCATCCAATATAATGCATCTGTGCTAATTGTCTGAACCCCCAGCAAAATAAAAAAAACTTTCACAGTTTTTAACCACTGACAATCATTTGACCTACCTGCTTCTTCTATTCTGTCATGATACGATGGTGAAAATATGCTTTCTTCCTCGTGATTTTTCATAGACTGTGGACTACTCTTCCCAGCACTAGATAGTGAAAATAAAATCCAGATTTGTAGGAAACCGAAATGGTTTGAACTATCAAAATTCAAAAACTCAAGAAAATTAACAAATTTTAAAGTATAATATATTTAATACAAATCTAGTAGGAAATATGGAACCAATTCCTAGGATGAGATAAGGAAATTGTATCATGGAAATAAAATGTTCAGTTCAAATAGAAGCAAAGACAAAATAAGAAATTATTTTGGCTTTTTTGCAGAAATCACAGATGACATGATGATTAAATATTAATTTTATCGCAAATGATGTTAGTTAAATGTTCTTTAGAAAGCATCAAATCAGCAGTGAACAAAAATCTTTAGACTAAAAAGTAAAATACTTCTTTTCAAATGACAGAAGATGTAGTAAGGATGTATAACATCATACAGACAAGTAGAAAATACGCAAAGTAAAAATGAATGTATCACTGTACTTCGTAAGGAGTAACAGTTTGCACCTTAAAGTCTGGTATTTACATGGTTATAGGCTTTGCTATGCAAGCAATGGAAGCACACCCAGAGACACTGGCAAGCAGTGTCTGTACTGCAGGGAGGTATGCAAGAGACTCAAACCATGGAAGCTGCAAATACCAGAGTATATATGCATTATGATCACTCCCTGATGTGCTTCCAGCAGTCATGTAGCAGCTGGACAAGTATAGTATCGTTCACAAAGCTTCATGTGGATGCAGTTGGCAAATTTATTCCAGATGTTAAACTTAATCTTACCCTTCTGAACTTCCCAAAAAGAATGTATCAATAAAAAGATTCTTAATCTATATTGCACACGTTTTCAATTTCTACTACAGTCCCTGTACCTATGCTCTTATCTATTCTGTTAAAGTGCCCATCAGTCACATTTAGAATATTCCAGTGTCGTTGCAATTTCTGGTTTCACTCAAAGACCACAGTCCTACCTGTTTAATTTTGATCCAGATGGCTGCCTCTCAAATTTAAAACCAATTAAACATTCGCTTCTGTGATAGCACTCCTGATAGATTTTGGGGCTTTAGGGCCACAATTACTTAACATAAGCAGTCAAACATCCATAAGGAATTTTAAAGTTGATCAATTTTTTAATTAAACTGATCTGAAAAAAGGCTGGGCAAAACATTCACCAAGTGATTAGGTCATAATTCAATGTACCTTGTTTTAAGAAACAGTATGATTGGACAGACTCAACAGTCTTCTTTCTGAAAGGGAATCAAGGAATTATGCTCAAAGAATATTTTTGCAGGGTGCAACTAGTCAGGTGGGAAAGGTGCCAAAGGATGTAGTGGACTTGGCTTTTGATAAGTCTTCACATAAAACAGTATGTCCGAGGGAGGATGAGACTTTTGCTACTGAACTGCAATTTTACCACGTTTTGCTTTTTTCCCCCCCAGAAGTAGCAGTAAGAATTTCCTCCCCTGATAGAAGAAGAGATCAACGAAGAGAAATGAAAAATTTATGAAATTTATGAAATGAAAAATGAAAAAGGTGTAGTCGAACGAAAATGTCATCTCATTTCTAATTAACAGAAGGCAAGTCCCTTGAGGACTGTCTTCTAATCATTGTTTTCAAGAGTTTTGAAAGCAAATTTTAATCATTTCTTCCCTCCAACTCCCATCACCCCCAAAAACGCAGTGCTATCTCTTCACCACCTCCACTACGGTTGACATCAATACAACTAAGGAATCAGAGCATTAGGAAGTGAATGATGAGCTAGGTAGCATATAGATGCTTTTTCTAATTTAAAGGACTGCTCTTGGCAGCTCTTTGGCTGCTCTAAACAGTACTTTTTAAAAATATTAAAAGTAAGTAGATCAGCCCCAGGTAAAAGAGTTCAAGTTTGTGAACAAAAACAGCGGTTGCTGGAAGCTTAGCAGGTCTGGCAGCATCTGAGAAGGAAAAAAATCAGAGTTAATGTTTCAGGTCCAGTGACCCTTCCTCAAAAGAAAATTGATTTTTTTTCTTCACAGCTGCTGCCAGACCTGCTGAGCTCCCAACAACTTCTGCTTTTGTTCTTTACTTACAGCATCTGCAGTTCTTTCATTTTTTTAATTCAAGTTTGTGCACTGCAGATCCCAGAGTGGTCACTAGTGGAGGCTGCGATGGGCCATTTTTGGCCGATGGGAAATTTGGGGTTCCAGCGTAGGTCAACTGTCTGGAATTATCAAGTTTGTTGCAACATCAATAATAGTGAACATTTCACATCTGCAAGTATTTGGTCCAGAAGATCAGGGTCACTGCTCACCAATTGTCAATTCTTGCCAAGTATGCGTCAAATTCTATGAACAGGAATCTTGTAAAGGGCATTGGAAAGGTGGTCGGGTCACTTTCGGGATAATACAGTACAATACTGGACAGTCCCAAGGAACAGCACTGGGACCTCAGCAACTTACGATCTATACAGGTTAGCTGGTTGACAATTCAAAGCTAGGAAGAAAAATAAGCTGTGAGTAGGACACAAAGACAAATACTAAAGACCAAGCACAAGTGAGGAGTGTAGTGGAATACCTGCCATGTGCGTGAATGTTGGAGTACAACTCCAACAACATTCAATAAACTTGGCACCATCCCGAACAAAGCAGCCTATCTGACTGGTGTCACATCCAGAAACATCCACTCCATCCATCAACCTACTGTACGCACTGCTGCTACGAATCACAAGATGCATTGCAAAAATTCACTGAGGCTCCTGAGATAGCACCTTCCAAACCCACAATCAATTTTATCTAGAAGGACAAAAGTAGCAGTTGCATGGGAACACCACCACCTCTTGTGCCCTTCCAGCTTCTGACCATCCGGACTTGGAAATATATCACTGTTACTTCACTGCCATCAGGTCAAAATCCTGGGATTCCCTCTCTAGCAATATTATTGCTATACCTACACACATTGATTGCAGTGGTTCAAGAAGGCAGCTAACAACCGCTTTCTCAAGGGCAATTAGAAATGAGCAATAAATGTTGGCCCAAACAGGAACACACACATCCAGGGAGTAAATTAGTAGTAGTATTTGGGTAAAAAGGAAACAATACTGTGGGAAACTGTGGAATTATCCACTCAAATGGAAAAGGTCTTTTTTAAACAGCTCGGAGATTAGTAACGTTGAGAGGGGGCTTTGGGAGTCATGCTCCACTGAGGAGCATTAAAAATAAACCTAAGCACCATCAAACATATCCAACTGTCACAGCTACATGATAATCAAAACAACTGGACACTGCAAATTTGGACCAAGTACCTCTAGAATCACTCTTGGTATAAAATTGTCTCAATCACAATATGACCCATTGAGCTGAATTTTTGGAATTACTATTAATTTACTGGCACATTACTTGCTTTAGAATGATGTTTTCAATAGTTCCCCAATGGAAATGCAGAAGCTTCTCATGAATAACTAAATATTTATTATACATCAATATTAGCTCTAACTAATATCTGTAATAAGCCAGAAGGCTGAGACTCAGGCCATGGTAGGTCAGCAAAAGTGTATTAGAACTCCTCCTCCAACATATGGAATAATGTTAAAATCTATTCTCGAGTTGAGATTGTGGGGCTGCAGTGCTATGATGAAAGGCAATGGATGCACATGTTGTAGTTTCAGGTGGGAAGGACTCAAAAGAGCTTTCAAGTTTGGGGTTAGATTGACCAACAGACTGTCCAAATGGTACATGAAAATGCCAAAGAACTTATGGGCTAGGAACTGGCAAAAATAAACAAACAAGCAAGCAATTAACTTGGTAAAAACGTTCACTGGGTGTGGGAGCTTGAAGAAGTTTGCAACCTGTGACTGAAGTTAGAAAGGCTTAACCATGCAGAGCAAATTTTCTTCAAAAGGATTTTAGAAAACAATTCCATATACTAAATAATGCGCTTGTATTCTGACAGAATTAAACACCATTAGTATGTTCTATTTTGAAATCTGCCTGCCTGAAACAAAGGATCAGAAGCAGTTTTTCATGAAAATTGTGAAGAATTCTGCCCAACCTTGTTCCTTCTCCCATGCAGTGCAATTGCCTGAATATCAGTGGTGGTTGTGTAGTGAAATTGAAATCTTAAAAAAAAAATGCTTTTATACTGACTGCAATGATGGCTTGGATTTGATGGAGAAGAAATCATCATCTTCGTCCTTCCCCCCACTGTCTGAAGGAACAAATTCAGCATCCCTTTCTTCCACACTTGGAGATTCAGATTTCATTTTCAAATCATCATCATCTTCATCTGCTTCTTCTTCAGAGAAATCAAAAGTATATTTTGGCTTTTCAGCTAGGGAAACAAAGTTAAACATATGTTACATTCATAATTTACATTCGTTGTAGACTAGTAATTAGCCATTTAATGGACTGACACTAGATTAAGAACAGAAATAAAACCTTTGCTAGTAATTTCAATACCAAACAACTTACCAAAAGACCACCTTGGAAAACATTTGTATTTTAGTAGTCTTCTTATGGAATTCTGTTACTTAAGTCCTCAACAACATAGAAGCTCCTCAAACAATATAGTAGCAAAATACTGCATATGCTAGAAATCTAAAATTTACATGTAATACTGAAATATGAAAATACTGATGACAAGATTTATGAAAGAAAAAGTCTATTTTAGGTTGTTGACCTTCAGTCTAAACTAGCAAAAGATAGAGATGAAAAAAATGCATGTATTGAGGGGGGAATGGGGAGGGGAAAGGAGAGAAAATAACTGTAGATCTGCAACCGTCTGGAAACATGATAAAAAGTATTAATTGAATTATGGAAGTGTCAGTGCTACATCTTCAGTCATTACTGATCTTCCTGATTCAGGTATATTTGGATTCATCTCAAAACCAGTTTCAACTGTGTTGAAAGACACTATTGCAGGATATTGCATATCAAAATCAAACTGGATGGAAGTGCAAAGGGAAACACAATATCAGCTATTGGTGTCAATAATGAAGAGTATGAGATCATTCGGCATAAAGTGGAGCTAACCTATCACAGAGGTGAAATACATAGTATACAAAATATAAAGTTAGCAACAGTAGTGGTCTTCACCAGACTGCTGCACTGTCATAAAAATCCATCTGGTTAACTAATTTTAAATAAGGAAATCTGTCATTTCTACGAAGTAGAATCTAGATGTGATTCCACAGCCACAGCAATGTAATAACTCTTAACTGCCTGCTAAAATGACCTAGCAAGACACAATTGTGCTGAATCATTGTGGAACTACCCAACAGAAATCAAAACTGCGAGCACCCAGATTGACTAAGGCACCAGAGATGACAAGTAGGGTCTTGGAGGTTCTCAATATTGACTCTATTAAATTTCATTGCCTGTAGTAAATCGCGGCAAGGAAAGCAATAACAAGCTTCTGCCATTACTCGAGCGAATCAGTACCTACCATATTGAACATCGCTCGAAAGAAGCGTGGAGGATAGGAATGGCTCAGGACATAATAATGGAAGGGGACTTCAAAAGGCATAACTCAGAGTATCTTGGTAGGACTACTATTGACTAAGCTGGCTGAATCCAGAAACATACAGATAACAAACTGGGCTTCCAGAAGATGTAAGACAACAGTAGGTTTGGAGCATGAACATTTGGGACCAAGCAGATCCTGATCAAGACACAGCCAGAGTGACTATGTGTATCAGGGAATTTACAGCATGGTGGGAATTCAGTATAAGGGGTAAGAGGTACACTTTGCTTTTACTTTTGGTTTATAATTTGTGAGGACTATTCCAAGGTAACAAAAACCAGGGAATAGGGATGCTAGAGTAATTGATATTTCCAAAAGGTTTAATTTAAAAGGGAAAGCAATGGCAGGAGAATGCAAAGCTGTAGAGCATTCTTCTTGGTTTATGTGGTAGGACTGTCCACAGCCACAGCACCTGGAAATCTGGGCTCTGGAGCTGGAGCACTGGATGTGAGCATCCGCAAGATAGGATATCATGCATCTCGTGGATAGAGAGGTGGTCACACCACAGGCTAAGACGCCACAGACAGGAAGGGAATAGGTGTCTACCAGGCAGAGAAAGAAGACAAGGAGGCAATGCCAAAGTCTCCTGTGGCTATACTCAGGAGATTATAGCCAGTAACAGCTGGCTGGGATGGGGGATGGGGGGATGGATGCAATAGTTACAGGAGATTCAGTTCTGAAGAAGAATAAATAGGCATTTCTGTTGTTGTAAACATGACTCCAGGGTGATATAACAGTGTGAAGCTGGATGAACACAGCAGGCTAAGTAGCATCAGAGGAGCAGGAAAGCTTGATGTTTCGGGTCAGGACCATTCTTCAGAAATGAAGCTTCCAGGGTGATATGTTGCCTCCTGGGACTTAGGGTCTAGGATGCTTCAGAGTGGCTACGGGACATTCTGGAAGGGGAGGGCAAACAGTCAGTGATTGTGGTACGCACTGGCACAAACAATACAGATCAAAAAGTCCCAGACGTCCTAGAAGCAGATTAAATGGAATTAAGAAGTAAATTGAAAAGTAGATCCTCAAAACTGTACTAATCTCAAAATTACCATCAGTGCCACATGCTAGTCAGAGTAGACAAGTAGGATATATCAGATGAGTATGTGGCTGATGAGGTGCAACAGGGAGGACTTCAAACTCCTGGGGAATTACGATCAGTGCTGAAGAGGTGGGACCAGTACAAACTGGAGAGGTTACACCTTAGTCGGATTGGGACTGATGTTCTCGATGGAAAAATCTGCTAGTGGTTGGGAGACTTTAAAATGGCAGGGGCACAGGAACCAATGCAAAGCACAAGAGGAAGGGGAATGAACAACAAAATACGTAAAAGGTGAATTCAGAAAGTAACAGGCAGAGAAATTAATGGCCAGGATCAAACAGGACCACAGTGAACAATAATGGTAATAGAACAAGTAACCTTAAGAAGACAAGCCTTAAGGCTTTGTACCTTAATACACAGAACATTCACAATGTGGATGAATTAAATGTGCAAATAGATGGGATTATAGTCAGGATTATGGAGATATGGTGGCAAGGACACCAAAGGTGGGAACTGAATGTAAAGGGTTATTCAGTATTTGGGCAGGTCAAACAAAAACAAAAAGGCAATGTAGTTGCATTGTTGGTTAAAATGGAAACTAATGCAATAGTGAATTAATGTATAGTGATATTAGCTCTGTCAATGTGGAATCTGTGTGGGTACAGCTGAGAAACACCAAGGAGCAGAAAAAATTAGTGAGGTTTGTATATGAACCCCCAATCTGCAGGGGACATGTTGGGAATGGCATCAAACTGGAAACTAGAGACGCATGTAATGAACGAACATCTGTAATTATGGGTGACTTTAATCTTCATATAGTAAGTAACAATAGGTACAGAAGGGATTCCTGGAGTGTTTAAGGAATGGTTTTCTGGACTAACACTTTGAGAAGCCAACTAGAGAATAGGTCGTAGACTGGGCACTGTGCATGAGAAAGGACTTATTGGCCATCTGGATGGGTGAGCCCCTCGGGAACAAGTGACCATAGTAAGGGGGAATTCTTCATCAAGATTGAGAATGAGCTACATCGTTCTCTAAGTATGTTCCTGAATCTAAAAAGGCCAAACTATAATGATAAGGGACTTGAGTCAGCTATTAAGGAACATTACCTAAAAAGGAGTGATATCGAAAAGACAATGGTAAACATTCAAAGAACCCATGGGTAAACTGCAATAATTGTTCATTTCTGGTTGGTGCAAACTTAAAACCGGAAAGGTTGAGTTCCTTTTGCAGAAAGTTGCTGTGGACACCAAGGCACAATGCCCTTCGCCTCCAGCATAAGAATTTCACAATTCTATTATATTCCAACACACCCCTGGCTGGTTTCAACATTACCATCTCTGCAAACTTGAGGCCACCTGAAACTTTACAGCCTATACCCTAACCTGTACCAAGTTCCATTCACTCTCACCCATGTGGTTGCTAATCTACATTGGCTCTTATTCAAGGAATGCATAATTTTAAAATTCTAGTCCTTGGTTTCAGTTCTTCCATGACTTCGCACCATCTCAACATTGGAAAAAGACAAAAATGTGCAGTAATGTTTTGTAGAATCCCAACAGTACGGTACGAGGTTATTCAGCTCTGGGAGGAAATTGGAGCACCAGAGGAAATCCACACAGACACGAGGAGAATGTGCTAACAGAGAAAGTCACCAGAGGGTGGAATTGAAACAGATCCCTGGCACTATGAGGCAGCACTGCGCCACCATTTTGCCCACACATTCATGCAACAGTTTGGCATTTTGGTTCCTATTCAAGAAACTAGCATGCTTTCACTTATTGGAGAGATACTATTCATGTTTTGCAATTCTGTTTTTCTTTTTATTTTCAAGACAAGTCTACGTAGGGTTTGGGAATGCATTTTACAACTATCATCAAACCTGGCACCCACTGCTAGAGTCCTGAACATTATATGTAAACTTCTGCTCCTGAAGAGTATCACTATCTCTCAATGATTCTTAAATTAACATTTTGGTCTGTACGCCTTTTTCTGATTAGGATCCATGTTCAGTCTGCCATGGTTAATTTCATATACATATCTTTACATCCAGCAGACTGATTAAACCCTAAACATTACATAATTAATGTTATAAACAACCTGCAGCTCTTCGAGGTGTGATTTCTCTTGGAATGAAAGTTAAGTCAGGTTCTTCTAGGTCATCATCTGATTTGGATTCCGAATCAGACCAGGGATTTTTCTTCTTTCCTTTCTTGACATTGGATTTGGAACTCTGTGGCGTTTTCCGTGCTCTGACACCTGTGAATTAGTCAAATGTATGCCATAAGGAAATGTACTTTAGAATCACAACAAAATGATCTAAATATTACAATTTTTGACATTTTGCAAGCCAGGTTTCTACAGTAAAGTAACATAAAACAAAGATAACTGGCACAAATTTTTCAGATGCCCTGTGTACACACAAAGTATCAGTACAAGCTGTTAAGTGCAATCAGTTTATATTTTAAATCACCGACTAAACTAAATATTTTCACTTACAAACACCCTCTAAATTTATTTTTTTATTCTTGGGATGCGGAAGTCGCTGATTGGGCCAGCATTTATTGTCTGTCCACTTGAGAAGTTGATGGTTCTGAGCTGCCTTTTTGAACTTCTTCAGCCCATATGATGTATATAGAACCACAACGGCATTAGGTGAGAGAATTCCAGATTTTTGATCCAGCGACAGCGAAGGAATGCCAACATTTCCAAGTCAGGATGCTGAATGGATTGCAAGTGGTGGTATTCCCATGCATCTGATACGCTTGTCCTTCGAGATGGAATATTCATGGATGTAGAGCCAATCAAGTAGGTTGCTTTACCCTGGATAATATTAAGATTCTTGAATGTTGTTGGAGCTGCACTAATCAGATAAGCAGGGAGTATTCCATGACAATAAAATGTGAGGCTGGATGAACACAGCAGGCCAAGCAGCATCTCAGGAGCACAGAAGCTGACGTTTCGGGCCTGGACCCTTCATCAGAGAGGGGGATGGGGAGAGGGAACTGGAATAAATAGGGAGAGAGGGGGAGGCGGACCGAAGATGGAGAGTAAAGAAGATAGGTGGAGAGAGTATAGGTGGGGAGGTAGGGAGGGGATAGGTCAGTCCAGGGAAGACGGACAGGTCAAGGAGGTGGGATGAGGTTAGTAGGTAGATGGGGGTGCGGCTTGGGGTGGGAGGAAGGGATGGGTGAGAGGAAGAACCGGTTAGGGAGGCAGAGACAGATTGGACTGGTATTGGGATGCAGTGGGTGGGGGGGAAGAGCTGGGCTGGTTGTGTGGTGCAGTGGGGGGAGGGGACGAACTGGGCTGGTTTAGGGATGCAGTAGGGGAAGGGGAGATTTTGAAACTGGTGAAGTCCACATTGATACCATTAGGCTGCAGAGTTCCCAGGCGGAATATGAGTTGCTGTTCCTGCAACCTTCGGGTGGCATCATTGTGGCACTGCAGGAGGCCCATGATGGACATGTCATCTAGAGAATGGGAGGGGGAGTGGAAATGGTTTGCGACTGAGACGTGCAGTTGTTTGTTGCGAACTGAGCGGAGGTGTTCTGCAAAGCGGTCTCCAAGCCTTCGCTTGGTTTCCCCAATGTAGAGGATGCCACACCGGGTACAGTGGGTGCAGTATACCACATTGGCAGATGTGCAGGTGAACCTCTGCTTAATGTGGAATGTCATCTTGGGGCCTGGGATAGGGGTGAGGGAGGAGGTGTGGGGGCAAGTGTAGCATTTCCTGCGGTTGCAGGGGAAGGTGCCAGGTGCGGTGGGGTTGGAGGGCAGTGTGGAGCGAACAAGGGAGTCACGGAGAGAGTGGTCTCTCCGGAAAGCAGACAGGGGTGGGGATGGAAAAATGTCTTGGGTGGTGGGGTCAGATTGTAAATGGCGAAAGTGTCGGAGGATGATGCGTTGTATCCGGAGGTTGGTAGGGTGGTGTGTGAGAACGAGGGGGATCCTCTTAGGGCGGTTGTGGCGGGGGCGGGGTGTGAGGGGTGTGTTGCGGGAAATACGGGAGACGCAGTCAAGGGCGTTCTCGATCACTGTGGGGGGGAAAGTTGCGGTCCTTGAAGAACTTGGACATCTGGGATGTGCGGGAGTGGAATGTCTTATCGTGGGAGCAGATGCGGCGGAGGCGGAGGAGTTGGGAATAGGGAATGGAATTTTTGCAGGAGGGTGGGTGGGAGGAGGTGTATTCTAGGTAGCTGTGGGAGTCGGTGGGCTTGAAATGGACATCAGTTACAAGCTGGTTGCCTGAGATGGAGACTGAGAGGTCCAGGAAGGTGAGGGATGTGTTGGAGATGGCCCAGGTGAACTGAAGGTTGGGGTGGAAGGTGTTGGTGAAGTGGATGAACTGTTCGAGCTCCTCTGGGGAGCAAGAGGCGGCGCCGATACAGTCATCAATGTACCGGAGGAAGAGGTGGGGTTTGGGGCCTGTGTAGGTGCGGAAGAGGGACTGTTCCACGTAACCTACAAAGAGGCAAGCATAGCTGGGGCCCATAACGGGTGCCCATGGCCACCCCCTTAGTCTGTAGGAAGTGGGAGGAGTCAAAAAAGAGAAGTTGTTGAGGGTGAGGACGAGTTCAGCTAGGCGGATGAGAGTGTCGGAGGAGGGGGACTGGTCGGGCCTGCGGGACGGGAAGAAGCGGAGGGCCTTGAGGCCATCTGCATGCAGAATGCAGGTGTATAGGGACTGGACGTCCATGGTGAATATGAGGTGTTGGGGGCCAGGGAATTGGAAGTCCTGGAGGAGGTGGAGGGCGTGGGTGGTGTCACGGACGTAGGTGGGGAGTTCCTGGACCAAAGGGGAGAAAATGGAGCCCAGATAGGTGGAGATGAGTTTGGTGGGTCAGGAGCAGGCTGAGACGATGGGTCGACCAGGGCAGGCAGGTTTGTGGATTTTGGGAAGGAGACAGAAATGGGCCGTGCGGGGTTGGGGAACAATGAGGTTGGAGGCTGTGGGTGGGAGGTCCCCTGAGGTGATGAGGTCGTGAATGGTGTTGGAGATGATGGTTTGGTGCTCGGGTGTGGGGTCACGATCGAGGGGGCGGTAGGAGGTGGTGTCGGAGAGTTGGCGTCTGGCCTCGGCGATGTAGAGGTCAGTGCGCCATACTACCACTGCGCCACCCTTGTCTGCGGGTTTGATGGTGAGGTTGGGGTTGGAGCGGAGGGAGCGGAGGGCTGCCCGTTCTGCGGGGGAGAGGTTGGAGTGGGTGAGAGGGGTGGAGAGGTTGAGGCGGTTAATGTCTCGACGGCATTTGGAGATGAAGAGGTCGAGGGAGGGTAGGAGGCCTGGGGGTGGTGTCCAGGAGGAGGACTTGTGTTGGAAGCGGGTGAAGGGGTCAGTGGAAGGAGGGTTAGGTTCCCGGTTGAAGAAGTAGGCATGGAGGCGAAGACGGCGGAAAAACTGCTCTATGTCCAACCGTGACTGGTATTCGTTGATGAACACCTCATATTCAATTCCAATTCCCTGGCCCCCAACACCTCATATTCAATTCCAATTCCCTGGCCCCCAACACCTCATCTTCACCATGGACGTCCAGTCCCTGTACACCTGCATTCCGCATGCAGATGGCCTCAAGGCCCTCCGCTTCTTCCCGTCCCGCAGGCCCGACCAGTCCCCCTCCACCGACACTCTCATCCGCCTAGCTGAGCTCGTCCTCACCCTCAACAACTTCTCTTTTTTGACTCCTCCCACTTCCTACAGACTAAGGGGGTGGCCATGGGCACCCGTTATGGGCCCCAGCTATGCTTGCCTCTTTGTAGGTTACGTGGAACAGTCCCTCTTCCGCACCTACACAGGCCCCAAACCCCACCTCTTCCTCCGGTACATTGATGACTGTATCGGCGCCGCCTCTTGCTCCCCAGAGGAGCTCGAACAGTTCATCCACTTCACCAACACCTTCCACCCCAACCTTCAGTTCACCTGGGCCATCTCCAACACATCCCTCACCTTCCTGGACCTCTCAGTCTCCATCTCAGGCAACCAGCTTGTAACTGATGTCCATTTCAAGCCCACCGACTCCCACAGCTACCTAGAATACACCTCCTCCCACCGACCCTCCTGCAAAAATTCCATTCCCTATTCCCAACTCCTCCGCCTCCGCCGCATCTGCTCCCACGATAAGACATTCCACTCCCGCACATCCCAGATGTCCAAGTTCTTCAAGGACCGCAACTTCCCCCCCCACAGTGATCGAGAACGCCCTTGACTGCGTCTCCCGTATTTCCCGCAACACACCCCTCACACCCCGCCCCCGCCACAACCGCCCTAAGAGGATCCCCCTCGTTCTCACACACCACCCTACCAACCTCCGGATACAACGCATCATCCTCCGACACTTTCGCCATTTACAATCTGACCCCACCACCCAAGACATTTTTCCATCCCCACCCCTGTCTGCTTTCCGGAGAGACCACTCTCTCCGTGACTCCCTTGTTCGCTCCACACTGCCCTCCAACCCCACCGCACCTGGCACCTTCCCCTGCAACCGCAGGAAATGCTACACTTGCCCCCACACCTCCTCCCTCACCCCTATCCCAGGCCCCAAGATGACATTCCACATTAAGCAGAGGTTCACCTGCACATCTGCCAATGTGGTATACTGCACCCACTGTACCCGGTGTGGCATCCTCTACATTGGGGAAACCAAGCGAAGGCTTGGAGACCGCTTTGCAGAACACCTCCGCTCAGTTCGCAACAAACAACTGCACGTCTCAGTCGCAAACCATTTCCACTCCCCCTCCCATTCTCTAGATGACATGTCCATCATGGGCCTCCTGCAGTGCCACAATGATGCCACCCGAAGGTTGCAGGAACAGCAACTCATATTCCGCCTGGGAACTCTGCAGCCTAATGGTATCAATGTGGACTTCACCAGTTTCAAAATCTCCCCTTCCCCTACTGCATCCCTAAACCAGCCCAGTTCGTCCCCTCCCCCCACTGCACCACACAACCAGCCCAGCTCTTCCCCCCCACCCACTGCATCCCAATACCAGTCCAATCTGTCTCTGCCTCCCTAACCGGTTCTTCCTCTCACCCATCCCTTCCTCCCACCCCAAGCCGCACCCCCATCTACCTACTAACCTCATCCCACCTCCTTGACCTGTCCGTCTTCCCTGGACTGACCTATCCCCTCCCTACCTCCCCACCTATACTCTCTCCACCTATCTTCTTTACTCTCCATCTTCGGTCCGCCTCCCCCTCGCTCCCTATTTATTCCAGTTCCCTCTCCCCATCCCCCTCTCTGATGAAGGGTCCAGGCCCGAAACGTCAGCTTCTGTGCTCCGGAGATGCTGCTTGGCCTGCTGTGTACATCCAGCCTCACATTTTATTATCTTGGAATTCTCCAGCATCTGCAGTTCCCATTATCTCTGATAGTATTCCATGACACTCTTGATTTGTGATTTGTCCAGTGCAAAAGCTTTGGTGAATTATGTAGTGAGTTACTGACTGCAGTATTCCTAGCCTTTGATCTGCTCTTGTAGCCACTATCTTTATATAGTAAGTCCAGGTCAATTTCTGGTCCATGGTGACCTTTGGGATGTTGATAGAGAGAAAATTCAGTGATGGTAGCACCAGTGAATGTCAAAAGGCAGTTGTTAGATTGTCCCGTATTGGTGACGGTCAATGACTAGCAATTATATGGCAAAAATATTACTTGCCATCTTTCAGCTAAGCCTGGCTACAGTGCAGTGATGGATTTGAACACAGACTGCTCGAGTATCTGTGGAGTTAGGACTGAGGTGCCTTGGAGCTGAGATGACAGACCTTCAACAACCACAATCATCTTTCCACATGCAAGGTATGACTCCAACCATCAGAAAGTTTCTCCCCAATTCCCTTTGACTCCAGTTTTTCTTGTTTTCACACTGTAGGTTTTTGGGTGCAGTCATAATTTACTTTGTCCAAATATAAGTAAGGCCTTATCTTTCAAACTGAATTGCTTAAGATCACAGTATGTTACTTAGACACACAAAAGAGATGGCCATGAAATCCAAACTAAATCTGACAACTATACAGGGTGACAAATTGAAGTGCAACATTTTTATTAACAATGGGTAGGAAGAGGCTGGTCAGGTGGCTTTTCACTCTAGTATGGATTTGCTTTCACCATGGTTAGCAGGATCCTCAATCATGTCCATCCAATGACCTACACTTCTTTTCTAACCACTTCTCACAGAATGTTAACAGAGTTTTCCTCTCCCTCATCTTGGCCCCACCGAACACTGAACATTGAACATTGATCATTTTCTGCCACTTCTGTTACCGTCAGCATAATGCTACCACCGAACCAAGCCCTTTCCCTCCTTTTTCAAAGTGCTGAAGGGATGTTTCCTCTGATAACCTGGTCCACTCTTGAATCATGTCCTACACACTGTCTATTACCGAAGGCATTGCCCATACAAATGCATTAATAGTAAAGGCCTTTCCTTTTACATCCTTCTTTCCACTACCCCGGATCTCCAAGCACTTCTTTTAGTTAAAAGAGTGGTTTACTTTGCATTTTTTTAAAATCAACATATTCGTTGCTCCCAATATGATTCTCCTCTACATTGGGGGAGATATGTAGATTGGGTCACTGATTTGCAGGACACTGCCATTCAATCTACTAGCTTGATTTGGATCTCCTAGTTCCTTATTATTATAATTTGTTGCTCATGCTTTTATTTTAGAAACAGTCTCCTACGCTGTTCCAAAGAACTTGAGAAACAGCATCCAGTATATCATTTTTCAATTGGGCAATTTTCCATAACTCCAGCCTCAACACTAATAACAGCTGATGTTTGAGTTCATTTTCTCCCCCAAACATCAGCTATTGATAAGGGTTGTTATTCCCATTTACACATTTTCTCTACACATCTTTTGTTTCGCCACTTGCACCAGAGAAGCATGCAACATCAGCTGTTCTGCCAGTTGTTGTTTTTCTTTTCCATAGGCCGTGTCTTCTGTTCCATCTCCTCTTCCCTGTTTTGTGCTTTTGCACTCACACAGAATCGGTTGCAGATTTAATTTTTGGCAGTTCTATTGAATGGCTATTGTTTGAAGTGTTAACTTTCTCTCTCCACAGATGCACACCTGCTAAGTAATTCAGATTTCCAGCATTTGCACTACTTTGTTTTTGCTGGATTTTTTGAATTAATTATTATAGACTCTGGTTAATAAAGTTATAAGCAAACAAGATAAAGTGGTGAATATTCTAATTAGTGTCTACATACCTGGTTCCTTCTTTTCTTTCTTCAGTCGTGGAGCTTTAATTTTGGGTTCACTTGCATTCAATACTTCTCCTCCATTTCCTTCACCAATGCCTGCCCCAACCTCTTCATCAAATTCCAGTTTTATTGCATCTGGATCACCCTGAAAATAATAATTCATGATTACTAGGAATCAACAATGTCACAGTCCATTAATGCTACAAAGATTTTCTTTTAATGAAATACACTCCATCACAATGCCATAAGAGGAACCGAAAATTTATTTTCTTCAATGACATGATGATGAAGTACTGCCACATAGGGTGTTTAAGGCAGACTGTACATGACAAGTTTGATAGAAAGAAATTATGAAAATGATTCAATAAATTTGGAAAATGCTGTGCGTGTCTTAAAGATGGGTTACCGGAGAAGATTTAAGTAGATGCTTTAAAACTTCAGGCAAATGAAAGGAATTGCAGCAGTAGACTTGTTTGACAACATTAATTGATAGCAAAGAATGGATATTGCTTAGACTGAAAAGAATTGGAAAGTGAGTCAAAGACACAAACTGAATCCATTCTTGTTTTCATTCACACATGCATTAATGACTAAGAATCAAGAATAGACAATAAGTTTAAAATTTGCTTTTGACCCAGAAGAGGTTTCAAAACAGCAAGGGTGGCATCAAACACAAAATCAGTTTATTTTTATATGGTACCTTCAGCATAGTGAACTGTCTCAACACATTTCACAGGAACAAAATAAAACCGAGCCACAGGAGATTAGAGGACAGTTGACCAAGGAGAACTTCAGAGAAGCAAAGAGGCAGGAGCAGAAGAATGAATTTTAAAAGGTAGTACACAGGAAACTGAAGATGAATGTGCAGTGACTAAAATTGGAGATTTTAGCAAGACCACAATGACTGATGGGAACACATACATTTGAGGGGATGTTCGACTGGAAAATGCCACAGGAACAGGAAGATATGACAGGGAGCGATTTGAAATCAAGCATGCAAATTTCAATAAAATTAAGGAGCTGCTTGATTAAGAGCAAATGTAACTCAGGAAGCAGATGAGTGATAAGTGAGTGGCAGAGTTAGGACATGGGTGACATAGCTTTGGTTGACCTCATGTTATGGGAGGCCAGAGCATGGGAGGCCAGAGCATGGGAGGCCAGAGCATGGGAGGCCAGAGCATGGGAGGCCAGAGCATGGGAGGCCAGAGCATGGGAGGCCAGAGCATGGGAGGCCAGAGCATGGGAGGCCAGAGCATGGGAGGCCAGAGCATGGGAGGCCAGAGCATGGGAGGCCAGAGCATGGGAGGCCAGAGCATGGGAGGCCAGAGCATGGGAGGCCAGAGCATGGGAGGCCAGAGCATGGGAGGCCAGAGCATGGGAGGCCAGAGCATGGGAGGCCAGAGCATGGGAGGCCAGAGCATGGGAGGCCAGAGCATGGGAGGCCAGAGCATGGGAGGCCAGAGCATGGGAGGCCAGAGCATGGGAGGCCAGAGCATGGGAGGCCAGAGCATGGGAGGCCAGAGCATGGGAGGCCAGAGCATGGGAGGCCAGAGCATGGGAGGCCAGAGCATGGGAGGCCAGAGCATGGGAGGCCAGAGCATGGGAGGCCAGAGCATGGGAGGCCAGAGCATGGGAGGCCAGAGCATGGGAGGCCAGAGCATGGGAGGCCAGAGCATGGGAGGCCAGAGCATGGGAGGCCAGAGCATGGGAGGCCAGAGCATGGGAGGCCAGAGCATGGGAGGCCAGAGCATGGGAGGCCAGAGCATGGGAGGCCAGAGCATGGGAGGCCAGAGCATGGGAGGCCAGAGCATGGGAGGCCAGAGCATGGGAGGCCAGAGCATGGGAGGCCAGAGCATGGGAGGCCAGAGCATGGGAGGCCAGAGCATGGGAGGCCAGAGCATGGGAGGCCAGAGCATGGGAGGCCAGAGCATGGGAGGCCAGAGCATGGGAGGCCAGAGCATGGGAGGCCAGAGCATGGGAGGCCAGAGCATGGGAGGCCAGAGCATGGGAGGCCAGAGCATGGGAGGCCAGAGCATGGGAGGCCAGAGCATGGGAGGCCAGAGCATGGGAGGCCAGAGCATGGGAGGCCAGAGCATGGGAGGCCAGAGCATGGGAGGCCAGAGCATGGGAGGCCAGAGCATGGGAGGCCAGAGCATGGGAGGCCAGAGCATGGGAGGCCAGAGCATGGGAGGCCAGAGCATGGGAGGCCAGAGCATGGGAGGCCAGAGCATGGGAGGCCAGAGCATGGGAGGCCAGAGCATGGGAGGCCAGAGCATGGGAGGCCAGAGCATGGGAGGCCAGAGCATGGGAGGCCAGAGCATGGGAGGCCAGAGCATGGGAGGCCAGAGCATGGGAGGCCAGAGCATGGGAGGCCAGAGCATGGGAGGCCAGAGCATGGGAGGCCAGAGCATGGGAGGCCAGAGCATGGGAGGCCAGAGCATGGGAGGCCAGAGCATGGGAGGCCAGAGCATGGGAGGCCAGAGCATGGGAGGCCAGAGCATGGGAGGCCAGAGCATGGGAGGCCAGAGCATGGGAGGCCAGAGCATGGGAGGCCAGAGCATGGGAGGCCAGAGCATGGGAGGCCAGAGCATGGGAGGCCAGAGCATGGGAGGCCAGAGCATGGGAGGCCAGAGCATGGGAGGCCAGAGCATGGGAGGCCAGAGCATGGGAGGCCAGAGCATGGGAGGCCAGAGCATGGGAGGCCAGAGCATGGGAGGCCAGAGCATGGGAGGCCAGAGCATGGGAGGCCAGAGCATGGGAGGCCAGAGCATGGGAGGCCAGAGCATGGGAGGCCAGAGCATGGGAGGCCAGAGCATGGGAGGCCAGAGCATGGGAGGCCAGAGCATGGGAGGCCAGAGCATGGGAGGCCAGAGCATGGGAGGCCAGAGCATGGGAGGCCAGAGCATGGGAGGCCAGAGCATGGGAGGCCAGAGCATGGGAGGCCAGTCAAGAGTGCATTGGAGGCCAGTCAAGAGTGCATTGGAGGCCAGTCAAGAGTGCATTGGAGGCCAGTCAAGAGTGCATTGGAGGCCAGTCAAGAGTGCATTGGAGGCCAGTCAAGAGTGCATTGGAGGCCAGTCAAGAGTGCATTGGAGGCCAGTCAAGAGTGCATTGGAGGCCAGTCAAGAGTGCATTGGAGGCCAGTCAAGAGTGCATTGGAGGCCAGTCAAGAGTGCATTGGAGGCCAGTCAAGAGTGCATTGGAGGCCAGTCAAGAGTGCATTGGAGGCCAGTCAAGAGTGCATTGGAGGCCAGTCAAGAGTGCATTGGAACAATCAGGCACAATGAAGGTTTCAGCAACTGATGAGACAGAGTAATTAGCCAGGGAACAGAGCTTTTGGTAGCAATCAAAGAAAATGGTTTCCCCTTTTGTAATATTTAGTTGAGAGAAAAATTCTCCTCATCAAAACAGGACATCAGACAAGCAGTCTAACAATTCAGAAACAATGAAAGAATTAAGTCAGGTGTTGCTGAGGTACAGTTGGTTCTCAACATACAAGTGGAATCTGATGCTGCAGTTTCGGATGATATTGCTGAGGAGTGGCATGCAGACAAAAAATAGAAGGGATCCAAGAATACAGCCTTGGCAACACAAGAGGGAACAGTGCAGAAGATGAAATGAAAACCACTGCAGATAGTTATCTGCCTGTCCCCTGAACTTAACTGAACAAACACGAGAGCCACAACAAAGAGCAATACCCATAACCCGGTTGGGCAGGTCAGTAGCTGTGGAAGCGTCATGAGTGCAGGGTTAAAGACAGTTGGAATTTAAAATTGCACTCATGAAAATATTGGAAAAAGGGAACAAAACAAAAATGATTCAATGTTAAGTAAGAGCTGCACTGCACTACAATGAGCTCCATGGGGCAAATAAGGGAACAGTAGTCATGCAGTGAGATTTAATTTAGAGTGAAGATGGAATACAGCCTGGCATTGGAATTAATATTTAAAAATCCTAAAATTCAAATCAAAAGAAAGAAGTAATTAAAATCAGCCTGTCATATAGGAAATCCTGCAGCGCTCCCAATGGCATTAATTCTTACATTCTAATAGCTGGTGTCTCGTGTCCTTCTTCAGGTGTGGGAATCTCTGGGTCAAGCCATAATTAACACCCAATCATAGAAAATCCATTACGTACATGGCAAAGATATTTGGTATTTCCACTGAAGCTGAAAGGTTGCCCAGGCTTCACTATGATTTTTAAAAATATCAAAATAAGTAGAGTTTAAAAAATTAGAAGTACGGATGCGTGTGGCCACATTTTTTTTGCTTGAGGATTGTTCAAGAATGAAATTCTTTAGCTGGACCATTGCAAATTTTAAGTGGGGATTTGATAAATATTTGGAGTGGAGAAAAATTAAGGCTATCTGATAAAGCAGGCGACAGAACTAGTTTTGAATAATTCAGTTAAACATGGGGTAAAAGGTCTTCTTCCATATTGCTATGTACAAAGTACTTATTCATGGGAAATATATATATTTAAGCAGAAGGATGGCTGAATCATCCAAGTCATGTTGCTTTTATTTGATTAAGCTCAAACACAATGCAATTTTATATCTATATTGTAACCACATCTTTCTACCAATTCAAAATACTTTCCCAAATGCAGAGATAAATCAAGAACAAAAATGCCCAACATACTCCGAATAAAACAAAATATATTCGGCCCTGTACTTCAACTTGCCTTTCCTTTTCTCTTGATCATCTTTTTTGTGGCATCTGCCTTCATTGCAAGGCTGATGACTGGTTCAATTCTTCTTCCATGGACTGAGGGTAGAGTTTCTTCAAGTTGTAGCTTTTTAATTTTTGGTTTACCAACCTTGCCCTTAACGGTCTTACCAATCGATCCCGCCAGAATATCCTCTCTCTCTTGGGCTTCAACACGCTGCATTAAAATTGAGAAACATATCATATTAATTGAAACTATTCTATATTTGAAATTAAAATTCCATTCAGAAATCAGCTGATTTTAACTGCAAATTAATATTCCAATCACATTAGATTTTAGTCCATGTGTTGAACTGTTCTTTCCCTCTGGTCTGAGCTTAAGCTTCATTAAAGTGTCTCTACAGGTTCATAGCTTTGGTTACAGACCAATTCTTATTCAAAGCAAACTCTACAACATTATTTATTTTAGTAAAAAATTGCTTCTTTACTTTCTGTGTAGAGGTTTCTTTATGCAATGAAAGAAAATGACATTTACTTTCCATGAACGATCTTTGGGCAGATCTTTGATAAATTTCTTTTACTGAAGTTATGCACTTTTCTCTAATATCCATATCCATGGAAAACTTCCCCCACTCCTTACACGTGCATGATAATTACATGGAATTGGAGTCAAAGTCATGAAAAATGTACTTATTTTACAAGCTGCTAAATTAGTTGAAGTATTTCAATTATGATTAATTTTACAATTTGACTTCAAAGAGTTTGCAGCTCATACTTAGCAAACATTTGATGCACTGCCATCACAGAATTATAGACTTTGAAAATTCACAACAATTGTCAATTCCAGAGCTCTGTTTTAAGATTGGCCATGACCTCTTTTGCACTGAAACACTCTTTTACCCGAGGTAAGAACATAGAACAGTACAGCACTTGACAGGCCCTTTGGCCCACGATGTTCTGCAGTGGAGTCTATCATTTTGAATGCGAGGGAATGGCAAGGCAATACATTAAATGTCATGCATGTCTAAATAGTGCCATTAGGCATTTCTGGTGGTTTTGCCACATTTTAAATTGTTACAGTTGGATCTTTAAAATACTCACTCCCTTGTTTAATCTTTTAAATCACAAATAATTACAAGAATTTGGAAGAAGTTTTTTTGTAAGATGGATAAATCTTGGTTTAAGCTTTTCCAACATAAGGAATGCATATTAGTAGGCTTGATTTTGTTATACCTACATCAAGTTCTTCGATAAATGCAGCAAGATCATCTTTCCAAAGATCATGAGCACTTTTTCTCTTCAGATCATCAAGCTCCTTTCCCTACAACACATAAAAGATTGTTTGGCACAGTATTCCAAGACACAGGCCTGCAAGTATAAAGATAAGAGGAGTCAACGCATTACTTTTCCATCCCTCTGTTTTAGTAGTTCTTCTACTTTCTCCTTTGTAAGGGACCAAAGAGGCATGTTTAAGATGTAGTTGAAGTCTGGTCCAGATCCAGCACCTGAAACACTTGAAGTGCCATCATCTAATTCCAGCAAATCCTCTTCTGCAGCTGTCTGCAAAGAAAAAAATCAGATGTTATTTGTAAAGAAGAGTGCTCAAATTTATTTTCAAGTAGAATTCAGTACAAGATCATGGAACCAAATGCTAATTAGGCTAGAATCACAAAATTCCTCCAACTTTACACACTGTTTTCAATGCAACTATATGAAGCCAGAAAACAATAAAAGAGCCAAAAACAAGAAAAAGGTCAAATCTTTGTAATGATCACATGCTGAACTCCAAAGTCAGAGAGAGAGGTGTTGGGCCAGAATTCTGCTGTTGTACAGCATCGAATATCATCTGCTGTTAGTTGATGTACTAATTCATCTTTCGGCTCAAAATGTCTTATCCTACATGATGCTGAAAGTGACAGCTGATAAAGGAAACAGGTCACCCAAAACCGGAGAGAACAGAATAACTAACTGGACATTTAAGGATTGGAAATAAATGATTGAAGGTGGTGAATTCAGGTACAGAAAGAAAAGGAAGTCTGGATAAAGAATAGATGGAAAAAGAGCTACATGGTTTGACATTTTTATAATCTTAAGGAAAAATTAAATATCTGAAGTATTAAGATGATTTTCAGTGCCTGAAGTTTACTGGCAGAAATGAATAATTATCACATTGTTAAAAAAAATTTACCCTTCTAATTAGTGGGCTTAAATACCTGCAGTGGGCTTGGTTCACATCTACATCACAAATACAAGTTGAAAACATCCACTACACAGTTGTGAGGCAAACAGCAAAATGCCAATTCCATGAAGCTAGCAGCACAACAATGCATCTTCAGAGCAACCTTATTTATAACTGCTTCCCTCACCTGAAGCTAATGTACAATTTATCTACTGAGAAATAAGGCAAGCACCATTGAGAGTGAATTTTTGCAGTCCCAACAACACCCAAGTTCAGTGTCGTACAGGATAGCAGTTCCACAAAGTGATATGTCACAGACGCTAGAGGTAGGCAATTCCTCCTGAGCAATGAGTTAGGCATCCAAGAGAGTAAGTGACCAAGGGTGCCACCAGTGTGCAAATAACACCACCAGAGGGTGGAACCCTGTTCAGTGCTTTCAACATCTTGGGTGGGAAAAAAGTGCAGCAATCCCATGCTCAGTATATTAAGAAAGTGGAAGCAGAATGAGGCCCTTAAGTGAGCAATATCTGAGTGGACAGGACATTGATTTGCTAGCTATTTGATTTATTTTATTGCTCCCACGCCCTTATCTTGAAAGAGTACTTTTGAAACATGATTCTTGTCAGAACTCTGATCCTGGCTTAAGTAACACAAAGTATTACAATCTCAGTTATGAGAATACTGCGAAAGCTGGATCCTTATTAGGGACTCACTTGATATACCATAATATTTGAAAGGGCACAACGTGTAAAAGACCCAACAGTAAGCCAATAAACAGCAGCATTTCATGGGTGAATTAAGGTGTCAAACAAAAAAAAAATCACAATTCTATAAACTTGAGCTTAGCAAGCATATGTTATAATGACCAGATAGGTATACTGAGCAACTAAATTGTGATTTTAAACCATACACATTATATATTCAACTTGATTTAATTCTAAATGCCAGTAAATTAGTTATCCGGCAAATTGTGGTCATTTCCCCACTGACTGCTCAGTTAAATAGCCAATGCGGTCAAGACAGACCCGACTCAAGTATTAATAAAACCATGGGTAGGAAAAAACTCATTAAAATTCTGACACCTTCACAAGGATTCTAATTCTTCACTTTTTGAAAATCCAGCCTTGGAAAGGCAATCAAAACCTGACTGCTCATGTCTTGGGTTACCCAAGATTCCTGAGTTTGCTCCCAAGCATCTAATTACTGGTGCAATTCCAGATTTTAATCGAACAGTTGAATTTCTTAGCTGGCAGGCACAAAAATATCCCCATCCAATAAACTGTTCTTCTTGAGCCATTTATAATTAAGAATCACATCATTGTTTTTTGGTGAAATAAAAGCAAACTACTGTGGATGCCTGAATCAAAATATCGACCCATTCCCTGACTCTTTTCCCAGACAGGTAGATTTTGTACAGTGCTTACAAAACAGCACAACCAAGCCCAGGAAATCAGTTTCCATGAAGCAAGTAATTACTAATACGAATGCCATTTTTTGAAAATTATTTGACATACCAAAACAATGTTGACTTTCACCAGTTAAAGATGAATATTTCTGCCAACTTTGATTAAAATAAAATTCACTCTAAACTATTTAGGTTCTCATCTAGTCCTTACTAACCTCAGAATCATTTGACAGATGCATTTTGTATATTTCCGTGCAAATTCCCATCCCCCTTCTGCCAACGACCTTGGGAACATCAATGCATTCAAACATACTGAATTATGCCAAAAATATTGCCTTAAAATGGTTAAGGCACATCACTACTTTCCCATCAACTTATATGATTTGGACCTGCACAAAACTGGAGTGCTGATGTTTATTGCAATTCTGGTTGTTTCAAAATTCTTGACCATTTTTGGGATTCTTGTGTGCTTAAATTTTCTCACGAATCTCACTACAATGTTTGGGATCTTACCCGACACATTCACTACCTAATAATTCCATCAACTGGTTCAATTATTAAACTATAAAACTTAATGATTACACTTTGGTAGTTAGCATATTTTTAAGAAACCATTTTTACCTTCTCTTGAGCTTCTTTCCAGGCTTTGATTGGATCAGATTCATAGCCCCGCTGGATGAGCATTTGGTAAAGATCCCTCTTTGATTTATTCTCTAAGAAGAAAATATTTATGAAAAGGTTATATCTAAAAGTATACAAATATTAAATAAATTTGCCGATTACATCCATCATCTAGAATGTAAGATGCTAGAAAGATTTTGTTAACACTTCAAAAAATTGCAAATCTTTAACTTTGAATGTGTACAGACCATTCCACTGTAACTTTAAATACAGTAACCAAACTTTGAAATATGTGAATTATAAAAGGTCCTGGAATTTGCTATCCATGACGAAGCAATGGTGTTCACCAGTAACCATCAAAAGAAAAACTGCCTACAAAGATGTAGCTGCTTTGTGGATTTTGCTATTCCAAACACTATGTAAAACCCGGTATAAAGTCTCTAGCCATTTCAAGAGTCCAACAATAATTAGATCATCAACCAGAGAAGGTGACCAGTCACACAGAGGTACTATCAGGATAGCAAACCAGGAAGTAAAGACAGCATAATTTTTCATTTCTTAATTAAAACTCAAGTGCAAAATAAATAATTGGGAGATGGACATTTAATTATGGTTAAAGTTGAAATATCGAAGAGAATCTATAATATCAAATTTATGAATTAAAACCAATCAAAATGATTTATAGGAAATTTGGTATTTCAGAAATATAAAATTAAAATTATAATTTCCAAACAATAATAAAAATCCAGTATTATCTCACTCAAGTTGCAAACATTTCAAAGATTTTTATTCCAACTTCTGGATGGGAGTTTGCTCGCTGAGCTGGAAGGTTCGTCTTCAGATGTTTCGTCACCATTCTAGGTAACATCATCAGTGAGCCTCCGACAAAGCACTGGTGTTATGTCCCGCTTTCTATTTATCTGGTTAGGTTTCCTTGGGTTGGTGATGTCATTTCCTGTGTTGGTGATGTCATTTCCTGTGCTTTTTCTCAGGGGATGGTAGATTGACTCCAAATCAATGTGTTTGTTGATGGAGTTCCTGTTGGAATGCCATGCTTCTAGGAATTCTTGTGCATGTCTCTGTTTGCCTTGTCCTAGGATGGATGTGTTGTCCCAATCAAAGTGGTGACCTTCCTCATCTGTATGTAAGGATACGAGTGATAGTGGGTCATGTCATTTTGTGGCTAGTTGATGTTCATGTATCCTGGTGGCTAGCTTTCTGCCAGTTTGTCCAATGTAGTGTTTGTCACAGTTCTCGCAAGGTATTTTGTACATGATGTTCGTTTTATTTGTTGTCTGTATAGGGTCTTTTAAGTTCATTAGCTGTTGTTTGTTGGTGGGTTTGTGGGCTACCCTGATGCCAAGAGGTCCGAGTAGTCTGGCAGTCATTTTGGAAATGTCTTTGATGTAGGGGAGAGTGGTTATGGTTTCTGAGCCCGTTTTGTCTGTTTGTTTGGGTTTATTGCTGAGGAATCGGAGGACTGTGTTCATAGGGTACCCATTCTTTTTGAATACGCTGTATAGGTGATTTTCCTCTGCTCTGCATAGTTCCTCTGTGCTGCAGTGTGTGGTGGCTCATTGGAATAATGTTCTAATGCAGCTTCGTTTGTGGGTGTTGGAATGTTTGCTCCTGTAGTTCAGTATTTGGTCCATATGTGTTGTTTTCCTGTAGACGCTGGTTTGAAGTTCCCCATTGGCTGTTCGTTCTACTGTGACATCTAGGAATGGCAGTTTGTTGTTGTTTTCCTCCTCTTTTGTGAATGTTATGCCAGTAAGGGTATTAAACAACAGCTATGAACTTAAACGACCCTATGCAGACTACAAATAAAACGAACGTCATCTACAAAATACCTTGCAAGAACTGTGACAAACACTACATTGGACAAACTGGCAGAAAGCTAGCCACCAGGATACATGAACATCAACTAGCCACAAAACAACATGACCCACTATCACTTGTATCCTTACATACAGATGAGGAAGGACACCACTTTGATTGGGACAACACATCCATCCTAGGACAAGCCAAACAGAGACATGCACGAGAATTCCTAGAAGCATGGCATTCCAACTGGAACTCCATCAACAAACACATTGGCTCCAAATCAATCTACCATCCCCTGAGAAAAAGAACAGGAAATGACATCACCAACCCAAGGAAACCTAACCAGATAAATAGAAAGCGGGACATAACACCAGCGCTTCGTCGGAGGCTCACTGATGATGTTACCTAGAATGGTGACGAAACATCTGAAAATGAACCTTCCAGCTCAGCGAGCAAACTCACAGCCAGAACCTCAACCTGAGCTACATATCTTATCAAAACTCACTATTCCAACTTCTATTTATATAGCACCTTTACCATTGTGGCATTTTCATTAAGTGTTTAGCAGGACTATCTTAAGTCAGATGACTATAAGCTTAGTCAAAAAAATTTCAAAAATTGCTTTAAAAGAGAAAAGTGAGGTAAACAGAAGAGAATTCCAGAGCTTTGGGCCTAGACAACTTAAAAGCGTACAGCTAACGAGAGTGGAGAAATATTTAAGAATACACAAGAGGCCACAATGGAGTTGCACAAGCATCTTCCAGATCGTGCTGGAGGATATTACAGTCATGTAGAAGGGCAAGGCCACGAAGGAATGTGTAAACAGACATGAGAAATTCAAATTCAAGATGCTACTTGACCAAGAGTCAATGCAAGTCAATGAGGTATGGCCAGATGCCAGGACCTGACATGCTATAAGTGCAATGAAAGTGACATTTATAGTATATACGCACATTATTTATTGCACATTTAGGTTCTTGAAATGCTAAGTTAAACAATTTGGCTGTGTGTGTGTTTTTGGAGTTAAGAATTGACTTTTAACAACAATATCCATTATTCCAAATGAGACTACGTTACCCACAGTTCATATGGAACTACCCAGACAGCTGAAGGGAAGAACTTTCCAGACTAATTTTCAGTTTGTGCTGAGAAGTGATTCGAGTGAAAAGCACGCAGCAAGCTTCAAAGTGATAAGAATTCTCTCTAAGAAAAGGAATTCAAAGTAATGAAATTATCAAAGAATCAAATATTATTAGAAGTCCCATACTACAGTGTTGTCTGTCGGTGGAAAATAAGTGCTAGAATTTTTGTTTGAAAAAGGAGGAATGGAATTAAGTTGCTTCAAGGATGGCATAGTACTGGAAGGAATAATTAGTATTATTAGCAATGCTCCTGAATTAAGACTTCCTACATTTCCAGCAGATAAGATTAAATTTTAATTACTTCAAAAGAAGTCTCTCTCCTACATGGAAATAAACTAGACTCGATCTTCCTCGAAGGACAGCACTAGATGTTCTTAGAGCTGCAACAATGTTTATAACATATACTGCTGTGTGTCATTTCCAACACAAAGCTGTTTTATGTTCAAACTACAAAAATTGCTTGGGTTACTTCTAATCTGTTTAAAAAATCTCTGAATCTCTGTTAAGACAAAACTGTGTTTATCTTTTCGATCATTTTCATATCAATTGTTTATAAATTTTTGTATTGCTTTATTGTTAAAACACATTGCAACACTGTGCGCTTATTTTCAGTAAAAGATCACTTTGATAACTTTTTTTTTAAGGGTTATGATCTTTCTGTCCAAGAATGTGGCTCATCAAATGCGAGCATCAACTGGGCATTAACCCATAGCAAGTGGGCCCACCTGATCACAAGCAGAGATAGGAGGTGTCAAATTTACAGAAAGTAGAAAGTGGGCATCCACCCAAGAGTGTGTTAGAATAATTGATTGCAGAGGTAACAAAGGCCATGGATTAGAGTTTAATTGGCAGATGAGCTGAGACACGGTCAAGTCGAGCAATGTTACAAAGGCAGAAATAGGTGGCCATAGGCAATTGTGACCATATGGGGTCAGCAGCTCATCTCAACATCAAATACTGCAAGATCAACACAGTAAAAAAAGGGTACATGCTCATCAGTTAATTGATTTCTACATTATTTTAAAATGATTCACGTGATGTGACTGTCACGAGCAAGGCCAGCATTTGCCTAACTGGTCTTGAGAAGAAACTGGTGAGCTTATTTCTTGAACCACTGGAATACCCACAATACTGTTAAGGAGGCAGTTCTAGGACTTTAGGTAAAAGAACAACAATACATGTCAGGATGGTGAGAGACTTTGAAGAAAACAAAATACAGGGAGATGATAACAGTGCACCTTATGTCGTAAAAGAGAATCAATGATTGCAACCTCTGGATTTCCATGTTCAATGACTCATGTGCAGACTTCAGAGGTTACTGTCAGTTTGAGAGGCACAATGTATTTTTCAATACTAAAGCAAAATCCACACATTAATCTAACATAATTATAATTAAATTTTATGACAATTAAATTGATTTTACATCTTTTTAAGTATTATTCTCAATATTAGAGCTCACATGATGGGACTATTTCAGCATTAAGGCAAACAGGTCTATCTTAAATACTGAAGAAACATTATACAGTTTCATTTTAAATTAGCTGAGTTGCATTAGTTAGCACTAGTTAGAGTTAGACCATACAAAATATAAACAAAATTTAAACACTTAAGATTTTCACATGTGACTATTAAAATGGTGCCTTTAAAAACTGTATCAAAGGAGGTATCCAAGACAAGTAGTTCCCAATAATTTCCGCTGGACCCCGTTTGGACATTCACATCTAATACATGACCCCTCTTTACAAGAAAGAGTTTTTTTTTCAAAATAACACTGCAGAGGCATAACTGGGAACTTAAAATACTTAACTGTTTTATCATATCATCTGTTTTACGCTTTTGGGTTTTATTAGCAAAATCAGATCAATTCTAACTAAAAAGCCAGGGAGGTTCTTTGATATGCTCCTGTCTTACCAGCATTACTTAGAAATACAAGCAGTGAAACAGGAGTAAACCTAAGGTAGTATTGAGCAATTTCACAGAAAGTAAAACTGGACTTCTACTCTCTAAGTCTGAACCTAACCGGTCAGAATTGCATGATTAACAATCTTCTGTAGATAAAAATATAATGGATCTTGCATCAGTTTCTCTGCAAGTAGAACAAGGCATAATGGACACATGAATTGCTTTGAAATGTGCAAATATTGAAGGCTACACGAGTGTAGTTGCGACATCGCTTAGAATTGAGAATTAAATTAGTATCTAAGTTAAGTACAATGCAAATAAGGTAAATTAAACTTTTCAAAATGTGAGCAGCATTGTGAGCAAATAAATTTTGGAGACAATGACAATTTCTTACAAGAATGGCTATTTAACAATTCCTACTAAATATGATGGGTTCTAAGGGCTTTCGACAAATTCAATAGAAATTGAAAATAACAAGTGTATTCCACAAAGAATAGAAGAACATGGGACACATAACTTTTTAAACAGTTATTTTTTCAGCAAATACGAGGAATTTGTTTTGGGAGCACAAGTAGTAGGTGAGAGTCAGGTGACAATGCCAATATCTTGTTAGAATTTAATTTTTGGGGGAGAAAATGAGGAATCCAATGTACTTCCAAAAAAGGTACTGTGCTACACAGTACAAAAGGTAACTTTTCTTACATCTGCGAGACACAAACCCTCCTTAGGTATATTGAAAATACCTGCAAGATCAAACTGATCGTAGAATAAGACAGAAGAATTGAAAAGAGCGCATAAATTGGAAAATCTTCCTGTTGAGAGAACTGAGGGAATTCTAAAGCCTCATTGAGAAAATTCTTGGGGCAGATACTGCCTGTCAGCGCACTGCACTGAACTTTTACCCCACATCCCCATCACAATCCATCACTTCCCCAATCCAAATATCCTTGTCCTGCCATTGCCCCTCACCAAGTTTGGGAACTTGTCCCAGATAATCTAGTTTATGTACTTCTAAGAACTGTATAAACATTAGCAAATAGAAATGTGTAATGCCTTCAGAAACTCAAAATGTTGTACTGAAATCTATCAAGCTACAACTGATGATCAAAAGTGATTATATATAATGGCCCAGATAGTCACTATCAGCGTAAACTTGATTTGTGGGTTGGGACGACATGGAAATCCTGACACAGGAAATGCCTGAGGGAAATGCTGGAAATTGAAAATTTCCACCGGCAATTGTGCAGTGTCTGGAATCCTCAGCAAAAGTTCCTTAAAGTCAGAGTTCTTACTCACGTAACTTTAATTAACTAACCAAATTCAAACATTACGTCCCACTCAAATAGCTGGATACACAGAAAGCTGAATTCCCTCCCCCAAACGATGCGCCCAATTAAATACTATAAACCGAGCCCGAATTGACCGGATTTGACCTATAGTCCCCAAACTCATGCTTCCAAACCTCACATTCCCCATGACTGACACCATTCCTGTAATCTGACCCTGCTGGATCTGACACCCCATAAACCACTGAATGCGACCACACCAGATCAAACTCTCCAAGTCCCTTCCTCTCACAACTATATCTGATCAGACTGCCCCGCTACTATCATTTACCTTCAGCACTCAGGTACTTATCTTACATCTTAACTCTCTATCACCGCACCTCAACCATCTGGCATGCTAAACATCTCCCAACCGAATTCATCACTTACCATACACACTTAGCCTCTCACAGTAGCTTTCAGGTGTCTGATGGACAGTTAAACTTCTGAATACAACACTTAGAACTGTAAAAGGTGGTTTGGCTTTGACGAAGACCTTTTATGCAAGGATAATTGATCAGATTGCAAACAAGGCATTTCTATCCATGAATCTTTAGGGCAGAAGTCATCTGAATGGAATTTAGGCTAGTCGGTTATTTGCTAAGTGGAAGGAGGGTGTTTGGTTAAGAGGAGGAGGAGATAGTGATAACATAGCAACACTTCAGAATTTAAGTAGAAGAGAATGGGGTTCAGAGTCAATTCATGGACTATGAGGCAACACCTCAGGATTATACACCACTATGCTTCACTTCTGATGGGTGTCTCCTGCTAATTAGATAGGAGATATCCAGGAATGATGATTGTGTTGTCAGTAAACAATTACAATTATGTCAGGCTACTACCTCACTAGTCTGTGGAACAATTTTCCCAATTATGGGACATTCCTCAGATTTTGACAAGGTGGGCTTTAAATAATATTGGCCAAAAAACTGTCTGTTCTTACCAAAAAAAATCTCTGGTTCACTAATGCTCTTCAGGGGAGGAAATCTAGCTTTGTTACATGGTTTACATTTGTTTCTATAGACCTACAACCATATACTTGATTCTTAAATACACTCAGAAATGGGCTAGCAAACCACTCAATTCAAGGGCCAATTGGATGCGTGACAAACGTGGGTCTTGCCCACATCACATGGAAAAATATGTTTTTAAAGAAAGGACAAATAGAAGGCAGACTGGAAGCACCTCTTCTTTCACAAGCTTGATTAACAGATTTAGAGTTTCATTCAAAACTCTAATGAACATATGGCTGAGATAGTAAAAATTAAAAACTTGCTCAAATAAGCAAACATGATTTTACTCGCCAACAAATAAAGCGTTTCCCTAATGCAGATGAATATCCCATTAATTATAACCACTGTGATCCAACATGTACTCAGCTGCACCCACGATGTTATGCCATTAATGCAAAGGTTGCTTCCCACATACACGCTATTTGTCTAATATGAAGTGCAGAGAGGATAGTAGTGGTTGGAAAAGTCACTACCTAAAATCTGCTGCTTACGAAGGTTTGTTCACACAAGCAGTAAAGAGAATTATCACAATTGGGGTATGAGGTTTATGGTAACATTAAAATTAAAAGTTAAGCTTACTCCAAATGTCCTAGAACACCTCCAAAATGTTCCTCTATCTGTGACAGCCTCACATACATTCAATTGTAGTGTGCTGTGCACGCAAGGTTAAATACAATACTCTAACAGTGTACACAAGAATGCAGTACTCCATCTATTAGTGTCATTGGCCAGAAATACAACTGTCAATCACTGCATAATAGCAGCTACTACTGCATAAAATACAGTCTATTGAAAGCTATTACAATTTGTTGTCACATTTTAGTCCTTACCAATTGTAACCTTTCCTTGTATTTTTTCTAGAATGAAGCGAGCTTGGTTGTTCAGCTTTGCAGACTCTGCTCCGAACATTCCTGACAACCACTCTTTCCTCAGACCATAATAATGTAGCCTCAGATCAAAGAACTCCTTCAAGATGTCCTGTACAGTTTCATACTTCTTCAAGCAACCCATATGATCAAATAGCACCTGCAATTATCATAATGTTATTGCCATTTGAACATTTTAAAAATACATCTAGTATTTAATAATTTACACAGATGTTGTATGTTTTAATGAATGAATACTACCATAGAGTTGCAAGTGAGTGTTGTTTGGAGTTTGAACACCTTGTGTAAGCCAGCAGCTTCTGCTTGTGCAAGTTTCTCTTCTGACATTTTTACTACAAACTTTACAGAAGCATCAGTGTGATACTCTTTGTAATCATTTATCAAAGCTGGCGTCTTTTCTGTCCCATTGAGCATTGGCTCAAGAACTTGTTCTTTGTATGCCTACAAAGAAATAAAGGCTAAGTATTCATCAGCATATAAAAAACAGAACATTTTTTTTAAAAAAAGTTGCACTAAGTAGGCACAAGGCATCCTATAAAAGTCCCTGTCTAGCAGGGACGCATTTTTCACTCAGAGATGTAAGCTAACTTCTTTTTACCTGGAGCTAGAAATGCATAGTTGAATAAATATGTTGCAACATGGAAGCACTGATATCCTTATTCACAACGGGCAATGGATTTTACTAAGAAAATATATATCCTAAAATTCTCCTTTAGTATTATACAAAGAAACATTCCCAAATTATTGCTGATAGATTAAAGGGCAAACTTGGAGTTCTGTCATAAAGGCATGTTCTGACCCTGGCCAGTTAATTTGACAGGCACACATAAAGGGTAAAAAAAATGCTAATTAATTAATCTTATATGTTGTGAAACCAACAATTCAACCCACTAAGGTGCTCACCCACATCCTTATGGAATATTCAACCAAACAATTGTTGAAGGAAAGATGAGCACTATCCATATTCTCGACAGAAATAGAAGTAACAATCAATATATCCATAATCATGAAGAGTTGAATGATTTCCAAATTAACATTCCATTCAAAATTGTGCGCTACCTGCGTCCAGGTCCTGACTGGCAGTTCTGTAATTTCTATTGTATTTCGATCCAAAACCAAGATTTCACCACTGACAACATATTGATTTTGCCCCAACTCATGAATTGTTCCTTTAAAGTTCTTGTAGCTCGGAAGCTAGAGATTCAAAGCAAAACATAAAAATGAAATTTAACTGGACAGCTCACATCTGGCCTCTGCAATATTAGTAAAGACAGTGCAATGTTTTTATTCAAATTCAACAAGATTTAGCACATCATAAGCATTAATGAATATAAGAAGTATACAAGAACAATATGCTGATGTCATAAAAAAGCTATTTTTCTCTCAAATTAATAGTGTTACTCAAATAAGATCTTGTTATATTTAAATATTTCAAGAGCATGACATCTGATTTACAAGAGACAATTTGTCTGTAATAAAAGATTAATAAAGAACAAACTGGGATACATTTTGTGCCGATCACAATTTTAGGACACTCCAAAACACTTTACCGCTAATGAGGGGTAGTACTTTTGAATCGTTGGCACTGTTAGAATGTATAAATATAAACTAACTTCTGCACAAAATCCAATATGCAGTAATGAGATAAATGACCAATAGTTATTAAGGGAGATCTCCAGGACACAAGGCCAACCACCGATCCTCTATGAAAAGCACTCAGAATGTTTTAGATTGACTCAAGATGGTAGATGAGACCTCTGTTTGGATGAGATATTAAACAATGGCATCACATGCACGAAAGTGTTCAAGTAAAAACTGAAAGCACTACACAAACTCTGCAGATCTGGTGGCAACAGAACACGTGGAAACAGAAATCAAAGGTTTCAAGTCCAAATGACTTCTTGTGAAATCTTCTACAGACATTGTCACACTTGCCAAGTTTCCCTCTCACTTACTGTCTTTATTTCAGATCACTGCCATCTGCAGTATTTTGTGAACATAGTTTTATAATATTGAAATATTTGTTTAGATTGCATGCTCAGGTCTCCAGAACAGGACATAACCATAACTTCAGTGTGGAGTCACTGTTCCACAAGACACACCTGGTTTCCAATTACAATACAGTGTATCATAACTTCAGTCTCAAAGGTAAAGTAGATCTTGGTTCAGCTGTATCCCCAATGTAGAGGTAGCCACACCGGGTACAGTGGATACAGTATACCAGATTAAGCAGATGTTCACCTGCACATCTGCCAATGTGGAAAGTCATCTTGGGGTCTGGGGGGTGAGGGAGGAGGTGTGGGGGCAAGTGTAGCACTTCCTGCGGTTGCAGGGGAAGGTGCCGGGTGTGGTGGGGTTGGAGGGGAGTGTGGAGCGGACGAGGGAGTCACAGAGAGAGTGGCACCGCAATCCAACCTGCCCCAGCTCAGAGGCTCCCTCTCCCAGACCTGCAAAAGGACCTCTCCTGTTTTTTATCCTCCGCAGGATCCACAGACAGAACACCAAGTTCTACTCAGCTTTACTGGACACCAAAAATCGTAAGTACAACAACCTCACTGGCTCCTGCCACCTTTAAAAGGATTCCACCACCCCCCAAATCCCGAGCCTGTCCCACTTGGAGGCTTGGGGACCGCTTTGCGGAATACCTCCACTCGGTTCACAATAAACAACTGCACCACCGAGTCGCGAACCATCTTAACTCCCCCTCCCATTCCTCAGACAACATGTCCATCATGGGCCTCCTGCAGTGCCACAATGATGCCACCCGAAGGTTGCAGGAACAGCAACTCATATTCCGTTTGGGAACACTGCAGCCCAATGGTATCAATGTGGACTTCACCAGCTTCAAAATCTCCCCTTCCCCCACTGCATCCCAAAACCAGCCCAACTTGTCCTCTCGCCCCCACTGCATCCCAAAACCAGCCCAGCCTGTCCCCGCCTCCCTAACCTGTTCTTCCTCTCACCCATCCCTTCCTCCCACCTCAAGCAGCACCTCCATTTCCTACCTACTAACCTCATCCCGCCTCCTTGACCTGTCCATCTTCCCTGGACTGACCTATCCCCTCCCTACCTCCCCACCTTCGGTCCACCTACCCCTCTCTCCCTATTTATTTCAGAACCCTCTCCTCATCCCCCTCTCTGATGAAGGGTCTAGGCCCGAAACGTCAGCTTTGGTGCTCCTGAGATGCTGCTTGGCCTGCTGTGTTCATCCAGCTTCACACTTTGTTATCTTGGTTAAGTTCATCACTTAATGAAAAGGGTTGGCCAGGGTGTCATAAATATGATGTTATAACATCAGCTGTCACAGAATCACAATAGCTACAGTGCAAAAAGAGGCCATTCAGTCCATCATGCCTGCTTTGCATCTTGAGCATTTCAAATTGGTGCCAATCTCTTGCCTTTTCTCCACAATCCTACACATTGACTGTATTTAAATAATTATCCAATGCTTCCTTGAATGTCTCAATTGAACCTGTCGTCACCATACTTCTAGGCAGTATATTTAAGGGCTTAACCATTCACCGTGTAAAAAGGCTTTTTCTCACCTCATATTTGCTTCTTTTGAAAGAAGTGTTTAAGACACTAAGGCTTCCACACTTCTGTGGAAGTCAATTGAGAGAAAGAGAGATGTGGTGTAAAATGTGATGCTGGCTCATTACACAATCATGCTAGTGTAGACCAATTTTATCCCCTACATACTAGGTCTCCTTTGGTTATCATGAAACATATTTTCTTGAACAAAATGTTGCTCTAGTATATGCAAAACACATATTTACATGTATATAAAACACATTAATTTCTTAAAAAGTAGAATTATTTTTAAAAGTATTCACATAAATACATAGTATGATTTACCATAGGTAGGGGATCCAGGCCATCGAGCATCCGCCTAACATTGTTGACTAACTCCCTGGCGTCATAATTAGGAATTCTACAAGCCCATCCCGTACCAATACCTTCAGCTCCGTTAACAAGAACCATGGGAATTATGGGGCAGTACCATTCTGGTTCAACACGCTGGTTGTCATCATAAAGGAACTTCAACAAATTGTCATCCATTTGAGGAGAAAGCAAACGTGCCAATGGACTAAAAAGAAATGCAATAAATGTAACAGAATTAAATAACTCAATAATGAGTCAGAAAAATTATCCATTACATTGTAAATTAACTGTATATCCATTACATTGTAAATTAACTGCATATCCAAGCAAATTTTGAAATTTTGCAAGATGTTTTTACAGAGTAACAGAAACATTTTAAAAGTACAATTGCTATAAAATTATGTAAAAGGCAACATTAAAGAAATGCAAAAGCAACAAGTTAATTACAACACCAAAATAAAGCTGAGAATACTTTGAAATCTGGAACACAGGTCTGCCAGTGCTATAGGGAAAAGGCTGGCCAGTGTTTTAAGAGCTTGTGGGGAATATGTATATGAGCAACATTAGTCTGTCACTTTCTTGTCAACATTTACATATATTTCTAAACAGTTTTCTTCACTCACCTTAACATAGTGAAAATATATCGAGGACTAGCAGCATCTTTGCCACCATGTAGTCTCGTACCAAACTGGCCAATTGGCTGCAACAGACTTATATTGTTACTTCCTACAAAGTTTTGAGCCAAGTTTACAATGGTCATCATAAGTGCTTGCTGAAAAGGAACGTGACAGTTATTTGTGTAACAATAAAAATGCCAATACAAGATGCTACAACTAAAACTTCATTGACAACATTTCCAAGTAATTAATTTCACTTCTTTAATGCATCCTCTCTCATTCTTCTTAAAAATGGCAGCACTGGGTTATGCTCCTGATTGCACAAAGTTGCATTCACTCATCTTCCATATGGTTGCAGAATGACAATGAATCAATTTACATCCTCGTTTTCAAAATTCCTCAGTGGCCATAACCTTGGATGCAACGTCAAGATCTACAATCCTCTGAAATCTCTGTCCCCTTTCAATTCTGATCTTCCTCAATTTATGAATTTTAATCCAGCATTAACAACTGCTTTTTGGCCAAAATAAAAATTCTTTATTTGAAACATACTTCAATTTGTTATTCAGTAAGACAGCACTTGCAGACACATGAAATGCTGTCAGAATCAACGGAGCAGCTGTTCCTTTCCTTCCTGTGGCCACCCACGTAGCAGCAAAACTACAGGCCCAACCAATGCCATGGCTTCCTCTCCCAGGCTGTGGGGCTCAAAGAACACTCATTTAAGCAGGAGCACAGCCTGACGAAGAATTCAATGCCCCATGGCACTTCGATGTGAGTACCATGGATCATTCCTGTCATTAACACTCAATCAGCACAGAAAATGTGGATCAGTCTTATTTAATGGAGAGCCCCACTCTACCCAAAAGACTTGGATCTCCGTTTGCAGTTCAAAGTTCAAGGGCTGGGAAAAAAGTACTGATGTGCTAGCTGCTTTATGAAGAATTGATTAAGCCCCGGAACTGTTTAGAAGCAAAGAATACTTCGAAGGTTTAGGACTGCTTATAGACGCTTAATTTAGGAGTGTACTGGTCAGGTGTTTCTGTTGCCTGACCAATGGCTTCCTCCATTTACTGTACAAACTTTAACCCACTAATTTCTTTGCTTAAAACCCTGGGTTTCAAAATTTCACTTATACATGAGTGTATAAATGCCATTTGAGGGGAAATGGCCAGTGAAGAGTCCAAAAGGTATAATCGGTGACTTCTTTTGAAAAACATGTAATTGCCCTGGCGTCAGAGGTGCATATTGTGATCCTCTTTGCATTCTACATAAAGCAGCCCTACTTCAGAGATTTGAGTTGATTTTCTACTTCAACTTTGAGCAAAACACTACATCATAAAGGTCGGCATAGTCCTGCCAGATCATTGAGTTGCTCCCTCATTAGACAGGGGGAGGGGGACACAGACAACTGTTGACAGTTTAACCTGAGGGTCACCACACCTCAAACAAGGGGAGAGGTTGAGAAAGACAGTCCTTCACGGTAACCTCAGGTTGTGGGAACTGAATCCATGCAGCTAGCATCATATTGCACTGATAACCAGCCACCCAGTCAGACTACTTTACTCTGAAACATTCAATTTAATTAACAGCCATATGAGCAGGCGTAACTTTTTAAACTGTTGCATTTTCAGTTTTAAGAAAAAAAGGCATTAATCATTGCCCACACAGAAGATATGTATGAACGTTCTACTTAGAGACAGAAATATGCTATTCAGACTTTCTGGCCTGCTCCATCATTCAATATGATCATGGCTGACCTGGCTAATTTCAAATCCATATTCCCATCTCCACCTAAATCTTTCACACCTTAATAAAAATCTACCTACCTACTTCTGGTTTAGAAATATTCTACAAAGCTGCTTCCACGACATTTTCAAGAAGACAGTGCCAGAGAGACATGCTGCTCAAGGAGTATAAAATTTCATCGTATCTTTATTTCAAATGAGTGACTCCTAATTTTTAAAATGACTTCTAGTTCTAGATTCTTCCACAAGTAGAAAAATCATTTCTACATCTTCGTTGTCAATAACTATCAGGATCTTATACATTTCAACCAAGTCATCTTATCCTCTTTCAAAAATTCTAGTGGATATAAACCTAACCTGTCAAACCTTTCCTCGGAGGACAACCCCACCTTTTCAGATAATAACCTAGCAAACCTTACATTCTTCCTTAAATAAGGTGATCAATACTAGTGCACATTTCTTCAAATGCACAGTCTCATCAGTGCCTTGTATAAATGATGAATAGCCTCCCTACTTTGTATTCCATTCCCTTCACAATAAAGGATAGCATTTTATGTGCTTTCCTAATTATTTGTTGTACCTGCATACTATCCTTTTGTGATTCATGCACTAGGACGCCAGATTTCCTTTGTGCTCCGAAATTTCTCATTGAGATAAAATGTTTCTCTTTTACTTTTCCTGACAAAACAGGCAATTTCATATTTTACCACACTTTATTTCATTTGCAGCGTCTTTGCCCGATAATTTCATCTATTATATAGTTATTTGTCACCTCCTCTCAACTTACTTTCCTACTTATCTTTGCGTCGTCAGCAAATATGTCAACCATATCTTCCATTGTTTCAATCATTTATATTAATTGTAAACATTTGGAGGTGCCAGCACCAAGCCCTGAGACACACCAATTCTTACGTCATGCCAACTTGTAAAAGATCCATTTATACCTACTCTGTTTCCTCTTAGCCAGTCAATCTTTTAACCACGCCAATACACTAACCCTGACATATAAGCTGTTGTTTTCCACAATAACCATTGATACAACACACTATCAAATTCCTTCTGGAAACAAGTATAGTACATTTATTCACAGGACGTGTTATCTTCTCAAAGGACTGCAGTAGGCTGGTCAAACATGATTTCTTTTTCTTAAAATCATACTGACTATGCCCAATTATCAACTGCTCTAAAATAACCGCTTTAATAACAGATTACATGTTCCCTGTTCCAGATATTACACTATAGGCAAGTATCAGCAACAAAATGTCTGGCACTGGTTGAAAGAATCGCCAGTCTCCACCCCCCCGCCCCCCGAGATTTTAGCCCTAATGAAGACGTGGGAAACATAAGATAAAATCCTGCACCAGTTTGGCTCCTATTTCACAATATCCGTGAAGAAAATTACACTAGTTCTCTCACACCAAACCTACAACATCACATTTCAACAGACTGTCAAAACTTTGAAGCTGTTCTATCAAACAAAATCCAAATTTTTACAAGGGTACTTGGCAGTCCATTCCTAAGGAATAGAAAGAAATGTACCTGCAAGGAAGTGTCAAAAATGAGTGTGACCGTTTGGCCCTTCAAGATTCCTCCACCATTGAGTATCAGCATGTGTGATCATCCCTCTCAGTACAACGCTACTGCTTTCTCCTCATATCCTTTGATCTCATTAGGCCTAAGAACTACATCTAACTCAAAATTTCACTGCCTGCCACAATGACATGATTAGATTGTTGCTGTATCCAAGATCACAGGCAACAGATTTTAGACACGATTATTGCCAGGTTAATCATCACCACTCAAACAGGTTAACTCCAGAAATCTATAAATGAGTGCTCTTCCTTAACATTTCGGACAATGGTACATCCAAAATAAACAGAATGTATCAAATTAATTTTTCCACTTTAGTTTGACTCCATACACCACCAAAGTTAAATGCACGTGGATGCTTTTTCAGTCCAAGGATATTTGCGTCGGGGGTGAAGTTCATCACTGATAGTTAGGAAATCAGTAATTTAACATGAGATGCCTGCTTACGTAGAAGATGTTACAAAAGCTCAAAAACAGCTGATAAAAACTAGACCTGTACTCTTAAACAACTCTTGAATAAAGATTTAACTTCAGATATCATGGGCAGAATTTTATGCACTGGCAGATTTGCAAGTATAGGGGATCTATAAAATTACCCCGTGTGCTCCTGCCCCACCTCAAAGTCCACCCTTCCGGGTGCTCTCTCTCTTTTTAGTCTCCAAGAATCTCTTCAGCTGAAAAATCCATCTCGTTGCCAAGTTCAAGACATGTCTACACGAAGTAGCTTATTCTTTGCCATTGTCTTGCTTGGTGATCTGCCTTCAGACAGCAAAAGATTGCACCCTCCATCATATTTGGATATGAGAGGCCATATATCTGTATTGACACTGTATTTCCACCTCAATAACATTGCCCACCTCCACCCTGCCTCAGCTCATTTGTTACTCAAAGCCTCACCTAACCAGACAGAACAAAGCGATTGTATAAGCAACGTATCAGAGGAAAGATCCACAAATCTACCAAATCCAGCATGAGTCATGGTGGATACTTAAACAGGTGTGTGGACAAGGCTCCAAAAACATCATCTTCAAAGATGGAGGAGCCCAGAATGTCAGTGTGATAAAGATAAAGTTGAACTGTGACCATCTTTCACCAGAAGAGCTGAGTAGATGATCCATCCTGTCCTTTTTGAGGTGCCCTAGCCTTACAGGGACCAACTTTCAGCCAATTTGGTTCAGTCTGTGCAATATTTGGAAACAGCTGAAAACAGTGCAGAAACACTATGGTTTTCAAAAGCATGAAAGTTGTGAAACCGAAAATGTTTGTAATTTTTAGAATTAGTTGAGCCCTTAGCCAAGCTACTGTAGCATGGCTACAAAACAGGCATCTAGCTGAAAATGTCAAAACATTTCCCAGGCGTGGTCTTTCCACAAAAAAATGAGAAATCAAATCTAGCCAGTTACAGCTCCAGTCTGCTTTAAAGAGACGAAAGTATTGTTCAGTGCTATCAAGAAGCATTTACATGGCAATATGGCCACCTATGCTTATTTTGGGGCCCCCAGATCAGCCCCTGATTTCAGCACAGCATTGATCAAAATATGAATTAAAAAGTTGAACTTGGGGGTGAGGCAAGAGTTCTGGCTCTTAATGTAAATGCTGCTACATGCACGTGGCGTTTAACCGTACTAGCACACCTCAAGTTATAGGAATTGGGGAGAGTTCTCCACTGGCTGAAATCAAAACAAGAAAAATTGTTGTGACTGTTGAAGGCCAATCATCTCAGACCCAGGTCACTGCAGCAGAAGTCTCAAAGGGTAGTGTCCCACATCTTATAGAGTCATACAGGTCTATTCCACACTGGTCAAAACAACCACCTCGTTATTCAAATCCTATTTTCCAGCACTTGGCCCAAAGTCTTGTATGCCTTGGCATTGCAAGTGCACATCTATATACTTAAATGTGGGGGGTTTCTGCCTCTGCCAACTTTACAAGCAGTGAACACCAGGTTCCCATCACGTTATGGGTGAAAACAAGTTCTCTCAACCCTTCTAAACTTCCTGCCCCTTACCTTAAATATGTATCCCTTGTCATTGATCCCTCCACCAAGGGGAAACATTCCTTCCCACCTATCCTCTCTGTGCCCCAGAATTTTGTACATCTTAATCATATTCCCCCAACCCAGTTTCTGCTGTTCCAAGGAAAACAACCTCAGCACATTCAATCTCTTCATAACTAAAACTCTCCAGTCCAGGCAACATCTTGGTAAATTGCCTCTGCATCCTCTCCTGTGCTATCACTTTCCTTCTATAATGTGAATTCCAGAATTGCACACAATACTCTAGCTGTAATCTAACCAACTTCTTATGTAGTTCCAGCAAAACCTCCCTGATTTTAAACTCTATGCCATGGCTAATGAGTAAAGTATCCTTCTTAGCTACCTTGTCAATCTGCCCTGCCATCTTAAGGAATCAATGAACACGTAGAAGGTCCCTCTGATCCTCAATGCTTCCCATATGCATTACCATTACCATCACCTACACAACTTGTCAGCACTTTGAAAAATTATTCAAGTTGGTCAGATTTGATCTCACTTCAACAAAACAGTGCTGACTGCTCTAAATTAATGCCTGCCTTTTCAAGTGCAGATAAATTCTGCCCCTCGTAACTGCTTCCAACAGTTTTTCCATGAGCCCTAGAGATTTATGTACTCTTAAGACTAACAGTCCACTCAGAGCCTCTTTTGACTGCGTTAATTTTTTTAAATATATCAGTCCTTCCCCTCGATGTCTATACCCACATTGCCCCTCTCACTGGTAAACACCAACACAAAGTAGTTGTTCAGAATGCCACATGTATACTCTGGCTCCACGCAAAAATTATAGGGCCTTCTCTTGCCCTAGTTATCTTTAACATACTTGCAACTAAGTTAGGATTTTCCTTTATTTTACCTGCATTATTCTTATGCGCTCCCTTTATGATCTACTATTTTTTTTTAGAAAAGTTCCCTCTTGCACAATCTATACTCCTCTCGGGCTTTTGCTTCTTGAACGCTCAGTACCCGATCTAACCCTCCCCTTTTTTTCTCTTTATTCAATCCTGTACATCCCTTAATATCCAGGATTCACAGAATATGTTGATCCCACCCTTATTCCTTATTTGGAAGATGATGGCCTTCAACTTTGTATTTCCTTCTTGAATGTGTTCTATTGTTCTGACACAGAATTACCTAAAACTACCTGCTCCCAGTCCACTCTGGCCAAATCTTCTTAAAGCCAGCATTCCCATGGTTCAGAACTGATTTCAGGGCCATGCTCGTCCTTTTTCATAAGAATCTAGCATCTAAAAGAGGAAATGAACACTGTCTTCATAATCCACCCCACTTATACTTCAACCGTGTACCTGGTTTCATTACCTAAAATTAAGTCCAGGACTGTGCCCTCTCTTGTAGGGTTTTCTAATACAATCGCTTTAAAATGGTCTCCTGCGTATATTTTTTAAGATTTTCACTCCCTTACCATTTCACATTATGGCTATCCTAGTGTTATTGGGCAAACTGGAATCTCCCATCTTTACCCTATTATTTTTACACCTCTGAAATGTGCCTACTTATCTGCTCTATTTTTCTGATTGTTAAGGGTCCAATGGTACACACCCAGCAATGTGATTGCTCCTTTTTGACTTTTAAGCTCTCCCCATATGGCTTTATTTGAGGAGCCTTGTAAAGCGTCATACCTTAATTATAGCTCCTAACCACTTTCATTGATTCCCTGATCAATACTGCAACATTCTTTGCTCTTATTCCTCCTTCCTTGTCTCACCTGAAGACACTATACCCTGGAATCCTGCCCCTCTCTCAAGCATGCTTCAGCAATAGCAATGACACTGTATCCCCATGTTTTAATTTTTGTCCTCAGCTCATCTGCGTTTTTTTCAGATTCCTTGCACTAAAATAAATACCATTTGGCTCCCCATCTCTGAACATTCTCAGTGCTAAGTTAGTTTAAATTCTCCCCAACAACACTAGTCCCATTCCAGTAAAGGTACAATCTATCCACCTTGTACAAGTTCCACCACCCCAAAAAACAGAGCACACTGTCCCAGAAATCTAAAGTCCTCCCTCTTGTACCATTTCTTCAGCTGCATGTTCATCTGAACTCATTCCTATTTGCTATTCTATTGCCATATTCACTAACACAAGGTACAGCTTTAGCTGCTTCAATTACCTTTCCTCCAGTATAACGTCAGAACATTCAGCCTGTAACAATAAATTGCAAAGAATATTGATGTTACTCAAATTAGACAATGATCACCTCCAACAAGGAGAATCTAGCTATTTCTCCTCGACTTTCAACAGCATTTCCATCACTGAATCTTCCATTAACATCCTGCACGCTACCATTATCTAAAAACATAACACGACTATTCATCTAAATATAAGAAAAGTCATACTAGCTACAGCTAAGAAGCTGTAGAAATTCTACAGCAAGTAACACTTTCCAACTCTCCAAAGATTACCTGCTAACTATTAGGCACAAGTCAGGAGTGTGATGGAATACTATCGACTTGACTAGATGAGTGAAGTTCCAAATCAAAGTTTGATATCATTTAAGAAGCAGCGACCTGTTGGATCAGCATGCCACCTGGAACATTCACTCCTTCCACTACTGTTGCAGTGATAGCAGAGTATACTGTCCAAAAGACACAACACAGCAACTCACCAAGGCTCCTTCAATGGCATCTTTCAAACCTGTGACCTTTAATGCTTCGAAAATGAAGGGCAGCAGACATATGGGAATATCCACACAGCTGTTTTTGAATTATAGTCATCATTCCATCATGATGTCAGGTCAAAATTCTGGAACCCTCTTACAAAAAGCGCTGCCATGACATCAACATTAAATGGACTGCACTGAGTCAAGACAGCAAAAGCTCACAGCATCCTTGCAAGAACAAATAAAGAGGAACAATAAATACTGGCCCCACTAGACACAGCTACATTCCAAGAACAAATGCAAGTGCCAACTGCTGTCAAAGAAGTTAGTTCCAGGATTTTGACACAGCAACAAAGAAGGAGGGAGCGATTTTTCCAAGTCAGTATGGGGGACACGAAGGAGAATTTGCAGGTCGTGGTGTTCCATGAACGTGCTGTCCTTGCTTTTTTAGGAAGCAAAAGTTGTAGATTTGAAAAATTGCCGAAGAGACTTTGGCAGGTTGGTCAGTACATTTTTTCCCAATTCATTCATGGGATGTGGACATCATTGGCTGGACAGCATTTATGGCGCAGAGGGCAATTAAGAGACGTTGCTAGGTTCGGGAGTCACATGTAGACTGACCAGGTAAGACGGCAGATTTTCTTCCCTCAAGAACATCATTAAACCAGGTGGGTTTGTCCTGATAATGGAAAATGATTTCATGGTCACCGTTATGACTTTTATTGCCAGATTATTATTGAATTCAAATCCCACCATCTGCCATGATGAGATTTGAAACCAAGTACCCCGAATGTTATCTGGGCCTCTTAATAGTGGAGCGCTAATCCGTCTAGGGCATCACCCATCCCACAGCTAACAGCTATAGCTAATATGAACTGCAAGCTGTATGCACAGGTGGCAGGCAGAATAACTGAATGCTTAACATAGTGGGTGGGGGTGTCAATCAAGCACGCTGTGCTCTTGGCTGGCACTGAGTTTCATGTATATTGTTGAAACTGCATTCATCTCAGCAAGCAGAGACTTTTGCTGGAAAGACTTCAGGGAATTAAAAGCCAAGTTACTTGCCTCTGATTTCTCAGACAAAAGCACAAGCTATTATACCTACAATATTTATCTGGCTGGCCCAATTAAGCTTCTGTTGAATGGTGACCCTTGAGTTGTTCATGGTCAGGAGGATTAGCAATGCCAATATCATTGAAGTACCTATTAGTTAGTTAATTCTCCAACAACATTCCTCAGTTAATTGCAACACGACAGCTTTGACCTGATTGGTGTAATCGACCTGATACATGTAATCTTATGTGGTAACTTCACCAAGTTGCCAGGTATGCCTGGATGGTCCATGTATATTCCAGTGACAGGCAGTTGGTTATCTGCATTTACAATGACAGAGGGTGCAGAAATACGCTCAGCAATGAAACGTAACTCTGCTGCTGATGGTCCACTTTGCCTCATGGATGCCACTTTGAACTCTTAGATATATCTTTAATTTGTCCACTTACTAAAATAGAAACATAGAAACATAGAACAGTACAGCACAGAACAGGCCCTTCAGCCCACAATGTTGTGTCGACCATTGATCCTCATGTATGCACCCTCAAATTTCTGTGACCATATACATGTCCAGCAGTCTCTTAAATGACCCCAATGACCTTGCTTCCACAACTGCTGCTGGCAACGCATTCCATGCTCTCACAACTCTCTGCGTAAAGAACCTGCCTCTGACATCCCCTCTATACTTTCCACCAACCAGCTTAAAACTATGACCCCTCGTGCTAGCCATTTCTGCCCTGGGAAATAGTCTCTGGCTATCAACTCTATCTATGCCTCTCATTATCTTGTATACCTCAATTAGGTCCCCTCTCCTCCTCCTTTTCTCCAATGAAAAGAGACCGAGCTCAGTCAACCTCTCTTCATAAGATAAGCCCTCCAGTCCAGGCAGCATCCTGGTAAACCTCCTCTGAACCCTCTCCAAAGCATCCACATCTTTCCTATAATAGGGCGCCCAGAACTGGACGCAGTATTCCAAGTGCGGTCTAACCAAAGTTTGATAGAGCTGCAACAAGATCTCACGACTCTTAAACTCAATCCCCCTGTTAATGAAAGCCAAAACACCATATGCTTTCTTAACAACCCTGTCCACTTGGGTGGCCATTTTAAGGGATCTATGTATCTGCACACCAAGATCCCTCTGTTCCTCCACGCTGCCAAGAATCCTATCCTTAATCCTGTACTCAGCTTTCAAATTCGACCATCCAAAATGCATCACCTCGCATTTATCCAGGTTGAACTCCATCTGTGATGACAGTGTAATGATGGCCCTTGGTCTCCACAAGGCATTGAACTGGTCACTCTCTCCAGTACCACCACGGTCAGATGTATCTCGATCATGAGTGAAGGAAGCCAGGCAAGTTATTCCATTTTGCTGGCAATCTCACCACTGGCTGAGCCTAGTCTGACATCTATGATCTTCAGAATAGATGCTAGTAACCCACAACCTAAAATATATTTCATGCCCCTGGCTATGATATTCACTTGGAGAAAAAGGTTTCAACAAACAAAGGGTGGCAATAAGTGATAATTAGAAGGTTTCCTCATCAGCATTAAATCTGAAGGCATGAGTCTTTATGGGACTTGTAGAGTGTTAACTCACTCAAGGGCCACTACTACCTGACATTCTGGCCCCTTCCAATACCGTATGTCCTCCCATCATGTCAAAATGCAATGGAAAAGTCTAAGACATTAACTGTAAGGTATTTTATGAATGTAACTGTCAGGCTGGTTAATCTTTGGAACAGCTCTCTCAATGTTGGTACTAGTTCTTGATGTAAGTAAGGGGGATTCTATTCAGACAACGTGGTTAGTTGCACCATCATGTCAAAACACAATGCTGAGGTATTTTTTTCGCAGAAGTTGATGCAACTAATGGTTCACTGGGCCTCTCCAAAGGCCAGTTTAAAAAAAATTAACCATATTGTTTGGAGACTAGAATCATTATAAAAATCAGAAAGTAACAAAGACAGGTTTTTAAACCACACCCATTTTAATGAACAAATTGAATGCCTCAATGAGACACAGCCAAATTTGCACTAACACTATACTTTTACCCATTTTCTAAAAAGAGGAACTCAACTTCACAAATGGGATCTGAAATAAGTCTTGATTATAAGTTTGGGCACTTCAATACTAAAGAATTCTCTCTTTAGATACAACAAGAAATGTAAAGGCATTTTCTGAATACAGACAGCTGCAAAAACTTATTGATTCTAAATTTACTTCTACATTTGGGGCTAACATACATAATGCTTATTTGGTATGAACTATGAATGCAGGGTAGGTTTGTCTGCTTTTTCACTTACCTCACCATGGTGATAAGCTGACATTTCAGCCACTGATCCCGCCAACTGAGCAACCTTAACTTCTCGTTTGTCATTTCTCTTGAAGCATGTATATAAAACTTTGCGTTGCCCAGGTTTTAAGCCTGAAACAAATGTGTACAAATCTTACAATACAGGAGACTTGGTTTTAACCAGCACCTTGCGAACCAGTAAAAATCATATGCCTCAATATCAGAAAATTACTGTTTTACTGCAAACTCTGTGATATCCGAGTAGTCAGTTGAGGGTGCGAGAGTAGGCACTCTGCTGGTAAGTTTTATTTAATGCAAAACTGCATCATTATTTAGGTATTTTATTTACAGAATAAATCACAACAGTGATGTGTATATTCCTGCATTATATTTCTATGACTTAGTGTTTGTTTTTACATCAATTACATGAACCAACTGATCAACTGGAATATTTGATCAACCAGGACACTCCTGGTCCCACAGGTTCTGGTTTAAAAAAAGTTTGCCGTACAATTTAGTTCAGTAAAAAAATAGAAAATTTCAAGAGAGGGGCTGGGGCCTTCTTTAGACATAGGAAGGAGCAAAAAGTATCGCTGAAGTCTATGAATTATGTCGTATCACGTTAAACACTCATGGAGCATGGACACTGCTGAAGCATCAGTGTTTATTGCTCATCCATAATACTCCTCAGAAGTATTGGTGGTAAGGCATTGCTGTAGTGCATGTAGTGTAAGTACACTACTCGTGCTGGTAGGGAAGGAGTTCCAGGATTTTAATGGTGACAGTGAAGGAACATCAATTTAGTTCCAAGTGAGAATGATTTGTCACTTGGAAGAGAACTTGTAGGCAGTTTTTTTTTAAAAACTGTCTACAGCCTTATCCTTCTGGGATGCAAATGCCACAAGTCTGGAAGGTATTTCTGAAACAACTTGGTGAGGGGCTACATGCACCTTATAAATAATAAACATTGCTGCCACTGTTGGAAATGAAGGCACTGAACATTTAAGGTGAGGCTGGGGTACCAAGCAGGCTGCTTCATTTTGAATTATTGTGACCACCTTGTGAGTTGCTGTAGCTCTCCTCATCATGTCAAATAATGAGCAGTTCACACTCCTGATTTATGTTTAGTAATTGGCGGACAAGCTTTAGAAATAGGAAACGGGCTACTTGCCAAAGAATTCCCAGTCCAGTCAAATTTCTGGTCAACAGTAATCTCTAGGATGGCGATGGCGTGGATTTAGTGACAGCAATTGGACTCAATGTCAAAAGATTATTAAATTAATCCCTTCTGCGGATGGTCAAAAAACATAGAAGATAGGAGCAGGATGCAGACTTTTGGCTTTTTGTGCCTGCTCTGCCATTCAATATGATCATGACTATCATCTGACTCGATATTCTGGTCTTGTATTTTCCCTATCCCTTTAGCCCCAAGAACTATATGCAAATCCTTCTTGAAGGAAGCATTCAATATTTTGGCCTCAACAACTTTCTTTGGCAGATTACTACTCAGGCACACCACGCTCTGGGTAAAGAAATTTCTCTTGGCATAAATCACCTGTCAACTGAGTGGTGCAAATGTTAATTTCTTTTATCGGTACAAATATTTGTATATCTAAGTTTAAACTGCTTCAGTTTCTAGAGTTGTGAACAATATTGAATGTTATGCAATCATCTCTTTTTCTGACTTTATGATTGCAGGAAGGTCATTGTTGAGTCTGCGACACTGCCCTGAAGAACCTCTGCAATAATGTTCTAGGGCTGATATGAATAGAACCTGACCATCAGGACCATTTTCATCTACGTTAGGCATGACGCTAGTTTGCAAGAGAACATTCTTTCCAATTTCTGCTAACACAATTTTGCTACATTTCTTTCATACATACTTGGTCAAATGCTGGGCAATCATTCCAAGTTCACCTCAGGAGTTTAGCTATTTTGTATTTCTTTGGACCTAGTCTGTAATGCAGGCTGAGTGAATTAGCTTTGGCAGGACCCAAATTGAGTATCCAGTGGCAGATTATAGCTAAGTAAGGGCCACCCAATAACATTTTTGACAGGTCCTTCTTTCTCTGTGTCGATGCAAAGAAACTGATGCAGCAGGTACAAATGAATTTGCCTTGTTTCTGAACAGAACGTAGTTGGGCAACTTTTCACACTTTTGGATAAATGCCAGTGTTGTAGTAACACTAGAACACCTAGGCTAAAGGCCCAGATATTTCTGGAGCACTGGGGACATTCTTCAGGATCCAGATCCACAGCGTTTTCTGTATCCAGTAAACACTGCTATTACTTGATTAAAAGTATGCTGAATTGGAACACTTGGTGATTGGAATCTTTGATACTGTAGGCTTCTGTAGGAGATGGAGATGTATTTTCCACTTGGCACTTCTGGCTTAACACAGTTGCAAATAATTCAGCCTTATTTTACAACAATGAGGCGGATCTGCCATCAGTGAATGAGAACTATTTTTTATTAGAAGAGTCTGTGCAGAGTTGCTGCTTCTGGCTGGGTGCTTAACCGTTCACCACCATTCACAAGGCAGGAATCCAAAGCTTAGTCTGATCTCTTGGCTTTGGGATTGTTAACTCTACATAATCGCATGTTATTTCTGCTATTCAGAATGCACGTTGTCCAATGTTGTAAGTCTATGAGGATACAATCACATTTTTTGTTTGTCTTGTGAAGTTCCTGTACACTTTTCATCGAGGAGGGTTTAATCCCAGGCTTGGAGAGATATGGCAGGCAACAAAGTTTACAAATCATGCTTGGATAAAATTCAGCTTTTGATGATGGTTCATAGAACCTCATGAGCCCTGTTTGAGCTTCCAGACCTGTTCTAAATCTATTCCATTTTGTAAGTGGCCCTGCCCCACAATACACCAGTGGGCATCCTTAGTGTGAAGACAGGCTTTTATCACCACAAGGATTACAGCGGTTTCTCTTAAAAATTCAGTCATGAGAATGCATCTACAACAGACAGATTCTGCACAATGAGATTGTACATATATTTTTTCCCGCTCATTGGCTCCCTTGTCATTTGCCACAGGCCAGATATCTCTTAAAACCAGACCAGCTCAGTCAGTGGTGCTACCAAGGCACTCTCAGTGATGCACTTAAAAGATCCCCACCTGGAGTTCGTTCTTGTCCTTTCTACCCATATTGTTTCAATGTAAGTGATGTTCAACATGGAACAGAACTAATTCATCGATGGTTTTCAGCAAAAAAAGTTTCTCGCTAATGTTTCACTTGAAGCTATGAGACTTCACGGAATCCAGAGTCAATGTTGAGGCCTCCGAAAATTCCTCCACTTGACGGCATACCACCGTCCTACTGTTCTGGTTCTCAGTGAGACAGGACATAGCCAAGGATGGCAACAGAGAAGTCTAGGATGTTGGCTGCAAGGTATGACTGTCAAGCTATTGCTGGACTATGTTGATGTGCAGCTCTCTGAATTTTGACACAAGTTCTTGAAAAGGTGCCTAGGTCAATGCCAATTTTTTTGTTCTTATTCAGCACTTCTAGAGCCATTTGATGCAACTGAGTGACTTATTAGATCATTTCAAGTCAAACACTTAGTAATGGGTCTGGAGTCACAAGGAAACCAGAATGGCTAAGGTCAGTAAGTTCCTTTCCAAAAGAACAGTAGTGAGCAAGATTTTTTGTTTAAGACAATGTCCCAGTAGTGTGATAATTTCTGAGAATGGTTTTCATCAAATTATTTAGTTTACATTAATCCAGACGCCACACTGAGATTTGAACTCGTTTCCTGAATGTTAGTAAGGGCCCTGAATTACAAGTGCAGCAACATCACAGCAAAAGGACGTTTCCATTTACATACTTAACAATCAGTGCCAGGTGGGAAACAAATGTATCAAAAATGAAACTGATTTAATTCATAAAATTAAAATGATTTTAAATTGTATACAAAATAAAAAGTTTACATTATCTCAATTTTTAACATATTTTATCAAAAGCTGCTCAAGTCTGAATTCATAAGTTTCCTGCATTTAAACTGCTAACATTAGAGGCCAATAAGCTGGATACAACGGGGAACGAGGAAAGGAATTTTAGATTATATGACTTACGCTAAAAATAGGCATGGATTTATTTCATTATTTTTAAAAAAAGTATGAGATGACAGACGCTTTTTGGCCCAATTTAGATAAGTGGGGAAATAATGAGATAAAAAAATCAAAGTTTAATTATATACAGGATAGCTCCAAATCAGAAATACTTACCATCAACAAGAGAAGGAATAGATCTTTCATTGTCAGAATTTGAGAAAAGGATCAATTCTTTGTTGATGAAGTCGTTGTACGTCAAGTGCTTTGTTGCTGTTCCATATAAATATTGCTGTAAAATTAGATTTTGAAAAGTCACAACCATGAACACAACAGAACAAAATATTAGCCATTAAGACTACAATTTAACATCACAGACCTCTGGCAGCCCATGTAGCCTTCTCTGTCTTCGGTCTTCCATGAAATTGGTCAACCATTCTTTTCGATCATCTATCTTCTTTTTGCTGAAAGCCTGAGACATTGTAACATTAAAGACATCTGATAAACTACAGAAGGATGACCATGCTGCAGTGCCTAGTGACTGATTGTTGATGAAATCACAATACTGCTTAAAAAAAAGTATTACCAAATATATTCCTTAAATTATAAAAATCAGTCACAATATGACCTAACCTAAAATAAATTATGAAATAAACGCTGAATTTAAAAAAAAACAAAAACATTGTGCTTTTAATCACTGGGATTAATTTGGTACTACACTTGTAGCAATCTTCCAAGAATTCTTCGGTTCTGGAAAGATCCCAGAAAATTAGGAAACTGCCCGGGTATTACCCTTATTCAAAGAGTAAGTGAGACAAAAAAATCTTGTAACTATTGGCCAGTTATCTTTACATTTGTCATTGGGATAATGTTAAAGGCTATTGAAAAGGATGAGACAGTAGAACACTTAGGAATAATAATACAATCAAGTAGTCAGCATGGCTTCAGGAAGGAGGACATGCTTGTAAAATTTATTAGTGTTCTTTGAAGAAGTCTTCAGGATAGACAAACCAGATGTAATAGATTTGGGTTTCCAAAAGGCACTCGACAAAGTACCCTATGTAAGGCTACTTAGTAAGAGCCACAGTTTTGGGGGCAGCATCTTAGCATGGAATAATGATTAGCTAACTAATAGAAGATAGAAAGTTGGGATAAAGTGGGTTCTTCAGGTTAGCAATCCAAGATTAGCGGAGTGCCAAAGGGATTAGTGTTGGGACTGCAATTATTCACAATAAGATCTGAATAGCTGGGATGTGAAGAGCGAATGCACTATCACAGAGTTTGCAGATGGCTCAAAAATAGGTGAGAAGGTAAATAGTGAGGATGGCACACAGACGCTAAGGAGGAATGCAGACTGGTTAAGCGAGTGAACAAAAAGACTTGACAGATAGAAAATACCATTGGAAAAAGTGAAGTTGTGCACTTTGGTAGGAAAAAGAGAGGAATGAAATATTATTAAAACGGACAAAATACAGAAAGTTGCAGCACAGAGGGATTTCTAAGTCCTTGGGTGAATCACAAAAGCTCGTATCAAAATTAGTGGATGACAGGGAAAGCAAATGCAAGATTAGCCATTCTTTCAAATGGTGTATAATCAAAGAGACACCTTGCTAAAATTATACAGGCACAGGTCAGACCACAGCTGGAATACTTTCAAAGAGTGTTTTGGTCCCCTTATCTAAAAAGGTATACTGGCACTGGAGGTAGATCAAATAAGGTTTACTAGATTGATTCCACATATGGAGAGATTTTCTTGAGGAGTTTGCATAGGTTTGGTTTGTACTTATTGGAGTTTAGAAGAATGAGAGGAGAGGAGACTTTATTGAAACATAAGATTCTTAGTGAGCTTGACAGGGTAGATGTAGAATCATTCAGCTTGCTGAGTCTGCACCGACCCTCTGAAAAGCATATCACCAAGACCCAGTCTGCCACTCTAACCTCTTAATTACCATAACTAATCCACTGAACCTGGACAATAGAACTGTGGGATGAAACACTGCACCCAGAGGAAACCTATGCAGACTTGAGGCAAATTCCACACACAGAATCAAACCCACTGTGAGGCAACAGTGCTAACCAATCAGCCAGTGGGCTGCCCATATAGAGAATATGTCTGTTGTGGGAGAGTATGACTACAACACACAAACTCATAGCAAGGGGTCACGTATTTAAAACAAAGATGAAAAGGAATTGTTTCTCTCAAGGAAGTTGCAGATGTGGAATTCTTTACTACAGAGAGGTAGTGAGGGGGAGCCAAAAATATATTCAAGGATGAATCAGACAGATTTTTAATCTGTAAGGGAAACAAGGGTTATGGGGATAAAGCAGGAACTTAGAGATAAGGATTATTAGATTCAGTCACGAACAGTTTGAATGGCAGAGGTGACTCGATGAGCTGAATTGCACACTACTGCTCCTACAGTTTATGGTCTTATGGGACCACAAATGTTTAAATACAGGATTTATGCTGAATTTGACCTGTAAATTTTGGGTTTGCCGTGAAACCTTTTAGTTGAATTTATATAAAAGATTGACAAGTTTTATTTTCTACAATAGTCATCCACAATACCAGGGTAATTGCAGCATCATCCTCCGGGCCATTGTATCTAAACATTACGCGATGCCTGTCCATATCAGCAAAGTATTCTTTTGCTTCTTTTGATGTACTGGTACCGAGACCTGTGAGAGACATCATATATTACAGTCATTTTATTACATGCATTTACTATGATTATTACTTAACATTAGCTCTATTGGGTACCTGCGATTGGCAGAATGAAATTCAACTCCAGTTCGATAGTATATCAGCATTAAGAGAACTTGTTGGCAGCTGTGCAAAAATACAAAATTACTAAATTAAGTCACATTTGCCCCCACCTCCTGAGGCTTTTACTTTTGACTGTTGATAGCAGAACTTTTACGTTACAAACCTTTGTAGTATTTTACTTTCCAAGATTTGTTGTTCTCTGCTTGTTTTTTCCACTCATCAAATTCAGGAATGCTGTAGAATGCCAATTCTTGTTTGTTTTTGGTAGCCTGTATGGAAAATATTAAAACCGTATTTTTTAAACCAACTATTATAATACAGAATATTCTGTGAAAACTGTGGTAATCTGAAGGTTGAACTAGCCTTTACAATAGGTGTAATGAATTCTTCCAGGAAATGGTGTCGCAACAGAGATGGCCAGTTATGATGGAAGAAATTAATCAGCAAACCTTTGATATGAGAGCCATCCTGATCCTGTAACATTTAAAGATATACAAATGTAATATTAGTCAATGTGATAAGCAGTCACAATTCACTGATAACAAAACAGGAAATTAATTAAATCACCCATAACAATTAGAAAAAGGGCAGAACATTGTGCAAGAAATGAGGGCCTTGGCTACGCGTTGGAGAGAAGGTGACAAACTGTCTTCCTAAAAACAAGGTTGGACGGGAAGGCTGGCAACAGGTTTTCCGACCATGGTTTAATTGGGTGAACGTGCAAAGGAGATTGGATTTCTGTACCCTTCAATCCAATTAAACGACCCCCTATGCCACAAAGACCACCAAGGGAGAGGACGAGATTCTTTTCCAAACTTTATTACACGTGTCATACAAAATGTTTTTCTTCTTTCTGATCTGCAACTTGATCTATTTTCCTTTCTCCCAAAACCTGAATTTCTCTTATTGATATAACTCTAACTATTCACGTTCTTTCAATGCATTCTCTCCATTTTAGGACTCCATAATCCACAATATCCAAGTAGGGAGCACAAATAGCAGAAAATATTTACTTTAGTTTAAATTTGCTCATGGGATTTGGGCTTCAATAGCTATGCCACCATTTATTGCTCCTCCCTAGCTGCCAAGGAAAAAATGCTGCTAAGTTGTTTTTTTGAACTGCTGTAGCCCTTAGGGTGAAGGGACACCCAAAGTACTGTTAGAAAGGGAAATCTATGATTTTGACCCAGCAAAAATGAAGCAAGTTAGGACAGTGTGTCTTGGGGGTGGGGGGGGGGAGGGGGGGTGGTGGATTTATAGGTGGGTGGTGCTCCCAAGTCTGCTGCCCTTACCCCTTTAAATGATTTGAGGTCCGGAGCTTCAAGGTGTAGGTCAAAATGTAGATGTGTCTACACTACAGTGCATTTTGTAGTTGTACATACAGTTGTAATGTACATCAACGATGAAGGAAGGGAATAAATCAGTGGTTAAAGAGGCGATCATCAAATGAGCTGCTTTCTGGTTAACACTGTCAAGGATCTTGAGTGTTAATGGAGCTGCACTCATCCAGGAAAGTGGAGAGTATTCCATCACACTCCTGCTTTGTACTTTGACAACACTGAGACAACAGGTGATGAGTTACTTGCTGCAGAATTCTAGTCTCTGATATAAATGCAGTCGCTACAAGAGCATAAGACCAATGGCCACCCACTGCCCTGGATGTTGATAATGTGGAATTCAGCAACCGTAATGCTGCTGAACTCTCAGGGGCATGGTTGTATTTTCTCAGTGTAGATGATCATTGCCGAGCATTTATGTGGCACCAATGGTCATTGTCACTTGTCCAGCAATGGGCTGAGATTCCCCAGTTCTCGACAAGCATGGATTGCTTCAGTTGCTCAGGAGTTGTGAATAGTACAGAAAATTGTACAAACATCAGCAACAATCTCCATATCTGGCTTTATGTCAAAGGGAAAGTCACTAAAGAAGCAGCCGAAGATGGATGGGCATAGGACACTACCCCAAGGAAATCCTCCAGTGATGTCCTGAGGCTGAGAAAACTGACCTCCAACAACCACAAACATCTTCCTATAGGCTAGGTACGATTTCAACCAGAATTTTCCCAATATTCCAGTTTTGCTTAGTTGATTGAACGCCACCTTCATGTCAATGACACTCACTGCCCCTGCACTTCTGGGAGATCAGTTATTCTGTCTGTGTTTGAACTAAAGCTATAATGATATCAGGATCTAAGTCCTTCTAGCAGAATCCAAACTGAGCCACTTAGAATCACAGAATCCCTACAGTGCAGAAAGAGGCTAATCGACCATTTGAAGAGCACCCCAAGCAGATCCCCGTAACCTTGCATCTGCCACAGCGGATTAACCTAGCTTGTACATTCCTAGAAACTAGGAGCCAATTTAGCACGGCCAATACACCTAATCCACATATCATTGGACTGTGGTAGGAGAGTGAAGCACCTGGCAGAAACCCATGCAGACATGGAGAAAAATGAACAAACTCCACACAGACAGTCACGCAAGGGTAGAATCAAACCAGGTCCCTGGTGCTGTGAGACAGCAGTGCTAATTACTGCACCACCATGCTGCTCCATTATTCCTTTGGATATGTCACCTACAGCAGTATTGACAACCTTTTCCATCTCTTAACCAATAATTGAGGGTAGACTAATAAGTTGTAATTAATGGGTTGGGTTTGTCCTGCTTTTTGTGCAAAGAATGTAATTAAGCAACTCTTCTCATATTTGGGTGTCATCAAAATGGGACAAGACGACCCTGACGAGGGATAAGGCTATTCCCGAAGGGCACATTTCTAGTACCATTGCTGGAACATTGTCAGAACCAATACCCTTTTGCAGTATCCAAGACCTTCAGCCATATTACACAGGGTGAATCAAATTTGCTGAAGATGGAGATCAATAATTAATGCCACAGCTTGCTGAGTGCATATTGGCTGCCAGGTAATCTATTGCACAACAGTGACTGCACTTCAAAAAGTGCCTCAAAACATAGTGTCACAGGAGATTTATTAGTACACTGAATGTCTGCATGCAGCTCTATTCTACTGCTCACAAATCAGGTTTTCTATAATTTTAAACAAAATTCTTTTTTTGTTTCAATTAAAACTCATTCAGACCTGATCAGTCATGATCATAATCTTGCCATAGCGAAGAGATTTCAGAGACTCTGCATCATCATAACTTTTCTTGTATTGGAGGCCAACTATCTTGATAATGTTGTTGATTTCTGCATTTTCCATTATCTGCAATACATATAGTCATATTCATGTTTTTAGTAGAATTACCATATTTTGCCACTTTCATGTTATTAACAGATTGAAACGGTGAAATCATTTTTATCACACACACACCGCACCCCCCCAATCAGTTACAGTAGTTTTTGAGGTAATATAATTAGCTGCTTTACGCAAATCCAACTGAAGAAATGTCCTAAAATTAATCAAACAATTGAAATTTTGACAAATTTCAGATACCAAACATATTTACAGTGAAGGATTATCTATATCTGGTACATATCTAATATTTAACTGTCTTTTTAAAAAAAATTACCTGTACACCTGCAAGTTTACTTATAGCATTAATGACACAGAATATGACATAAAACTGTAAAGACCAGAAGTTCCTACTTTTCTGTCTTCTTTAATGTGGAGTGAAATGGGGAAAGCGGCACTTTAAAACCAAGGATTGTGAAAGGAATTACGACACTTTTTAAAAGCAAGTTTAAATTTAAACTCAATAGAAGTCATATTTACACAGTTGCTTTCTTCAATTAGTGGGGAAGTCTGTTTGCTGACAGGCCAACACCAAGAAGTACATACAAAGTAAGATTAGCATGATAAAAAAGGTAGCCAATTGGCCTGGCGAGTTGTAACCAATTGTGGGTGACAAAGGCAACCAGCCAAACAACTATTTGATTGGCACGTGAGTAGCTGAACAACCTGTGGGCGTGCACAGTACTGGCAGAAGCCTTCAGATCTCCATAAAGGGAGGATAATGCATCTTTCTCTCCAGTTAAATATCTAAAGCCTGAAGCATGTCAATTTATTTTCCCTCACCAACTGCTGTAAGCTGTGGCCTTAAATCAGTTAACTCTAAGACCTTACAGTTAATGCACCAATCGCCTGTGCCTCCTGTGAAGAGGTGAAAGACACCTGAAGAGAGACTGAACAGCAGCAAAGGATAATAGTAAGCAAGAGCATCGCCTCAGCAAACCCTGTGAATTGGGGCCAGTCACCTATATCTGCCTACAGCACAATGTTTTCTTTGTCTGTGTATGGAATTTTAGAAGAACATTTGAATTTTAACTGGTCAAGTTATAGTCTGAGAGGTCATAGTTGTTTCTGTGGCTTGAATCTATTAATTTATAAGCAATTGGGAATCCTTCGCGTTAAAACCTCAGGACCAGCCTGTGCTCAGATAAATAATATCTTTGGTTTTCGGGATCCGTTAGGGTACTTAGGAAAAGAAAAGGACTTTTCTTGTATGAAACAAACTCAATTTAGTAGCCTGACACCACAGATTAGCAACTGTACTACGATTTCACGGTTTCAAAAACATACTGCGAATACTTTAAAAAGACTGATATGAAATGCTAGAACTATCTGATCAATCAGGCAACACTTACTGAAAATGTAACAGAATTAACGTTTCACATTCTGGTGAGTCATCAACCTGAAATGTTAATTCTGTTTCTCTCCAAAGATACTGCTCAACCCCTAGAACATTTCCAAGTTTGTACCACTAGATGTTGACTGGGAGGAAAAGATATGGCAGCCTACACAAAACCAAGTTAAAAGTTACCTTGCTTTTACAGATAAACCTTCACCCGCACAAATAAATGCAGCAACTAGGTTTAGGAACAGATACCTGCATCTTATTTAGGATAATTGCAATGTCTAATTCAATGGGTCACATCCCCATTGCATATAGAATGAACTAGCAGGAATAATCATTCACCATTTTAAAGAAGGTTAAAGGATAAACCTGGTCATTTCCACTCATTCAGCTTAACGCTAGTGGTTAGGGAACTTCTAAAGGTGATATCAGCATTTGATAAGTATGATCGAATAAATTAAGTCAGCAAATTTCATTTGACTAACTTGATTGACATTATTTGAAGTAATGGAGAGGACTGTAGGCAGAAGTAGCATACATGAATAGGCACATATATGAATTTTCAAGAAGTTGTTTGAGTGAATACTACATAATAAAAAAAAGCCTATGGAATTACAGAGATGCATGGATATATACAGAGATGCACAGATATAAAATAGGCTAAGGAGCAGAAAGCCGAGAGAGTAACGGTGAAGAGTTGCTTTGCAGACTAATGGGATGTTGTAATGGTGCTCCAAGGGTCAGTGCTGGGACCATTCTTCTTTTGACATACAGTAAGGAATTAAAGTATGATTTCTTTAATTGTAAAATACATTCTCCAAGGAGAAACAGCCACATGGAACAGGACATGTGCTTTTTAGCAATCCGAGATTGATCGTGTGCTATCTTGAGCATTGGTAAGCCAATTAAGTTCAGGATATCCCTGATCATGCACATGAGATTGTGGATAGCAAGATTGAGTAAGTGATAACACTTAGTGGTTTGATGCACAGAAAGGATGACTAAAGACAGAAGGAGAATTTCAGTCAACAGAAGAGAACACAAGACAAGAGCCCAGTCAACCAGAAACATGTGCCAGTGATTCAGAGTGAAAAATAATTTTTATTAACTACCATTTCTTTGATATTGAATCAATTCATTGAAACTCAAATGTATGTGTCTTTGGAGTAGGTCTTGTAATTAATCACGTTTAGCAAATTTTTAGATTGTAAACTGAGTTGAGAGAACCAATCGTAATCGACGGAAAATTTAAAAAGTGAACCCCAGAATCTTACTACACAGAACCTGAACTTTACTGAAGTGAGAGACATGTTGCTGAAATTTTTCACTTTGCAATGATCAGGACAAATACAAAATGCTAAACATAAAAAAAATGATAATTTATACTACAGGAGGAATGAATGCTAACTCGTTGGCAGGTTGACTGTGATTGACTGAGGCATTCCATGCTAAAGTCAATAAGGAACCGTAGGCCACTCAAGCTCCCTGGTAATTCAAACAAAACACGCAAAGCTTTAACATATCTATTTGTTTCTTTAGGCACACATTGTCTATGTCATACCCAACAACAAGCAGACCTGCTTGCAGAAAACAGATCCATAACCTACAAACATACGTCACTTCCAGCAGCAAGTGGTAGTGAGCCATATTACAAATTTGACTAATTATTTTAAATTAGCTGCAAGTATAGCTATACGCACAAATCAGGAACGCACTTCATTGAGACACAGAAAATATCATTTTAGACACACAGCAGCATCCAGTTATTGGAAAATACCATTTGTGTTACCACTCCACATGAAAAGCTACCATTTTTAGACTTGGTCTACATTAAATTACCCTGGAAATACAACGTACTTTGAAAATTTGGTTATATGACAAAGTTTAGCTCGAAGGTTGACACTTATAAAAAGCAATATTGAATATGGTCAATGTATGTTCACAAAGTGGACTTCAGAAGATCAGGTGCCTTTTTGGGCTGTGTCTGTGTCTGAGGAATGGTTTTGCTCTGCATCATTTATACTTTTGATATTGTCAAAGATAAGCATTTAGCTTTCTTCTGATTTGAATTTACAAGAAAGCCTATCTTGTGTTTGTTCTTTAAATAGAGCACTCAACAGTGTTAAAACACTCAAAACAACGATAGTTTGTTATAGTTAGCCAAGTAGTGAGAAAAGAGGAAATTATTGCATATGTTTCACTGTTCGCAACACAGTTTATGCATGCCTTTTCAAGCTGTTATACGCAGTGTCTTCATTAATGGTACTTTGCATTATTAGGATGCTTCCATCAGTCCAAAAATTGACACATTTGAAAAAGACTGAATTTCAGTGCAAGTAAGTACGATGCATATTCTGAATAAAAACTGTGGAATAAGGACTGATCCAGGAGATATCAAGGATACAAACATCATAACATTAAATCAGTAACCATCCAAAAATATATACTCCTTCATTTGCAAATATCTCTCCCAACATATGTGCCAATATAAAATGTACAGTTCTCTTAATTAAGATGCTCCTAATCTCAACATAATTGTCAAGTCTCAATTGCTTTACTCAGTTGTTTTCCATACAAGAGGAAAAAAAGGCAAATCCTTCATTCCTGTGAAACCATAATGGATACATAATTTATATTGCATCACTGCTGTATGGTCATACCTGTTTATGTGAAGCTTCTCGAACATTGAGAATTTTACCCCTCAGTGGGAACACACCATATCTGTCACGTCCAATGACAGCTAGGCCTGACACAGCCAAGGATTTAGCTGAATCTCCTTCAGTCAGAATCAACGTACAGTCTGAAGAATGTCTGCCACCTGATCAAATACAAACATTCACACAGAAATCCTTTAACTTGTAATTAATTATTAAAATGCTGCACTAATTTAAGTCAGAGAGAGAAATTTTGACAGCTACAGTTACAAACATGAAATAGATTTTCGATGGTGATCGCAATAAAATCAACGGTTCTATTTCTAACAAGTTATAAATGGCAGCTTATGTCATCACTATCGTAATAAATATGTAAGCAAACAAACAGTTTACCCGCATCGTTGGCATCATCCAATTTTGGAATGCCTTTGATTTTGCTGTGTTTTACAGATGAACATTTCTTGTTCAGTTGGGTCTGGGCTTTAAATTTGACCCAATTCAGTATACTTTCAACAATTCCACAGTTGTTTGCCTGAAAGGGTCAAAGAAATTTTTATCCTACTTAAAATAATTTGCAAAAGACAACACTGATGCAAATGTATCAACTTAATTTTAAGCATATAAAATAAATGCGACCAAGTAAAATCGAACAATCCTGTCCCCTAAAGAATTATCCTGGAGAGAAACAAATAAAAGGATGCTTAACTACAGTGCGAGATTTAATAAAGAAAATAAAAACTTTGGTTGCAAACATGGATTCTAAGGAGCTCCTGTAAAACTCAAGAGGTGAGGTAGTGAGGAATACAGAGTTGAGAGATTAAAGCTGCTTCCATTACTAGATAGAAATAGACTGTGGTGAATGGAGGAGGAAAAGAAAGGAGAAGATATGAAGAGGCATAAAGTGACAGTGAAGAATGAGACAGCTGTCCCTCAATTCAAGGATGACATCTGCTCAAGGTCACAGGTTTTTGCAATGGACCTTCACATGACTGAACAAGTTGATTGCAACCTGAAAATCTTTAGGTACATAAGGCAGGATGTCCATGAGTTACCGGGATCTGAAGTGCCTCTGTTGCTCTTCATTACTAGAGCTTCTGGATGCAAAACATGACGCAGCTTAAATGGAAGAATTATCACCATTTGGAACAATTGATAGACAGCGAGCTACTCAAATGTCAATGCTGGTAGACTTCAATAAAGAGCTTCAGTGTCTGAAGCATCTTCTGTGGTTGGAGATTTCAGAATGAAATCTTGAGGCTCAATCTCTTAGTGCAAGATAGTGTTGAACATGGAGAATGGCTTAACTTCAGGAAAGTTTTAGTTTATTAGAAGTCAAGGACAGGTTTGATATAGAGGGCATTGGAAAAAGTAAGTTTGAGAAATAGAATTGCAGTTTTGCTGGGAAAAAAAATTTCAAAGCATTTTGTCTTGCAATCATCAGAACAATCTGCAAACATAGTAATTTCAGAGGAAAAAAAACCCAACATTTATTCTGTATAAGAGAAATGAGATGACTGATTGCAAGTAGGCTCTGATTGGTAAAGGTGGTACCATGAAGAACACTCCAGTTAAGGAAGGTCAACAGTTAACGCTCAGGTTTTGTTTAAAATTTTAAACCAGGCAGGTTGACTCTGAATTGTCAAATGAATGAGTTACCTATTTCGTTGAGTTGAAGGAGGAGCAATGCACGCATGCATGCAAGTGTGCCACACTACAAACCTGACTAACAATCCTAAACAATTTGTCAGCGTAATTCTTTGCACACTCAGGATTATCCAATAAATGCTGCCCAAACTGTAAACTCAGATCTAAAGTCTGATGTTGGCTATAGAGATTTGCCTCGATTGCTGTGAGCAGCCAGGGGCAAAATATTGATATTATTAAGTACCTCATACACAAATGGATGGACGCATGAAAACTACAGATTTTGTGGAAAGGGTGGTTCAATGAAGCTAGTATGACATATCAGGGAAGATCAGGACTCAGTGACAGGGACAGTATATTGGGAGAGTGTGAACGATGGGATGCGAGGTAAGACTGTGGAGGTTGTGTTTGATTATTCGGTCTGCAGCAAACACTTCTGCTCCTCCTACAACTAAGGGTTTAGGCATCCAGTCCTTGTTACTTCCTTTTATCTGCTGAGTTTCCAATGCCTATGGAATCCAGGAGCAGGATGTTTCCTACATTAGTTTAATACTTTAACTTCTCTCTCCAAAACCAAAAATACCAAGTATTATTGATGGAAATTAAAATCAGGTCAACATATAGAAAATTGCAAATGTTAATGCAATAACATTGAAATACTAACCGCTTTAAAGAATCTCTCAGAAAGTACACACTTGGAGCCAAAATTCTTAGGTTGAAGAGTCATATTTTCTTTTGTTTGAGAATCAAACGTTGGATTTTCAATCAGACAGTTAACAAAGACCCATATATGATTTTTTACCTAAGCACAAAAAGACAATGCACGTATATTATTCTTTTTCCCTAAATTCATGACAAGCTTTCGGATGGAAAGTTGTAGATACAATTCTGTTAAAAACTGACCTGAAAGGGTTTTACTGATACTCCAGCTTTGTTCTTCTTTTTCACAACTTCAATCAGTTTACTAACAATCTGATCTACTACATAATCAGCATGCCTACCACCCTGTGAAAACAGGATATTTGATAAATTCAGAAATTTAATTCTAATATACAAAGAAAAAAAAACTTAAAATTTACAAACAAAGTCTCTTCCACTTCAAAAACCAATGGTTGAACTAATGTTAACTCAAAAGGTACACTTATTCTCAAATACCAACCTTTGTCGTGGCAATGCTATTTACAAAGCTGATTTGCTGGAACCCTTTCTCACTCATGGTTAGACATACTTCCCAACGATCATTCACAGTTTCATGAACCACCTTCAGTGCAACTCCAGTTTCATCCAATTTATCTTTCACATAAAGATCAACATAGCTCCGGAACCCATTTATCTACATGGCAAAGAATAAAACATGAGGTTAAAATCAAATAATGTAGCATATTTTTATATCATTCATCTGCTTTGTTTACTTCAAAATCTCTGATCCTATTTTGAAGGTTTACTACAAATCTTTAGCCTCAGTGAAAATTATTCCTGCCCTAAAATTTCATCATATTTAGGGCAATTTTTGTGCTGATGTCTTGAATGAATACACTTGTTGATAAAAATATGAGGCGAGTGATTGTATCCCTATCCCTAGACCAGGAAGCTCATGTTCAAATCTCACCCACTCAGGAGGTATGTGATAACATCACTGAATAAGTGTATTGAAAAAATAGGTTATATTTTATTAAAATATGGTGCTGGGGCAGGGGAGGTACTGCATGGAGTAGCCCCGAACTATATGGGAGAAACAAAACCTTTATTCTAAGTTTTCACAAGACAAACAAGGGAGAGTCATTTAGCCATTTTTTTGCTTTCATTTCTGGATCATACCCAGAGATCTTTCACTGAGTAGAGCATCCTTAAATACAGTGCTTTGTAACCAAAATTTGCCTCTCATTTCAAGCCTACTTCTCTCTGCATTTTAATTCAGAATTGATTTCTATGTTTACCTTCCTTTGAACTTTTAACACTTTACACATCTCAAAGTCATCCGTTATTGTGTGTCAAGGTTGAAAGCACAGATTTTTCTAGATTTTACAAGGAAATTTACCATTCTTCTAGCTTCTAAAGTGTAACCCTTTGTGTCACAATAACCAATAAATGGATACTCTACTGCAGGCATTTGATAAGCAAGATACTGACCTGAACAGTTTAAGTACAATTTATGATTTATATTCAATACTACTACACGTGAAATTTTTAAAAAATTTGTTTTCCATTTCATTTGGGCATATTTAGCGCATTGTCATTAATACTTCAACATAATTCTCAACATCATTGAAAGAATGGCTAGGTTGTCCATTTATTTCTATTGGCCCTTACTGTTTACACTCCAAACAGTCCCTACTTTGTTCACATATGTTTCAGAAAATACACTGCGTTATTATCAAGATGTCTCTTCAGGTTCCACTGAAACAGTATCCCCAGATTGGAATCATCCAAAAAAGTACCTGAATTTGCAATAAGCATCTCAATACAAGTTGTTAATGCCAGTCAGACATAGCAAGAATTCATCTATCACCATCTAATGCAATAGGAAAATGCAAAAATATAAATTAGGTGAAGAAGGCCACTTGGCCTGTTAAACATGTTCTACCACTCAATAATATTGTGGCTGATGCTATTGTTGCTTTAACTCCATGTTCCATCTAGACTAGACAACCTTAAATTCCATCATTTGTCACAAGTCATTCTACTTCCATATCAGTTCTCCGGGGAGCACTCCCATAAGAACTTCATTCCCCAAACAAGATCACATTGCTTCTTGCCCACCAGCTAATTTCTTATTCATTCCCCAGCTTAATTTTAACCTTCTAATGCTTACTATCTACGAACTGGCCTAAGCATTAAACAGTGTCCTGTCTGAATTCTATCAAGGTCCTTTTTGGAATATCTTTTGGATGAGATGTTAAATCCTTTCTGCTCTTCAGGAAGATGTGGAGATCCCATGGCTTCATTGTGAAGAAAACGCTAGTTATTCCAGCATATCGGGCAACATTTGCCATGCAATTGGCAGCAGAAAAACAAACTGTTCCAGATTTTTCAGTCAACATAGCTAGAGGCTGGATTAACCCTGACATGCTCATCAGAACTCCTTGAAAGCCCCAACACAATGGCTGAGAGTAATTATCTGGGAAGTTTACATTTTTGATGAGCAATCATCTAGCAGTTGGAATACTCCGAAAGATGTCTGATTATGAGTCAGACAGTTTTGATTTATTTAGCTGTATAATTATCCAGGCCATGTTAAACAAATTAAAAGCTATTCCAGCACTTGGGGATCTGTACAATTGATACCACTATCCAGATCTAACTTCATAACCAGATTCCTCTGCCCAGTCCTAACCCCCTCATTCATCCAGTTGTCACGACACTACCAGAAATATTGCAGAAAGTCAAATAGATAACTTTTTGTCTGATCTGTCGGCAATAGGGATTCCAAGCCAGATCAAAAGAGTTGGACCAATATTTGGTCATTATCTGTGGGAATTTGATGCGTGCAAACTAAATACACATTGCTCACATCACAACAAGGATTTTATTCAAACAGTAACTGTTTGATTGTAAATTACTTTGAGCCATCTGATAGCAAGGCAAAGTGTAACCTTTGGTGGCTCAGTGGTGGGCACTGCTGTCTCACAGCACCGCTGTCTCACAGCACCAGGACCCAGGTTCGTTTTCAGCCTTGGGTGACTAACCACGTGGTGTTTGCACATTCTCCCTGTATCTGCACGGGCTTCCTTCGGGTGCTCTGGTTTCCGCCCCCAGTCCAAAGATGTGGAGTTTAGATGGATTGGCCATGCTAAATTGCCCCTCGTGTCCAGTACTGGCAGGCTAGGTGGATTAGCCATGGAAAATGCAGAGTTACAGGGATAGGTTATGGGTTGGGTCTAGGCGAGATGTTCTTTGGAGGGTCAGTGTGGGTTCGATGGACCAAACAGCTTGCTTCCACACTGTAGGGATTCTATGATTCTATGTGAACATGACTGCAAGCATTTCTTTTAAAAAGGCAGCAATGCTATTTTGTCGCGCTCTTAAACATCCTGCTCAAGGATGTCACCTTCTCAAAACATAGTCAAGGAAGTTGTAAAAATAAAGTCTCTTCTTCTGGATGTGAGAATTGTCATTCACTGGATTACAATAATGGAACCAAATGCAAATACCACTGGTAACAGATGCTAGTATTTTATTATCTATGACTGTGAAACTAACCAAACTGTAATCATGCATTACACATTTTATAAAATGGGTATTAGGTTCAGTGGTTTCTAATCTACAAAGAAATTCCCAGCAAGGCCTCCTTCATGACACCAACACTTCATTAACCCGGTCTTAGAGATCATCATCATATATTTGACTCACGTAGATGTTGTTAATTTGGCTGTATTACAAGTGAGTATGGACATGTTTACAGAAATTTTAATAATCTAATGTAGAGAAAATACAGGTGACGGCAACATTTTAACTAATCTTGGAAAAATGGATATGGATTTAATTTTTTCTTTTGCTAATTAATCTAAAAGGTGAGGAAAGCCAGCTCTGAGGAAAACATTTAATAGAGAAAAAATTGTTATGCTAAGCATAACATTTTAAGGTCTGAAAAATGGGCAGTGAGCAGAATTTTTTTTAAAATGTCAGTTTGCTTACAAACGTAAATTAACAGGGAGGCTAAGAAAGGACAGGAATTAGCCTACGGTGGCAAGGACATGGTGAAGAAATGACAGGGAAAAAATATGCAGTGAGGAGACATGATTGGATTGTACACAATAATACTGAAGCATATTAGAGAGGGCACAGCAGCATATGACACAAACTATGCTGCCGTAATGGTTGAGAGGGGAGAGAAGATCAAGTACAGAACTGGATTACAAAGGTTGAAACTCCATTTCTTCCACATTACTTTCAATTGATGTTGTGAACCCTAACACTGCCAAAGGAATTCCTCTTTCCAAACCCAGGGCCTGTAACTGTAACTGTCCATGTTTCACCTCCCAACATAACAACCTGAAGACTTCCATTCCATTCTTCATATTGCAATTCACACCTATAATAGGAAAAGACCCCAGCAAAACAAAAAGCCAAACAGAGCTAGAGAGAAAAGTAGCAATAATACTGAGGCAAAAGAAACAGCCACAATGGGGACAACATAGTAATATGTGTGATGATTTGCCATACGAGACTCACCAATAATTTAAATAGTTACTCCGTTCACCAAGAAAAGACTCACTTTAAATACTATTCTATGAAATCTAGCATTCAAAAAAATTAGTACAGAAAAGTTAAACTTCAGAAATCTTTTAAATGTTCTTCACCTCAATTGCCATGGTCACCAGAGGACAGAGCAGTTTGTCTGAAATATGTCCTCTTCTACGATGCTCAATGCAACATAGCTGGTCAACACTTGTACAACTTATATATGATCGAGATCAACAATGCCATTTTTCCCAGCTCTTAAGAAACAAATATACACCAAGAAAGCATTCTGAGGGAAACACCTCCTGCTGAAACACAGGTTCAGAAATGTAGTTACTTTAATCAATCTGTTCAGACATGTTATGACACACCTCTGGACCAGGTACAACTTGAACCCTGATCTTTTGGCCAGAGACGTATCACTTCCACTGTGCTACATGAGTCCCTTGGTCCAAAAATATAATACACTTCAGCTCAATTAGCACAAAAACCAAATAATTGCAGCAAAGTGACTAGAGCAGGCACCTTCCCAGCTGGAAACAATAACAATTAATGGAGCTCTTTCTTGTCACCTTTAATGGTACAAGCAGATCCTATAGCTGTGGAGATTTCTTAAGACAAAGGAAAGTTTAAAAGAAAATAAACTCATGCAAACTGGAGATAATTTGAGCAGCTGATAAAGAAATGATTTAAAAATTTAGATTTTGTCAGAAGAAATATTGGTTGGAAGCAGAATACCACAAGATCGTCCATCAAAACAGCCTATATGTATTTAAGTAATTGAACAAGTATATTTTAAAAAGAACTTACTGGTAATTTTTTTCCATTTAACATGACTTTAACTCCTCTACATGACCCAGCTACATCATAAACTCTTCGTGTCATGAGTGCCACTATATCTTTATCCAGTTTTTCCATCTTAAATTTTGAGAGATCAGGTTGGAATGTAATACATGTGTAATCATCACCATCAAAGTATTTAATCTTTGCATCAGACGATTTGTTCATATTGTTTGTCCATGTCTGTTTAATGGAAACAAAAATATTTAAATACGTTAACCTCCTTTTTTTTCACAACTTATGATATAAATTTAACAAACATTGCTGTTTCCACATTACAGAAGTTAGCCATTTCTAAAATGTTTACAAAGTCAGTTGCACAGTTTTGTTTATTGGTGGCAGTGGTTGATGATTTCTCAACTATTTATAACACCATAATTGTAAAAGGAACATAACTTTAGTGCAAATAAAGGAATCAATTTTAAATTCATACAAAATGGTAGTCTTCTGATGTCTCGGGCCTAAGTGATTTCAGAACATCGGTAAAGGTTAAGTGGGGTAAAAGGCAACAAAATTCTAAAACCGACAATGGGAAATATCTAAAGGGGTGAAAATGGCACTTTTGTGAAAAACACTACAGCTTTGTATGAACATTACATTAATTAATATTTATGTATTGATATTTAACTTACATTTTTATAATGATAGAGTCAAATGCCAGGGATAAAATGGGTAATGAATGGGTAAAAATTAGTTTTTTTTCCATCTAGCAATTTCTGTATTTAGCATATGGACATCAAAACGTGTCTGGAATGCACCAAACATGCTCAGTTTGGGGACTGCTAGGTGAATTCAACTCCAGATTATTGCAGCCTTCATTCAAATAAGGCTACAAGAGATCAGTTCCTGAGGTGAGATGAGAGTGACTGCACCTTGATCAAGCATGGCTTCAAGGCCTAGTGAAAAAGATGACAGTGGGGATTCAGCTAGAAATTTCCCACTAGCTGCACTCACACCCAACACTCTTCTTAGATCACTGCACAAATTCTTCATGCAGTGACTTTACCCCAGAACATCTTCAGCTAATGCATCCATGGTGTAGTCTCCATCAGAATCTCAGAATAAACAGTTGCTGATCATTACAATACTCACTTGTTTTCACAACGTGTCAGATAATAAAGCAGACCTGCTCACGTGTGGTGAGATCTGGATTTCAGGTATGGGCTCTTAAGTAGCATGCAGCATATACAAGCATCAGGTAATAATTAATCGAGAAAAGACAGTCTAACCATCCCCATTTAACACTTAATGACATTGCCATCAATTAACTACCCATCAACATTCTGGATCCACCAGTGGCCAGAAACTTACATGTCAACAACTGAAGTGCACCACGCCACCTGCATTGTGGCTGTATAAGCAGATCAAAAAAAGATGAAAAGTCTGAAGCAAATGACCACCCCCACTGCAGCCAGTGCTTCAGCAAGAATATGTTCAACTTAAAAGAAGCCTACATTTAAAAGCTGACAGCGAAAGCAAATACAATGTCTTGGTTCGGCAAGAACAACAAGTGGGTTTAGAAGTGATTAATGTACAGAGGTATCAGAACAACAGTCACTTTGTGGTGACTTCATTTTGGGGTTGTAGTTGTGTAGCCTTGTCACCAGTATCACAACAAGAATGCTTTAACTTAAAAGCAGACAATATGCCCGGGCAATTAGGAACAGGCAATAAATGCCAGCTAGCCTGTGACACCTACATTCCATGAGCTAATCATAGGAGCTCAAAAAATAAGTGCTGCAAAAAGGCAATGCAAAATGAGCAATTTTCAGAAATTGGCCAAAAACTTTGCGTCCATGGGATTTCACAAAACCTTAGGACTGAATCAATAAACGAAAACCTCAAAAATCTGACAGATACAACAGATGATTTCTTGAATGTACCAGTTAAAATATGGCAGAGGCTACAACAATTACACATCTATCCAAATGAATTTTCTCTCCCATTTGAACTCCCATGGACAACTGCAGAACTGCAAACAGCACTTTCAGACTAGCCATTTGTGGTTGCTAGATGGCTGGCAATGCCCCTATATTCCTTGGAAATTATAATTCTCAGGATCATTTCATTACAGCCAAATTTTATCACACGATAAGCTATAATCTATGCCAGCAAAACATCTGATCTGTTAACAGACTATTCATGAACACAGAATGTGAGTTTGTTGCAACATTTAAGAGGTATAATATAGAGCTGGAGAGGACTGCAGTATAATCTAGCCACAGATGTAATTTTTGCTGATTTTGAAAGCAAAAAATGTATCTAGCAGCTGAAGTACTGGATAGAATGGATCTTCTCAGAAATTAAATTTTAATAAGAGAATAGGATGCATAAACTAAAACCCAAAAAGGAGTATCAATACATCAAGGTGCAGCAGCATAAGTGCGGCTCAGAAACCTCAAGAAGAATATTTGAGATTACTGACTGAAGTTGAGCTGGGTACTGATCATTTTTAATAAAGTTATTGATGCTACAATAAACTATGAAGAGTTGTGAGCTTTGATCATTTTTGCTATTTGGACAAATTTAAAATCAAACATTAGAGTTAGAATTCTGAGGGAAGATACATGTTCACCTTCCTAGACTACAAAGCCTTTATAACATTTTCAAAGCATTGATCAGGTGTGAAATGGAATACTCTCCGGTTGCGTGAACAGGTACATACCCAACAACATTCAAAAAGTACAACAAATTTCAAGACGAAGCAGCCCTCTTTGACCAACACCATCACAAATGTTCATTACCTTCTCCATCAGTGCATTATGCCGCTGCACTTGCCAAGGTTTAACTACTGCCAAAGGTCAGCAGAAATCTGGAAATCAATGCCTATGAAGTTTGTAGAGGCAGAAAACCTCATTGTACTTAACAAGGATTCAGAAAAAAATTATGGAAAACCTTCCTAAACAATTTCAAGGGAGCACCTTTACGACACAGGCCACAGCAGTTCAAGGTGGCAGGTGAACACCAGCTTAGGTCAAATGGGGACAAGGAATAAATGCTGGCCTTGCCAGCAACTCCCCCTCAATATCATGAACAAACAAAATAAAACTAAACGCTGTGCATTCCATGCAGGGATGGCATAACAAAATGCCACCTAGACCTAAAAGTTGTCATTCTTGATTTGAGTGACAGCTAATGACACTCAGGGTTGTGAATGTCTGTCCTAGACCATCTGTGATCAAACAGGCTAGATCTTGATCTGCATAGCTTTGGGCATTTGGGGCAAGGTTTCTCATGAGATAGCAAGATCCACAGTACAGGATTCGCCTCCTATCTTGCATTCCCTGCCACCACTCTACTCGACCATTAAGAAAGTTGGACTCCAACTTGATACAGCTTGGTGGACAAGATATAGCCTTTTTCAATGACTGATAGCAAATTCCTTGCAGTCAGAGTCACAGAGCTGTACAGCATGGAAACAGATTCTTTGGTTCTACTTATCCGTGCTGACTGGATATCCTAAATTAATCTTGTCCTTTTAGCCAGCATTTGGCCTGTATCCCTCTAAACCCTTCCTAATCATATGCCCAACCAGACGCCTTTTAAAAGTTGTAATAGTTGTAATTGTGCCAGTCTCTATCACTTCTTCTGGCAGCACATTTCATACAAGCACCACTCTCTTGTGTGAAGTTGTTGTCCCTTAGGTCCCTGTTAAATCTTTCCCCTCTCACCTAAAACCTATGCCCTCTAGTTTCTGACTGCCCACCCTGGGGAAAAGACTTCACCTATTCACTTTATCCATGCAACTCATGATTTTATAAACCTATGTAAGGTCACCCCTCAGCTTCCAACACTCCTGTTCTGCCTCTCCCTCTAGCTCAAACCCTGGCAACGTTCTTGTGCATCTTTTCTGTACCCTTTCAAGTTTCAAAATATCCGACCTAAAGCACAGAGAACAGAACTGCAAACAGTATTCCAAAAGGGGCCTAACCAAAGGCCTGAGCAGCCACAATATGACAGCTCAACTCCAAAACTCAGCGGACTGACCAATAAAAGCAAGCGTCATTTTCACTATCCTGGTCTCCTGGCATTTCACTTTCAAGGAACTATGAACCTGTGCAATCATTGATATAAATGGCACTGCTACAAGGAGAACTGCACGGTATCTAATGTTAGCATTTTCTTTGCTCCTGTTTCTTGTAATGCTGGCAATTTGAAAGTTAAAGTGACAATACCCAGCACATTTAGTACTTAAAAAGTAAATACATGCAGAAATAAATGTCAATGAAACAAAATCAAAGATTCAAAAGTACAAAATGGCAAACAAAAGTTAAAATAATTGACTTTTTACAAGAACATTATGGTAAGGGCTTGCTATCTTTTACTACCTCTCATGGTAACAGGATAGTTGTGGTTGAGATAACAACTGCTAACAAGGGCAAGATAGCAGTGGAGAGTGGAAAGCATAATACTTGGGATCAATTTTGGCAGGGGCATGGATTGGAAGACTATAGAAACTCATGATAGATAGCATCCAAAGATAGAAGATTACTTGGCCCTTCTCGGTTCATGGAGATCAAATGTTCAACAGGTTTCTATATCATGAATTGAGAAATGTGTTTCATGAGGAATTTTCTGATATCAATCCTCAACTTGCCTATTATTAACCCGAATCTACGTTCTCATGTCTCATCTCAGTACTCATTTTAAACTGATGGTGGACACCACTAATTAAAAACATCTCCTGAGATCAAACAGATTTTGTGCCTAATTGAGGTTGCCTGCATTTCGCAGACATTTTACCTCAGGATACTTAACCGGTACGAACTTTCGAATTGTTCCTTGCCTGTAATCAACGCACACACACACACGCACGCACGCACGCACACGCACGCACTTGTCCATGGTCTATTTCTAATAACTGAATCTAGGACAAGTGTCCAAGCGAAAGGTGGACAAGCCAGCAAGAGAAAGAGGCCTTAGCAGAATAGGCTGTTCATGAACACTCCCATCTGAACTTCAGTTGCCAAATTAGGAAGGATTTTTCAATGCAGCTCTATATACAGAGTATGGCATGAACATTATGGCATACCTGCTTAAAACTGTTTTTGTATTCCTTGCAAGCAGTTTCAACAGTAAACTTGGTGCTAAATATGTTGCAGAGTTTAGCACCATAGCCATTTCTTCCACCTGTAAAATGCAAATTATTAAGTTTATCATTAACAAAATTATGGGCACCAACCTCTAAATACCCCAAAAGTATTTATCATTATAGAATGTAATGGTACACTCATTTCTTACCCGTGACTTTCTTTTCATCATCATCATAGTTACTGGAGGTTAACAGCTGGCCAAATATTAGAGCAGGTACAAATACTTTTTCTACTTTGTGCTCCACTACTGGAATTCCTTTCCCATTGTTCCAAATACTAATGATGTTGGAATCCCTTTAAAAAAACACAACATACAAGTGTTGTCCTCTCTTCTAAAGCAAGAATCAGCGATCTCAAGGCAAGAACAAGTGATTAACTTATTTATAAACATGAACAAAAAACACTGCGTTTTTTCCTTATTTTAGTCAATAAATCATGCCTTCAAAATCTTTTAGACAGAACCAAATACAGGGATCCAAATTCTGAAGCAGGGATTTGTTCCTTTGGCTACAAATGAAAACATATTTAACTTGTCTGTGCAACTCAATAAAACAAAACACTGCTGAACATTACAGAACTTTACTACTCATCCATGCTGACCAGATATCCTATATAAATCTAGTCCCATTTACCAGCATTTTGCCCATATATCTCTAAACCATTCCTGCTAACATACCCATCCAGATGCCTTTTAAATGTTGTAATTCTACCAGACTTCGCCAATTCCTCTGGTAGCTCATTCTATACATGCATCACCCTTTGCATGAAAAAGTTGCTCCTGAGGTCCTTTATAAATCTGTCCCTTCTCACCTGAAACCTATGCCCTCTCACTTTCATCTCACGCACACCAGGGAAAAGACCTTGCCTATTTACAGTACCCATGCCCCTCATGATTTTATGAGCTTCTATAAGGTCAGCCCTTGGCCTCTGACACTCCAGGGAAAACAGCCCCCGCCTATTCAGCATCTCCCAATAATTCCAAGCCAGGCAACAATCTTTTCTGAACCATTTCTAGTTTCACAATATCCTTCCTGAAGGAGGGAGACCAAAACTGCACTTAATACTCCAGAAGTAGCCAAACTATTGTCCTATACAGCCACAACATGACCTCCCAACTCCTATACACAATGTGCTGACCAATAAATTCTACGTCTCTATAACTACTTTCTCTCCAGACATTCAAAAGATACTGAAATGCTCAAATGTAAACAAATCAATGCCCATAAAATCCTGCAATACAGATGGAATTTAGTGAGTTCACTAGACCTGTGCCAGATCTTGGAAAGTCTCTTTCCTTTTACCAAAAATAAAACAGGAAATTTTGGAAATACTCAGCAAAGCAGACATCATCTATGGAGAAGAGAAACAGGTTTACATTTCAAGTTGATGACATTTCCTGAGAACTGGGAAAATATATATTAGTAATAGGCCTTAAACAAATAAAATCATGTTTTGGACAGTTTCTTTCATACAAGTTAATATGGAGCACTGGGGCAGAAGGAAGACAATTCAATTGAATGGATGTTTTGGACAGCGAACCTACGACCCAGAAAAAGAGGATAAAGTCCAGAAGTCCAAAGCTAAAATACAGAGTTCAAAGATTGTTTGAAAAGGTAAACACCCTGGTGAAGGTATACTGTCTGGTTTTATGGAAAAACAAAAGAAATTACTGAGTTCAGACAGTAAGAAGCATGAAAGAATTTCTTTTGATTTTACAATGGTAAGCTCGTTGGTACTGCTGGTAAGAGAAAACCTATAATTATCACAAATCAGCAATGCTCTTCTTGAGAAATAGTGTATTTGGTTAAACAATTTTTGAACCAAGGGCATGGAAAAGCTGGGTAACCAAATAAAAATGATAAAGGAGCTTTGCCACAGTGAATGATAGTGAGTGAGGCCAAAGCAGTAAAATTAACTCTGGCGAAAAACTTGCGATTCCAAGAATTCAACCAAACTGAACTTTAAGTTCTAGTTATCATTAGAAACTGCATGTGATGGGTAGAACCTTACAATGCTGCCAAGAACAAACTGTTTAAATGGTATAATATGACAGGGGAAATTCTTACATGCAATAAGTTAGTTGATAAGTCATACAATATTAGAAAATAAACACAAAGAACATAATAAGAAAATTATTTTATGGTTATAATCTTGATCTTTTGGCAGAGATGGACGCAAGATTTTAAGATTTTGTTTTGAACTCTATTTAATTCAAGATAAAAATGGAGTAGAGAAGATGGCCATGTGATCTGTTATCATGTTTCCCCAACAAGCCTGCGCGGCTGACTGGGAGTTCACAACTAAAAACACAGAGGCAGGAGCAGTTGGGTTAACTGTTGACAAAGTTTTAGTTTCAGTCAAAAAATGTGGAGCTGATAAAGCTCTTAAGTACAGCAGAAATAATCTTAACAATTGTTTCAATGAGATGGACAACCCCAAGTGACATTATAGCACGTTCTCCCCAGGATTATGGTCTTTGTCGGAAACATTCCACAGTTCCTGCCAGCTTCAAGTGAATTCATGGCTCCCGGTTTTGCTGATTCATAATGTTAAGTGACTATCAAATGTCCACATTTCAAGTGTGGAGAACTTCAAACCAGCAGTAAGGCGCACTCCAGTGATTTCTTCACCTGACTTTTCCAGGGTAAGTTCTACAGACTCCAGCTTTCCACAGGATGTGCCCTTTTGACCAGTGATGATCTCCTTCCTGTCTTCTGTCTGAAAGCTCACAGAGCCCTCTAAGCTTCCTCCTTTCCGCTGACCATGTCAGCTGCAACTTTTTGTCTTGAGACCTCTGTATTTTTGCGTAGAAATCTGAAACCAAAGACAGAAAGAACTGTAGATATTGGAAGCTAGAATAGCACAGGATAGGCAGCATTCAAGAAGCAGAAAGTCAACATTCAGGTCAGAATCATCTTCTGTCTGAAGAAGGTTCCAACCTGAAACGCTGACTTTCCTGCTCCTGGGATGCTGTCTGTCCTGCTGTGCTTTTCTAGCTTCACATTTTTTTTTTAATTCTAGTTTCCAGTATCTACAGTTGTTTCTGTCTTTTGGTTTCAGGTTTCTACACAAAAACACAGAGGTCTCATCAAGACAAAAAGCTGCAGTGACATGGTCAGCAGAAAGGAGGAACCTTAGAGGGCTCTGTGAGCTTCGAGACAGAGGCAGGAAGGAGAACATCACTGATCAAAAGGGCACGTCCTGTGGAAAGCTGGAGTCTGTAAAGCTTACCCTGGAAAGTCAGGTGAAGAAATCACTGGAGTGTGCCTTACTGCTGGTTTGAAGTTCTCCACACTTGAAATGTGGACATTTGACAGTCACTTAACATTATGAATCAGCAAAACCGGGAGCCATGAATTCACTGGAAGCTGGCAGGAACTGTGGAATATTTCCGACAAAGACCATAATCCTGGGGAGAACGTGCTATAATGCATAGCTATGTCACTTGGGGTTGTCCATCACATTGAAACAATTGTTGAGATTATTTCTTCTGTACTTTAGAGGATTAGTTGTTAGTAGTAGTGTGCAGTTATGTTGTTGTAGTTTTTGTTTTACAGTCGAGGACATAAAACCCAGAAGTCTTGACATGCAATTCTAATAAATTTAAAGTTACCAGTTTCTAAGCATTAACAAAACTATTCAACAAACAGTCCCTGCACTGGGGCAAAACAGTAGGGATCAAGTGATAGAAGGGTGGAGGCCATTCATTTCTTAGTTCTCCAGTCCTGCTGCAACTAAGAGTGGATTACAGGTATTGTAGGTTGAAGAGTTTTCTGTCCATTTTGTTCATTACCTAATCAACAACATGCAGTGCAAGTGTCACAAATGGAAATAAAGAAGAGAGTAAATGCAAATGACATAGCCTTCTATGATCCTTGTTGAAGACTGGGACGAGCATATCAGAGGAAAGTAATTTGAGGATGGTCACAAATTTCTGAGGGCCGCCAAAGCTGAGAAAGATACTCCAGAAGACTTTGAAATTGAAAGAATCAAAGGCTTTAGTGGGGTTCAAATAGGCTAAGTACAGCAATTGGTGTAGTTCTTTGCACTTTTCTCTGATGCACATCAGAAAATGTTTTTTTTTGTTGAAATGTATAGAAATCATGTATACAAACATGTGAACATGGTCTCAAATCAAACCAGGCCTTTCCCAGTGAGAAAAAGCATCCATGACCCAAACTATGCTTATTCAAATCAATCAAGGTCAATTATTAAGTTGTGAAATAATGGTTAGTGCATCTTCCATTGCATTCACTATTCTCAAGAACATATTTTGAATCCATAAGACTATATTGTTAAAACGTACAAAACATCCTATCATAGGTCTTAATTCTAACAAGAATAAAGTTGAAACTGTACAAAATAATAAACAAATTTGTGGCAGGTATAATACTCAAATACTTACACATCAATTGAAACTTTGATGCATGTCATATTCTTGTCTCTCTGCTTGTTATCAGCTGCATTAACTAAAAGACAAAATAAATCAATTTGTACAGATTCCAAAAAGTACAGTATATAAAACAATAATTAGCACTTAAACAGCAAAATCCTTACGATCGTACTGATTACTCATTTAAAATCTAGAATAATGAATTGTCATTTCCGTCCACTGACAATGAAATGACCAGGCCATTACACCACATTTTCCAGTAACTTCCTAACAAATTTGATAAATTCCAGCAGAATGAAAATCCTCAAGTGGAAATTCATTATTTCAATAATGAGTTTGTGAGCTGCTGTAGCAATTACAGGCTGCAACAATTTAGCTGGATTACTGGAGCAAAGCTTTCAGAAATTAGAGGAGGAAAATTTAGGATCCAGTGTTTGACTTTGTTCGTTACAATTGTCAGGTGAATGGAGAACAGTGTCAGGGAGGAGATAAGAAAACAGAGGGAGAAGAAAGAACAGAGACAGAAAAAAAAAGCAGACGTACAAAATAAAAAGGTCAATACTTACCAAGAATCTCATCAAATATTTTGTACAAGCCTGGAACAAAGGTAATATCCCTCAAGTTCATGCCCACATCTTCATCATATACCCACATTGGCTGAAAAGAAATGGAACTACATTAACTTCAGCCGATCATTCACACCTTTTTAAAAAAATTTAAGATTAAATTTAGACACTTACATAATGCTTCTGGGTCTGTCCGCCAAATTTAAATAGATTTTAAGTTAACAGAATTTTCAGCAAGTTGGGCTGGCTCAGGGAACATTTGCGAACAGCGAGCAGCAGCAGATGATTTGAGGATTCCCAACTTCCATCAATTTTTGCTGGCATGGGTTAGGATGCAGGTAACCAGCATTCATGCTCTTGCCAGCTCCACTGGAAGGGTGGGAAGCTCAAACTCCAAGCAATTATCATGGAGTCAGGCCCTTTCTGTATTTATACATAGTTCAAGTCCTTTACAGGAGTCTTAAATCATGAGGGAACCAGGGCCATAAGGGAACATCATGATCAAAATCAGCCATATAATATTCCAACAGAACGGCCATCTCACCTCAGAAAGCTGTGAATCAATGCTGGGCTGAACATCAAAAAACAGAAAAAAAGCAAATGACCTTAAATTTCAGCAAGCAAAGACTGGTGAAGATTTGAGGACATGACATTTATCATTATAACAGGGCCAATGCTCCAAAACAAAACAAAAAGTGGAGGTAGCATTCTCGTTGTGACATCTGCATGCCTCCGTTGCCACCTTATACCCACCTCCATAGGCAACTGGCCTGGCTCTCTTGCTCCCATCTATCTAGATAAAAATATGGCAGGTGGGAGCCTTTTTAAAAGGGGAAAGATCTGCCAACTAATGAAGTTTACCAACCTAACAGCCTTCACTCCTTCACAAAAAATCCAGACCAAGGCTTTTCTGGCTGTAGATCTTTCATTAGTTTTGATGGAAGGTCATTGACCTGAAACATTAACTTTGTTTCTTTCTGTCCAGAGATGCTACATTGGAATTTTTCAGTTTCTCTGTTTCAGATTTGGCTTTTGTTTTGGACAAAACAGATTGAACTCTCTTAGAGATAATGGGAACTGCAGATGCTGGAGAATCCAAAATAATAAAACATGAGGCTGGATGAACACAGCAGGCCAAGCAGCATCTCAGGAGTGCTCCTGAGATGCTGCTTGGCCTGCTGTGTTCATCCAGCCTCACGTTTTATTATCTTGAACTCTCTTAGCATCTTTTGAGATTGATTTCAAAATGCAATTGCTTTAATTTTTCAACTGCAGGCTCTTACGTTTGTGAGACCAAACATATTTTCTGTCCAATCAAGAATATTCTCAGTAACGCTAATACGGAAAATTTTTTACTTTTGTTGTGATTACTTTCTGAAAATTGAATCTGAATATGCATAAAGCCTCCTTTGTGGATTACAGCATTATATTTAACTTTCCTCAAAAGGACGGAAAATAGAAAATTAAATCTAAAAAGAAATAAAGGTTTCAAATAATTCTTGTGGCATATAGACTTAGAAAAAGTTATCCAATACCTTTACTACAGATACTCAAAAGGCATACTTGACAAAATTTAGCTTGGCGCTGCCTGCATTAACTTTACACTCTGAAATTTCAAATCTTTCAGAGTCAGATAGTTACAGCAATAACAGTATACAATTTTTATTTAAAACTGTTCCCTCATGGAATGTGGGTGCATCTATTGAGGCTAGCATTCATTACACTAATTGACTGAAACAAAAGCCACGTCCCGGAACCACGAAATTCATATGATGGAATTTTCTTGGCACAAGCGGTGGTCACTCCTACAACATATATCATCATGGACAGATACATCAACAACAGGTGGATGGATGAAAAAGTTCCAGCATATTTTTGCTTCATGCTGATTTTCTCACCTACTGCAGGCCCAGTCTGGCATCTACATTCAAGTGTCATGGAAACTTTTAAGTGATAGATACTGAAATACATCGTGCATTCTTGTTATCTTCAGTGCCTCTGGTTGACACTTAATATGGAGGAATACAAATTCACAAGCTGATAGAATGCAATCAATAGCTATCAGCAGAAGGTTTCCTTTCCGATGAGCATAACATACTGAGGAAAGGGTGTTGCATGAGAGATCTGATACATTAATTGAAAAACATGATACCGAGAGTTTGACCACGTCAGACTATTAACTAGTCCCTGGATCAACATTCCCAATTTGGGCAAAAGTCCCGAGAACTTACTGTAGTAGAGTTTACTGTATCAATTGGGCCTAGGATGCCTTTGTAACTCCTGGTGCACAGTAGTTTGAAAAAAAAGAGTGGTTTGCTAAGGTATTTCAAATGGCAGCGAAGAATCAACTACACCGTTGTGGATATGAAGTCACTTACAGGTCAGACTAGGTAAGGACTACAGACTTTCTAATTTAAAGCTGGTTCATGAACTGATTACTGGAGAGATTCTAATCACATTCCAGTTGTTGTGTAGTCACAGTTATTAAAGCAAGTTTTTTAAATTTGATTGGTTTGCAGCAACACTTTAAATAACAGGAACAGTAAGAGACGATGCATCTAATTCATTTTGGCAAGTGCCAATGCGCAGTTTTCATGCCAACTTTGACAGCAGAATTGCAATTGAGTGAAGTGAAATTTTTCTGCTGCTATACTGAAGCCAACTTTTGGCAAAGCAATGACGGCATGCAAATTTTGCATACTACATACACTAGGAAAATGCAAAACATCTAAGAATGCAACTATAGGTTTCATCACTCCTGACTTTGATTGTGCACAAGTAGGTTATCTTTATGAGACTCCAGGTAAAAGTACTTCATAAATTGAGATGAGCGATATATCACTTAAAACATACTTTTTCCCCCCAATTTCTGGGGATGCTTTTAAGGCAAATGCTTGTATTAACTAAATAACTAAAACATCCAATTCATTTAAAAACAATAACAACTACATCATGAAAATACGTAATACTGAATCTTTCACCTGGTTTACAGGTTCCACAGATCCAATGTATGAGTCTGGACGGAGAAGGATATGCTCCAGCTGTGTTTTCTTCTGATAAACTCTCTCCACAGACATCTTCTTGGAAGCTTCTGACATCTTTTTTGAAGTGTCGCTCTTTGCATTTATTTCTTCTTTATTTGCAAGATTTTTCTGATTGCTGAATAACGTCTGCAAAGGAAACAGACTGCTGAAATTTGCTACAAAACATCAAATGCACCATTTCATTGCCATGAGGCACTATCAAACAGATGAAATTGATATGAACACTCTGAGATGAATACATACATGAGTTGAACAATTTACCAAAGCTACCCATACACTACAGACCACCTGACTTCATTTACTGAGAATCAATCATAAACATGAACTTCTAACTGTTCAATTTCCTAGATACTGTGACATATTAATACTGAATCACAACAAAAGTCATACAAGTTGAAATCACATTTGATTGAAAGTTTATTTAAAATATGAGGTTTGGGAGAATACACTGCTGGCTATCTCAACTGCATCATGGATTGTGAATCATCACTCAGCTGTGATATTTCAGCCTTCTTTTTAAATTTATTAAAATATAATAAAAATTTGAAATATTACTGAGAACTACAAAAATAAAGTCCAAATTTCAGAATTTACTTCTGTCTCTGCTCTGGAGCTATCCAGACCTAATCATTAAGGAACAGCGTAGATGCTGACCGGCCCACTCCACAGCATAACATTGTTGTGTTAAAGTGCCACTACTTGCTGGCATCATAAAAATGAAGCGCTTTTTAAAAATTAAAGTCAGAAATCACATGACACCAGGTTATAGCCCAATAGGTTTATTTGAAAAGACAAGGCTTAGGAGTCTTGCTCCTTCTTCAGGTATTAGTGAGAGGTAGTATCAGACACAGAATTTGTAAGTAAAAGATCAAAAGGTCACACCATTTCCGAAGATGTACTAAATCAAGCCTAAGATGCTGTTAAATCTTTAATCAGTTGGAAGGTTTTAACTGACTTATATGTATATGTATATGTAAATCCCCAAATTCCATTGGAAGTCACTATCCTGAGAAAACTAAAGGTTTTAATCAATGTAAAGAAGAGGTGACATTTTAGGTCAGCCAATGCATGTTAGGTATGAGGCCTTGTTTAGAACCTGTTTGTGTTTTGGTTTGGAGTCAGGCTGGTTGTGTTTCTAAAATAGGAATTTATAAAACACCACATTGATTGACTGTCAATAAACTGTGAGCTTTTTGAACAAAATAGAACGTTTCTGTAAATACAAATTCGCCCCATAGATTATTGTGTAAGTGCATGTGTGTGGTAGTATTAGTTTGTGTGAGGGAGAGAGTGAACAAGTGAGTGTGCAAGTGGTTTTCAGCACGTATAGATTTCACAATTTACCTCATTTTCAGACCAGTTTGACAGAAGGTATGGAACAAATTTCTGAACTTAACATGAATTAGAATTTATTACAAATAATATTCTAGCTTCAGGTAAACAATAATAAATTGTCTACATATATCATTACAAATTAAAACTCTAATCCCTTACAGACTACCCCAATCTATCTCACTCTCACACACACACATTTCTTTCGGATCATCCATTCATTTGCAAGCAACAAAGGCTGACTGGATCACTGACAAAAGATCTCTAACTCATCAACTAGACGTCACAGTTTAAAACAACTGAACAAAAGTGGACTTCACCAGTTTCAAAATCTCCCCTTCCCCCACCGCATCCCTGAACAAGCCCAGTTCGTCCCCTCCCCCCACTGCACCACACAACCAGCCCAGCTCTTCCCCTCCACCCACTGCATCCCAAAACCAGTCCAACCTGTCTCTGCCTCCCTAACCTGTTCTTCCTCTCACCCATCCCTTCCTCCCACCCAAGCCGCACCCCCATCTACCTACTAACCTCATCCCATCTCCTTGACCTGTCCGTCTTCCCTGGACTGACCTATCCCGTCCCTACCTCCCCACCTATACTCTCTCCACCTATCTTCTTTTCTCTCCATCTTCGGTCCGCCTCCCCCTCTCTCCCTATTTATTCCAGACCCTCACCCCATCCCCCTCTCTGATGAAGGGTCGAGGCCCAAAATGTCAGCTTTTGTGCTCCTGAGATGCTGCTTGGCCTGCTGTGTTCATCCAGCCTCACATTTTATTATCTTGAACAAAAGTTAAACTGATTTTCTTCCAGTTTATAAATTGTTTTTGATTGCAAACAATGAAGAGACAGCTCTTGTGTTGGGAAGAGTGGCTCACTTTTCTCTGTATCTTGTTCCCAATCCCAAGCTGTTCAGTTACCCAAGAAACATTCACAGAGCTTATTGAAGGCAAAGGGCCTTCATCATCAACAGCTGGTCACTATTCCAAAGACCAATCAACTTCTAGTTGCCAGAGTTCCATCTGAAAACGGAAACACTCTGCTCGAGCTTGTCTGTGACTACTTAAATTATTGTTCATTCAAATAGCTGTCTAAAATTCTGCCATGTTACTTGCTTTACAAAACATGTAGCAATCCTTGAAAAACTCTGATTTTAAACTAGTTCTCTCATTTCAGGCCACAATTTTAAAAAAGCACAAAAACAATCTTTACACGCTCCTGCCCTTAAAAAAAAGTAGCACAATTTCAAACTTGTGTGTTTCCTTACAAACATGTGATACACGAATAACAAAAACACAAGACTGTATGTATTCATTCTTTCTTTTGTTATACAACCTTACACAATCTTACCATTTCGTCAGCCTTTAATTTATTCTGACATTTACATTCAGAAACAATGTATCTGTTATATTATCTTCACCATTAAAATGGATAATCTTCACATTATATGGTTGTAACAAAAGACTTCATTTGAACAGTTTCACATTATAAGTTTTAAACTTTACAATAAAGGCCAACAGACTAAGGTCAACGTTGAATTACTGCTTCTGTTATCATGTCAGATTGCTCATCAAAAGTGTTGAACCGTTAACAACAATCTCTCAGTTTCATTTCCTATAAGCGTGCTTATTTCTGATAACGGAGATAATAGGAACTGCAGATGCTGGAGAATCCAAAATAATAAAGTGTGAAGCTGGATGAACACAGCAGGCCAAGCAGCATCTCAGCAGCACAAAAGCTGACGTTTCGGGCCTAGACCCTTCAGAGAGGGGGATGGGGAGGGGGTTCTGAAATAAATAGGGAGAGAGGAGGAGGCGGACTGAAGATGGATAGAGGAGAAGATAGATGGACAGGAGAGTATAGTTAGGGAGGGGATAGGTCAGTCCGTGGAGGCCGGACAGGTCAAGGAGGCGGGATGAGGTTAGTAGGTGGGAAATGGAGGTGCAGCTTGAGGTGAGTGGAGGGGATAGGAGAGAGGAAGAACAGGTTAGGGAGGTGGGGACGAGCTGGGCTGGTTTTGGGAAGCAGTCCCACTGCATCCCAAAACCAGCCCAGCTCATCCCCTTCCCCCCACTACACTCCACTCTGGTTCACTTAAGATTGCCTTCAGCTTCTTAAACGCTCTTTGGCATTCTGCTGACCATTCCACTTTTGCTGGCTTCTTTAACAAATTTATTAAGGTACATTTATCATTGTGAAATTGCAAACACATTCTGGTCAAATCTACCTATTCCTAAAGAGCTCATGGTTTCTCATCTAGTTTTAGAAACAGGGATCTTTTTCTTTCATTGTCCTTTGCAACAATTGTTCTTTTTCAACAGTACACTCTCCCCCACTCCCCCCAAAAGCTAAGTTACTCTTGCTTCCACAAATTCAATTTGGCTGAAGTTATCCCCAAGCTAGCTAAATGTAATTGCTTAAACAGGTCTCCACCTTGTCTCACATGATCTTCCCGAGTGCTACTATATAATACAACATTCCAAGTACACTACACAGTTATGAACCTCTGCTTTCTCAATTCATAAGCCTTTGGCACATAACTGGGCCATTCTCAAGTATACCGGATATTGATGTAACCCATTTGGTGAAACAAGTAAAGTCTAGTTGATTTACAAGATTCTCTGTTGCCATTTCTCTAACGAGGACCACTGTCTAGGTGTCTTATATTTCTGTGTTGGCTAGTCAAATTAGAGAAAGTTTGCATTGAGAACTGTCCAGCCCTCCTCCGTCATCTTCCACGACTCTTACCACCTGAAACACTTCCTACCCTCTTCCCTATGATTCAGTTTTGTCACATGCTAAAAATGTATCTTCTACCTCGGAAAATGGTATATTTATCAGTACTTTATTAACACACCTGGCTACTCTATGTGGCCCACCAAATTTGCATCAAGGCAGAAGCCATACAAGTTGTATGATGAGCAACGCATTGATGACACTCAACAGCATGCCCCTTAACTACAAAATATAACGCTGGACGCGTTTGAACATTCTCCACTTGTGTGCACTTTCAACACAGTTTCACATAGTTACCGATTCTGCCTTTTGGGTTCCTTTCAACATCAAATAAACAGGATTTTGGAAAGGATTACTGCACATTTTTAAAAGCAAGTTACTTGGCACTCATTGTAAAGTGCTGTTTACACTACTGTTTGTTCAAGTAGTAGGGGAGGTTATTGCATGATATATATGAAAAAATTCAGCAGGCAAAAAGTTTCCGACGTCAAAGGCCTTCTGACTGTCAATAACTATGTAACCAGCTCCCAGGTATCTGAAAAGCTTGTGGGTGTGAATGTTTGGGCAAAAGCCATTGGACTTCTGGCAATGAAGGAGTTAAACTTCTCTCTGCAACAAAACACATCATTCTCCCTCATCAGTTGCTGCAAGTTGCAGCTCTTAACAAAAAGTCAAATACTTAAAGGGTGAACCAGTCACTTTCGTGTCTCCTGCAGGCAAATGAAAGTACATGGAGAAGTAAGATCAAGCAGCAGCAGGATCTGACAAGCCAAAAAGGATCACCTCAACAAATCCTGTACAACGGACCAATGAAATGCCTTCCCAGTCTTTCCCTCTGCCATGACGCCTCTTTTCTTTTCTCTTTGGATATACTCATGTGGCAGTGAGTTTTAGAACTGGATTAAAAAACTTTACCTAGTAGAGTTATATATTGACAGTTCATGAATATTTCTGCAGATTATATCTGTTTATTTACAGTAAATAGTGATTCTTGATAAGTACAGAAATCTGGTCTGTCAGCTGAATTTAAGTGTGGAATTTTGCATACTTATACAAAATCTTTTAACTTTTGTGATACTTCTATGATTAACAAGGCTTTAGTTGTAACATGCTATAAGAGTCAACCACACTATCGTGGATCTGGAGTTGAATGAAAACAGACCAGACATTCATTCCTAAAGGAAGGACAATAGTGAACCAAATTGGTTTTAACAACGGTGGCTTCATAATATTTCACAAATTCAAATTCCATCAGTTACTCTGGTGGGATTTGAGGTTGTATCTCCAGGACATTAGCGTGGGCTTTCAAATTAGTCCAATGTCATTAGCACCATACCACTGCCTCAAACCATATTCCAAACCGTATCCTGACAATAAACTTCTAAGCCATGATGCTATCTTTCTATTCTAACATATAACTGAATTGCTATCCCAAGAATCATAACTCATTGAATGCCTTATGAAAAATCAATGTAGATTATAGAGTTATAGAGTCATGGGGTCATTCAACATGGAAAGAGATCCTTCAGTCCAACCTGTACATGCCTACCATAATCCCAAACTAAATTAGTCCCACCTGCCTGTGCTTTTCACATATCCCTCCAAACGTTTTTTACTCATATACTTATCTACACTTCTTTTAAACTGTGTAACCATTCCCACATCCACCACTTCCTCTGGAAGCTCATTTCAAACATGAACCACTCTGTTTTTAAAAAAAAGTTGCCCCTCCTGTCTTTTTTCCATCATAATCACAAATCTACCCCTGTTCAGGGGTAATATCCAAAAGACAACTACTGGGTTAGTATGCAGTCATAAGATTTGGGAGCAAGAGTAGGCCATTCAGCACCTCAAGCCTGCTCTGCTTTCTGATACTTGATCTGATTGTGACTTTAGCCCTGCCTTCCTGTCTGTCCAACTATGACCCGTGACTCCCTTGCTGATCAAACAACTCCGCAACTCTGCTTGTTACAACAGCAACCCCATTTCAGAACACCATTGGCTGCGAAGCCTGAGGTGGTCAAAGGCGCAAGGGAAATGCAATCCTTTCATTCTAGTTTTGTTAATGCTTGCTGCTGATCCAAAGTGCCTGGCACAAAGTCTATTTCACAGCCGCTATGCCCCAGATATAACAAGGCTTTATATGCAGGACAAGGACTGAAAAATAAAACCACCTCACTCATTAAGAAAACAGGAGCCAGAATTGGCCATTCAGCCCTTTGAGCCTGCTCCACCATTCAACAGGATCATGGCTGACAGAGTCAGAGATGTACAGCTTGAAACAGACCAGTCAGTCCAACTCATCCATGCCAAATCAGATCGTTCTACAATAATCTAGTCCGATTTGCCAGCATTTGGCCCATGTCCCGCTAAGTCCTTCCTGTCCTTTTACCTATCTAGATGTCTTTTAAATGTTATAATTGTATCAGTCTCCACCACGCCATCTGGTAGCTAATTCCACACACATACCACCCTCTGCATGAAGAAGCTGCTCCTAAGGTCCATTTTAAATCTTTTCTTTCTCACCTTAAACCTATGCCCTCTAATTTTGGACAACCCTAACCTAGGGAAAAGACCTTGACTATTCACCCTATCCATGCTCAAGATTTTATGAGCTTTTTTAAGGTCACCCCTCAGTCTCTGACACCCCTGGGAAAATAGCCCCAGCCTAATCAGCCTCTCCCTTTCACTCAAACCCTTCAACCCTGGCAACATCCTTGTAAATCTTTTTTGAACCCTTTCAAGGTTCACAACATCTTTCCCATAGCAAGACGACCAGAAGAGAATGCAATATTCCAAAAGTAGCCTAACCGATGTCCTGTACGGCTACAAAATGACCTCTCAACTCCTATACTCAATGCACTGACCAATAAAGGCAAGCGTACTAAACATTACATTCACTATGCTATCTATCTGTAATTCTACCTTCAAGGAACTATGTACCCGCAACACAAGGTCCCTATGTTCAGCAACACTCCCCAGGACATTAAGTGTGTAAATCTTGCCCTGATTTGCCCTACCAAAATGCAGCACCTCACATTTATCTAATCCATCCACCATTCCTCAGCACATTTACCCATCCGCTGCATTCTGAGGTAACCACCTTCACTGTCCACTACAGCAATTTTGGTGTAATCCGCAAACTTACTAACTACACCTCCTACATTCACATCCAAATCATTTATATAAATGTCAAAAACCAACGGACCCACCATCGAACCTTGCTGCACACCATGTATCACAGGTCCCCAGTCCAAAAAGCAACCCTCCACCTTACACCCTGTTTCCTACCTTTGAGCCAATTTTGTATCTATTGAGCACATTCCTGCTATTTCACTAATCTTCAAGGAATAAGACTTTTTTTTGATAATTATCAATATAGACTTCCAGAAGGCATCCAAAAATATTACACAGAAATGGTTTACTTAGAGGATGGCTTGAACAAGAATTGGCTGATAAGTAGGTTATTTTTTTCTTCAAGATGACGGCAGGTCTGCCTGCCAGTTCTCTGTCTCTCTCTTTCTTTGTCTTTCCTTTCTTGTTTCTCCCTTCTCTCTCTCTATTGTAGTTCCAACCACAGCACCCCCCACCCCGCCATTGCTTGCAATTCCTTACCTAAGGAGTCAGGAAGGAGCTAGATCGCGACTGGGAATCACATGGCGGGATGGCGGGAGCTGAACGTGCGGGCTTCGTCCAGCAGCAATGGCGGGTCAAGTGTAGGCGGGAGCAATGACAACAGATCAAAAGGGATGTGGTGAGCGCTGGCCGGTGAGACAGTGCCAGCCAGACTGGGCCAGTCAAACAGCTCACAGCAAGACACCAGCAGAGACATGGCGAGGGCTGGAAAGACCAAAGTGTGAATGCAGCAGTGGAAAGGAAGTTGGACTCTCTTAAGTTATCTTTATTTCCCTTCTTGTTTTATTCTAAGTTAATGTGAATGGCACCATGTATGCACAGCAAAGGTGCACACTATTCACTATGCCCGCCTCAAGCTGGGCAGCCCCTAACCAATTAGGTGCTGTCCCGCCACAGTCCGCCCGCTCCACTAGGTGCGTGGGGCTTAGGGATACAAGTATCCTGAATCGCGGACTATAAACACTGCACCAAGCAAAACAAGGAAACAAGGAAAGAAGCCTGCAATCAGACTTGGATGCTGGAACGTACGGACCATGACAACTGTTCTATCAGACAACCTTTGAGAGATCAGTGACACCTGCAAGATGGCAGTGATTAACAATGAACTGCCACGACTTCAAGTGGACATTGCAGCACTCCAAGAGACAAGGCTCCCAGAATTGGGGACCTTATGTGAGAGAGACTATACCTTCTTCTGGCAGAGGAAAGGCGTAGTCGAGACCAGAAAGCATGGTGTCAGCTTTGCCGTGAAGAACTGGCTGTTGAAGTTGGTGGAACCCAGCAAGGATGGATCGGAGCGGATCCTCTCACTTTGAATGCACACCACCGACAGACCGGTCAACCTTATCAGTGCTTATGCCCCAACCCTCTATTTCGCACAAGATGCAAAGGATGAGTTTTACGACCAACTTTGAAGGAAAATACAGGCGATCCCGAATCAGGGACAGTTGCTGCTACGTGGCGACTTCAACGCCAGAGTGGGTGCCGACCACAACTCCTGGCCGGGCTGTCTGGGATGGTACGGGATCGGTAACATGAATGAAAATGGACAACGACTGCTCGAGCTTTGCATGCTCCACGAACTGTGTGTTACCAACACCTACTTCCACGCCAAAGTTCAGCACAAAGTCTCATGGCGACATCCCCACTCCAAACACTGGCACCAGCTAGACCTGATCCTCACAAGACACAGCCACCTGAAAAATGTGCTCATGACTCGGTCCTTTGAGAGTGCCGACTGTGACATGGGTCACTCCCTGGTTTGCTGTAAACTCAGACTCCAACCAAAGAAGATGCGCTACGCCAAGCCTGCAGGCAAGCAGCGTATCAATGCTACTACGACCCAACATTCAGACAAAGTGGCAATATTCATCAAGTCACTGGAGGTCACCCTCCTTGCAGACCCATCAGAAAGAGCTGCTCAGCAGAGATGGGACTCTCTAAGGGACACTATCTATAGCACTGCATTGAAGACCTTCGGGAAGAAGCGGAGCAAAACACAGGACTGGTTTGAAGCAAATGCGAATGAGCTCAACGCGACCGTTGAGGCAAAGCATGCTGCACTGTTTAATCACAAACACCAACCTGGCTAGGTAACACTGCAAGTGCTGAGGACAGCAAGAAACAACACACAGAAGACAGCCAGACACTGTGCAAATGACTACTGGCTACAACAATGCGAAAGCATACAGTTATCATTTGACACAGGCAACATACGTGGAATGTATGAGGGGGATCAAGAAAGCCATCGGTCCAACCCAGAGCAAGAAAGCTCCACTGAAATCCAGGACAGGCAAGATCAAAGACAAAAGCAAGCAGAGAGATGGGTGGAGCATTACTCGGAACTCTACTCCAGGGAAAACAACATCTCGGACAACGCGTTAGACACCGTGGAATGCCTACCAGTCATGGAGGAGCTGGACGCATTGCCAACTGCTGACGAGCTGAGCACAGCCATCGACAGCTTTCCACTGGGACGGCACCGGGGTTGGATGGCATCCCACCAGAGGTCATCAAGTGCGCAAAGTGAGTTCTGCTTAGCCACCTGTTGGAAATACTGTGCCAGTGCTGGGAAGAGGGAACAGTGCCGCAAGACATGACAGACTGCGATATTGTCATCCTCTGTAAGAACAAAGAGGACAGAAGTGACTGTAACAATTACAGAGAAATCTCGCTACTGAGCATCATTGGGAAGGTCTTCGTCTGCGTGGTCCTGAACAGACGACAGAAAATCACTGAAAGGGTACACCCCAAATCTCAATGCGGTTTCAGGTCAGAACGCTCCACAATCGACATGATGTTCTCCCTCCAACAGCTACAAGAGAAATGCCGAGAGCAAAGACAACCACTCTGCGTCACTTTCATTGACCTCACAAAGGCACTCGACCTTGTGAGCACAGAAGGCTTATGCAAAATCCTCGCCAGGATTGGCTGTCCTCCGAGACTCCTTAGAATAGTCCAATCGTTTCACAGATATGAAAGGCATCGTTCAATTTGACGGCTCTTCGGAGGCTTTCAACATCCGCACCAGTGTTTTGCAGGGCTGTGTGCTTGCCCCCACCCTGTTCGACATCTTTTCCGCAGTCATGCTGAAACACGCATTTGGAACATCAACTGATGGTGTCTACCTCCACACCAGATCGTACGGAAGGCTGTTCAGTCTGTCCCGGCTGAGGGCAAAATCCAAGGTTCATGAAGTACTCTTTAGAGACATGTTTTTTGCAGATGATGCAGCGTTGGCAGCACACTCTGAAGAGCAACTGCAGCGCCTCATGGACAACCTCTCAAGAGCCTGCCAAGAATTCAGCATGACCATTAGCCTGAAGACGACCAACGTGCTGGGTCAAGGCGTTGAGCTTTCATCACCAGCAATAACTCCGAGCTGGAGGTAGTCTACGAATTCACATACCTCGGCTCCACCACCCACAGACAGCGTCTCCCTAGACTCCGAGATCAACAGGCGGATCGGACGAGCAGCTCCCCATTCGCCAGGCTGACCTAGAGTGTCTGGGAGAACAAAAAACTGACTACACACACCAAGATTGCAGTCTACAGGGCGTGTGTCCTCAGCACACTGGTTTACAGCAGTGAGACCTGGAGCCTCTACTCCAGACAAGAGCGGCGTCTCAACACTTTCCATCTTCGCAACCTGAGACGCATCCTGGATATCAAGTGGACTGACCAAGTCACCAACACCGAAGTCCTCACCCGTGCCCAGGTCCCCAGCCTCTTCACCCTACTCCAACAATGCCGCCTCTACTCGTTGGATCACGTACATCATATGCCGGACGGGAGGATCCTGAAAGATATGCGGGGAATTGGCCATCAGCAAGAGAGCACCAGGATGTTTTCGTCTTCATTTCAAGGGCATCTATAAAAGGGACAAGAAGTCAATGGACCAGGACGTCGAGAGATGGAAGATGTCGCAAAAGATTGTTCACATTGGAGACGGGAACTACGCAGAGGGCTGGAGCGAGGAGAGAAGAAATTGAGGCTTGCCGCTGAGGAAAAGCACACTCGACGGAAAGAAAGTAACACGGCACCACTGGAGGACAGTGTCTTTGCAGTCGCTGCAATCGAGACTGTCACTACCGTGTGGGGCTGTACAGCCACAATAGACGCTGCGCTACCACCAGCAGCTGAATCAAAACTCTTCAGGCGCAGATCCATGGTCTCACGAGACTGACGGAGGCCACACACACAGACACACGAAGAGCAGGTGTAAAAGAGATATATTCTAAGGTTTTGGAGTACAGTTTAAACCCCAGAGTTTAAAAACCAGGCGGGAAAACACACCAATGCTTCATCGGAGGCTGCACTGAGGATGTTATCAAGCATGGAAACGAAACATCTGCAAAACCACAAACCAGCTTGGCAAGCCAACCAACCTCAGCATAGATATACTGATTAGCAATCAGAAAAGTGCTGTTGCTTGGTGATCACATATTCATACCATCACTACTATAGATACCTTCCGGACAGACCACTCTCTCCGCGACTCCCTTGTCCGCTCCACACTCCCCTCCAACCCCACCACACCCGGCACCTTCCCCTGCAACCGCAGGAAGTGCTACACTTGCCCCCACACCTCCTCCCTCACCCCCATCCCAGGCCCCAAGATGACTTTCCATATCAAGGAGATGTTCACTGGCACATCTGCCAATGTGGTATATTGTATCCATTGCACCCGGTGTGGCTTCCTCTACATTGGGGAAACCAAGCGGAGGCTTGGGGACCGCTTTGCAGAACGCCTCCACTCAGTTCGCAATAAACAACCGCACCGCCCAGTCGCGAACCATCTTAACTCCCCATCCTATTCCTCAGACGACATGTCCATCATGGGCCTCCTGCAGTGCCACAATGATGCCACCCAAAGGTTGCAGGAGCAGCAACTCATATTCCGCTTGGGAACCCTGCGCCCAATGGTATCAATGTGGACTTCACAAGCTTCAAAATCACCCCTTCCCCCACTGCATCCCAAAACCAGCCCAGTTCTCCCCTCCCCCCACTATATCACAAAACCAGCCCAGCTTGTCCCCTCCCGCCACTACATCCCAAAACCAGCCCAGCCTGTCTCTGCCTCCCTAACCTGTTCTTCCTCTCACCTATCCCTTCCTCCCACCTCAAGCCGCACCTCCATTTCCTACCTACCACCTCATCCCGCCTCCTTGACGTGTCCATCTTCCCTGACTGACCTATCCCCTCCCTCCCTCCCCACCTATCTTGTTTTCTCTCCATCTTCGGTCCGCCTCCCCCTCTCTCCCTATTTATTCCAGTTCCCTCACCCCATCCCCCTCTCTGAAAGAGGGTCTAGGTCCGAAACATCAGCTTTTGTGCTCCTGAGATGCTGCTTGGCCTGCTGTGTTCATCCAGCTCCACACTTTGTTATCATAGATACCTTCTACTTCTTTTGCAAAATCACCCAAACCACCCTCTATAAACTACCCTATTCGACATCCTGCAAACCTTTAATTGATCTCAATAAATCTTACACCAACGACAATTCTTACTAGCTATGTTTTCAAATGTTCACTTCCAACAACAACTGCCTTTTACAATATACACTGACAATTCAATTATACTAAAAGTTACTGCAATGGAGTAGAGTTTCTGTTCATTTATGTTGGTTTAATTAGCCAAACAGATTTAAAAAGTACTACGCTGGTCACAGTTGCCCACACGACTCCCAGATCAAAGTTAAAATCAACATGACTGGTTTCCTCCAACTTTATCTACGTTTTGACCCTCAGGGAAGCTCTCAAGAAGATTTTTACCATAATGGCACTAAATTATAATAAATATATATCCTATAACAAAAACAAAGTTGCTGTAAAAGCTCAGCAGGTCAGGCAGCATCGGTAACGGAGAAAATGGAGTTAATGTTTCGGGTCCAGTGGCCCTTCCTCACCAGACCCAAAACGTTAACTCTTTTCTCCTTCACAGATGCCGCCAGACCTGCAGAACTTTTCCAGCAACTTTGTCTTTGTTCCCGATTTACAGCATCTGCAGTTCTTTTGGTTTTTATTATATATCCTATAACAGCAAATTAAACATTACTATTAAAAAAAACTAATAAACTAGCTTCTGTAGAGCAAACTCAGGAAAAGATTGTGTTTTTTTTAAAAAGTCATCTGCATTTAAAACTGTGTTGCTGATAGGTGGTGGACTGGGTACTTAGTACAAATAATCATTTTTCAAGTTAAACCCAGTTCCAGCTGGTTTAACAAAACAATACAATTTACCATTCAAATGAAGGAATACATGTGCAAATTGCATTTTATAACTGTCAATCTGCCATTATCATTTAATATATTACTTCCAGCAGTAAGCAAATAATTAATGCAATTTTGCACTCAGTTTTTGCTTAGAAATCCAGTATATGTTTCCAGATTTCTGTGTGCCCAGTTGGCAGCTATAAGTTCCCTTCAGGGAACTAAATGCAATACTTCCAAGCTTGTACATGACAAAGCTGGCTGGTAGGCTATACTGGAAGAAGAATGCAGAGATCGTTCGGTGTCATTTGGACAAGTTGAGTGAGTGGGCAAATGCATGGCAGATGAAGTATGATGTGGACAGATAAAGACGCTAAGACCACAAGACATAGGTGCAAAAATTAAGCCATTCAGCCCACCGAGTCTGCTCCGCCATTCAATCACAGCTGAGAAATTTCTCAACCCCATTCTTCTGCTTTCTCCCTGTAACCCCTGAACCCCTTGGCGATAAAGAACCTACCTATCTCAGTCTTATCAATGACCTGGCCTCCACAGCCTTCGGCGGCAGTGAATTCCACAGATTCACCACTCTCTGGCTGAAGAAGCTTCTCCTTATCTCTGCTCTCAAAGGTTTTCCCTTTACTCTACCACCGTGCCCTTGGGTCCTAGTCTCTCCCACCAATGGAATCATCTTTCCAACATCCACTCTGTCCAGGCCATTCAGTATTCTGTAAGTTTCAATTAGATCCCTCCTCATCCTTCCAAACTTCATCAAGTATAGACCCAGAGTCCTCAAACATTCCTCATGTTAAACTTTTCATTCTTGGGACCATTCTCGTGAACCACCTCTAAACCCACTCCACTGCCAGTGCATCTTTCCTGAGATATGGGGCCCAAAACTGTGCACAACACTCCAAATGTGGCCTGATCAGAGCCTTATAAAGCATTAGAAGTACATCCCTGGTTTTATATTCATGTCCTCTGAAAATGAATGCCAAAGTTGCATTTGCCTTCCGAACTACTGACTCAACCCGCAAGTTTGCCTTGAGAGAATCCTGGACTAGAACTTCCAAGTCTCTGCACTTCAGACTTCTGAATTTTCTCCCTATTAAGAAAATAGTCCATGCTTCTATTCTTGTTACCTAAGTGCCTTACCTCACACGTTCCAACATTGTACTCTATCTGCCTCTTCTTTGCCCACTTTCCTAGCCTATCCAAATCCTTCTGCACCCTCGCTGCATCCTCAATACTTCCTGTTGCTTTAACTATCTTTGTATCAACTGCAAACTTAGCCAGGATGCCCTCTGTTCCTTCATCAAGATCATTAATGATCAAAGTGAAAAGTTGTGGTCCTAACACTGATCTTTGTGGAACACCACTTATCATTGACTGCCATCCTGAGAAGAGCCCTTTTATCCCCACTCTCTGCCTTCTGTCGGAGAACCAATCTTTTATCCACGCTAGTATCTTGCCTCTAAAACTATGGGCCCTTATCTTACTCAGCAACCTCCTGTATGGCACCTTGTCAAAGGCCTTCTGGAAATCCAGGTTAGTAACATCCATTGGCTCTCCTTGGTCTAAACCTGCTCGTTACCTCCTCAAAAGAATTCAACAGATTTAATCAGACATGACCTCCCCTTGATGAAGCCACGCTGACTATTTTACCATGCACTTCTAAGTATTCAAAAATCTCATCCTTCACAATGGACTCCAAAATCTTACCCACGACCAAAGTTGGGCTAATCGGCTTGTAATTTTCAGTCTTTTGCCGTACTCTCTTTTTGAAGAGGAGTATCACATTAGCAATTTTCCAGTCCTCTGGATCCTCTCTGATGCTAGCAATTCCTGAAAGATGACCACTAACACCTCCATTATCTCTTCAGCTATCTCAAGAACTCTGGGGTATAGTCCATCTGGTCCTGGTGATTTATCCACCTGCAAGCCATTCAGTTTTTCTAGCACCTTCTCCATGGTGATGGCCACCATACTCAGCTCTGCCCACCGACACTCAAATTTTTGGGATGTTACTCGTGTCTTCCATTGTAATGACTGACGCAAAGTAATTATTCAGTTCCTTACTGTTTCCTTGTTCCCACTACTATCTCTACAGCAGTCCAATGTCCATTTCTGCCTCTTTTATATCTAAAGAAACTCTTACTGTCTTCCTTTATATTACTAGCTTACTTACCCTCATATTTAATCTTCTCTCTCCTTATTTTTTTTTGTTGGACATTGTAAGCTTCCTAATCCTCTGGTTTCCCACTGTCCTTCACCACATTATGTGCTTTCACTTTTGGTCTTATGCTATCCCTGACTTCCCTAGTCAGCCATGGTTGCCTCATCGTCCCCGATCCATGCTGTGTTTTCTTAAGGATGCATTTTTGCTGTATCTCCTGACTTATCATTGCTGTTCCATTATCTTTCCTGCTCGGCCCCTCTCCCAGTCAATTCTGCCCAGCTCCTCCCTCATGCCTCTGTAGTTGCCTTCATTCAGCTGTAATAACATTACCTTTGATTCTATCTTCTCCCTCTCAAATAGCGCAGCAAATTCAATCATATTATGATCACTGCCTCCTAAGGGCTCCTTCACCTCAAGCTCTCGTGGCAAGTCTGCCTCATTGCACAACTCTGAATCCAGTAATGTCTGCCCCCTAAAGGGCTCTACAACAAACTGCTCCAAAAAGCCATCTCATAGACATTCCACAAATTCCTTTCCTTGCAATCTATCATCAACCTGATTTTCCCAATCCTCCTGCATACTGAAATCTCCCACGATCACCGTAACTTTGTCTTTCTTATATGCCTTTTCTATCTCGTGGTATATCTTGTGCCCCAGCTCCTCACTACAGTTTGGAGGCCTGTACATAATTTCAACTATGGTTTTTGTTTTAGACCTCTGTGGTTCCTCAACACTATCCACACATTCTACACCATCTAATCCTACTTTATTGCTTACTATTCATTTAATTTCATTTCTTACTAATAAGGCAATCCCAGCGTGTAACATTTAAGAGAAACTTCAGAGACGACATTAGCTGCTGGAAGTACCTTCATATTTCCTCACCCGTAACATTCAAGTCTAGCTGGGTGGGTGGGCCGGTATTGGCATCCCAGCGTGTCCTACTGGATCGGCCACAGACTATCTCTACCAATGGACTGCGGCAGAGTGAGGTATTATTCTCACATGGTACAGAGCTAGGGGAAAAATCTTTCACCAGTTATGGCCCGTTTCAGATGTCAGCTCAGTCAATTTAGCTTAGAGTTCTGTTAGCTCTTTCCACTATCCCTGCCGCCTAGGGGTGGTAGGCACAGTGGAATTGTTGTTGGATGTGTAACGCATCACATAATTCCTTATTAATCTTTCCTACAAAGTGAGGGCCATTATCCGAACTAATTTGTCAAGGCACTCCAAACCTTGGTATTACCTCAGTTAATAACAATTTTACTATTGTTAAGGCTTTATTATTTGTCATTGGGAAAACCACCTACTGAATACATGAACAATCACAAGACAATACTTATAACTATGTACACGCGGTAACTCAATAAAATCTAGCTGAATACATTCAAACGGTCCACCTGGAAAGACAGTGTTCTTCCTGGCGAACATCTCACCCCCTGCCCAACATTGTTTTGCTGGCATGTCAAACATGTTGCTATGAGAGACTGGGCTACCTAAGCCAGCTGGGGATGCCACCAGGTATGGAGCATGATACCACTCATTGCCTCTTTGCCAAGGTGGGTATCAGAATGAAGACAATCAATGAGCAAAGGCAACAAAGCATCAGGTATACACACTAGGCCGATTGGAGTAACCCAAAAGCCTGATGACGCAGAATGCGCATATCCATGTGCCTTCCAAATGTCCTTTTCAGAGGCAGGGGCGTCCCCCTGTCAACACTGAGCAGTGACAATATCTGGCATGCCCGTTGTGTTCAAAGGAGGCAAGCAATTTATCGCCTGCTTGTTCAGAGGGCACAATAAAAGTTTGATCTGCAGTAGCCTGTTTAGTAACATGATCAGCCCGAGCATTGCCCTCAGTAACTAGAGAGTCATCGGAAGCATGGGCAGCACATTTGATAATAGCCAACTGTCTAGGGAGGAGGATTGCCCTAAGAAGGTTTTTGACCTACAAGGAATTCTGGATGGGCACACCCGAGGACGTTAAAAACCCATATCACTGTACATATGAAGCATCCAGAGTAGATGCCGTGGCCCCAGTATCAATCATAAAGAGAACTGCTACGCCTTGTACAATTGATTACCAATTGGTTCATCCTCCGGATCTCTAGTTAAAACGGGCAAATTATGGGACGAAGGTAGTCAGACTGAAAAAGGGTTACTAGTGAAAAAGGTTGCCTTCTTCCATGGGGTCTCCCTCGAGGTTGATTCGGAGGACAATTCCTCTTCCAGTGATCCCGAATGCCACAGTTAAAACATCCCCAGGCAGAATGGGGTGTTCCGCCTCGCGGCAGAGGGGCACTGGGTCTACGGAATAGGGGAGCGGGTGCGTATGGCACTCAATATTGTGGAGCAGTAGAACCATGTGGATGGGTGGCATTACCGTTACCGTAACTGTCGACCCAGCCAGGAACATAGTACTGGGGTTCCATATAATATGCCCTCACTAATTCAAAGTCCGACACTAGAGGTGCTGGGCTTTTGGGCCTGGGTTGGCATGGGGGATGCTGCACCATGTCATACTTGACCCTGGTCGGTTTGGACTTCTTAGCAGTGTTCCTGCTCAAGGCCCTTCTCATCTGGGGATGTGTATTATCTGGCCAATCCATGTAATTAGTACGAATTGCCGTCGCCACAGCCTCAGGTAAACACGGCAGCAAAAGAGCATTGAACTGTGGTGAGGGATTCCCTGCAATGTAGGCAGTATCACCTGCATTGGTGGACCAGAAACAATCCCAGAAATCAGGCCGTCCTCCCCGGGTTTGGGTTTGCACTCGAGCACTTTGGTAACATTTACTCGCTGCTGTAAGGTTTGCTTAAGTGCATCTTTAATGGTTTGTAGCTGAAGACCTTCAGCCATGAGACCTGTAAAAGTATCCCAATCTTGGGGGAGCTGTGTTTCCTAGATGGCCTTTACGACAAGTACATTCACTAGGGGTAAGAGTCATACAGCACAGGCTAAAGTGATCTTGGAGGGGGGAATGGCTTGGTACATTTAAATAGTGCCCAGGATGTAATCAATGAAGTCGTCAGGATTAGTCTTTCAATCGGGGCCCTTGACATAATTAAACACGTCTCTTGCGGCTTCCGAGGGGTGTAGACCTGCATGGTATTTTGGCCCCACTTGTGGTGGGTTCAGGTGAGGGACCATGCGATTCGGAAATTGTCAACGATTTTTCTTAAACGGGGGTCCTTCGTTAGGGGATGGTTATCCGAGGGTCCCTCCCAAAACACTGTCCTCAGATTCATTATCGTCCGCCTGTAAATTGAGACTATCATACTCTTCACTACTTGCAGAATCATTAGGGAACACTAGACAGGCACTAGAGGGCAAAGAAAACTGCGCACGGGGCTTAAGTTTTTTTTCGGGCTCTCCCTGAGAGTCTTAAAAGAATCATGCCCTCCCTCCTTTGGTCCACTAGCGGTCTGTTCTGTATCCCGTTTCTTGTTTGTCTGTTTAATTTCAGACCTAGTACGACAGGAGATAGGGTCTATGAATGGCCCGAGTCAGATGCATGGCAGAAGGAGAAGCCGCGGGTTCAGCAAGAGACTCATGTGGGCTGGTTAGTGAAAGGCCTTGAGATTCTATGGCAGAAGGTATGGTTTGGCCTTGGACAGCGTACGGTGGTGGTGGTAAGGACACAGGCGATTGCTGGGGCTTATGGTAGTGTTGGAATGCCTGTAGGTGTAGGTTGGCCAGGGACAGGTAGAATTGTGGAGGGGGCAGTGGTCCCGATGGGGCAGAGGGGTGCCTTCTCCAGCCCTCCTCGTCTTCCTTGTCCATGTCATTGCTTTGGAACAACATCTGCAAGCCAGATTAGCCAGGAGGTACCTCCGGTTTCACATTTTTCATCAACTCAGCCTGCCGCTGTAATCCCTGTTCTCTGTTTCGTCTTTTCCTTTCCAGCCTTTCTTGTTTAACCCTTTCCTGTTCATTCATTTCATGATCCTCACACTGCAGCTTTAAAACATCCCAAGTTTTTTGTTCCCCCTCGTTATCACAGGCGCTAATCCCTCTCCTACATACGTTATCCACCCAACTGGCCAGTTTTGATTTCCCAGTCAGCTCCTCAGTTCTTTTTCACCAGGATGATATTAATCCTTTCCACTTGCTTCCCACATTACGTGCCCATATTGACACTTTGGCTTTAATACATAGATCTACATCCCACGTTCCCACTAATGGCCAATTCTCATTTCCTAGTTTTTTGTTTAGGCATGCCAACAGACGTCTGAACCGCACTTCACTTTGGGAGGTCATCCCAGCATAACCGATGCAAAGGGGTTCCGACACCCGACTTAGCCAATGTCTGTCCCATTTTAACGCTTTTACTTCTTACTTATTTCTGTATACTATTCCAGTGTCCTTGGTGTCCACACTCACTTCAGGGTCCTGGCCTTTGCATGGGGGATCTCCCTTCTTAACAACCAGAGTAGTAACCAAGGCAGAGTAGTTGAGACACACACTGTAGTTATCCTTTACCCACGTTCCAGGGACTTGAAGTATTTTAACCTCCGAATTCATGATACTTATAGCTGGGAGGACTCTAACCTCCAAATTCCTGACCCTTACATGGGGACTCTAACCTCCCGGACTTACTTAGTCAATGTATACTGACCTTGGGACTCGAACCCCGGTCACCAGGGGAGTCTAACCTCCGGAATTAGTTTATCATAGTTCTGGAGATTCTAAACTCCAGGCATTAGGATTAACAGTGTCCAAGGTCGTGAGTCGTCTTGGGGTTCCATCAATGCAGAGCCACGTAGGGACGAGGGGTCGCACAGGTGGTAGATTAGTGAGAGACAGCAGGTGAATCATTCCTTGTGGATCCATCCGTCTCACGCCACTGACGCCCAAATGATCACTTATTCAGTCCTCCACATATGACCTCCGTAAATAATGGAACACTGCTCACAGTGCCAAATGTCAGGTTCGTTTTTTGGTTTGGTAATCCCATTGACATCTCACCCAGAGTGGTGAACTTGTGAAACTGTCTGCCACAGAAAGCAGTTGAGGCCAAAAGACTGAATACTTTCAAGAAGGAGTTAGATAGCGTTCACAGGGCAACAAGGGGAATAGAGAACCAATATACTGAATGACTGAGCAGGCTCAAAAAGGGCTAAATGGCCTACTCCTGCTGCCATTTTCTGTATTTTAATCCACACATATTGTAAATGGAAATTCCTCAGTTATTTATCATTCAACATTTGTGAAAATCTGCTTGCAGCATTCCAGTGCTACTCTGTGGAATATTATATAAATATTACTAACAATACAAGCGTGCCAATTTAAGATGTTCGAAAATAGACCTTTACTCCGAGGGCTTATCCAAGCTTAGTGTTACAACTGCCGTCAGACTATTCAGGAGGTAAATCATTTTCAAATTGAATTAAAAATGGACAAGTAAACAGTACAAGTAGATAGGACAGCATTTTTAGGCCCTGCCAGAAATGGAGGCAGGTAGGCACTAAAAAAGCACTGCCAGCCTGTGTGTTTCAATTCCAGGTCATTTGCCATAAGTCGAATAAAGTGGGGAAGGGAGGAAGTTCATATCAGGAAATTTTAAAAAGAGAAAAAGGTTTAAATACAAAAGTGAGCAAACTTGTAAAAACATTTGTATGAATTTCAGCCCAAATTAATTGGTAATGGTGGCTCTTTCAAATATTTAAGCACTTCTCAAAATTAATCAAAATTAAGCCACAGGTAATTGACAACAGTAACTGAATGTTGCAAATATTCACACTGCAATATTGCTTTGAAAATTAAATATTCAAGTAATACAGTAGAGGACCAGCAGAATAATCAGAGCAACATTGCTATCACATGCAGTCAATTTTTCCACCAAAAGCTAACTATTTGTCTTATCAGTACACAAGTGAGGTTATGAATATGACAAACAGATTCTTCACATCTTCAGAGATAATAGGAATTGCAGATTCTGGAGAATCCAATATAACAAAGTGTAGAGCTGGATGAACACAGCAGGCCAAGCAGCATCTTAAGAGCAGGAATTTCTGATGAAGGGTCTAGACCCAAAATGTCAGCTTTCCTGCTCGGCCTGCTGTGTTCATCCAGCTCTACACCTTGTTATATCTTCACATTCTCCTTTCGTTTGCAAAGCAGAGATTTGGGTGTCCTTAAGGTGGGTCACAAAGTTAGCATGCAGGTAAAGCACACCTTTTTCTGAGCTCCAAGTAACTGTTTTCCAAATTTTATTATAGTTTTTCTATAAAATAACACAAGTTATAATGAAATTTGGAAAAACAAGTGGTTTCAACCTGCAAGTTAATTGTAATATGCTGATATAAATGTGGTCACACTGCATACTGTAGAAGAGCTTCTGACTCTTGGAATTGCAATCCCATCTTTAAACCCTGAACGTGAATAGCTGAAAGGATTTTTACCAGTGTTAATACTTATTCTCCAACCTTTCAGTGTTACGTTCAAACTTGTTAAAAGTACTAGGCAGAGAGAATATTGAACAACAAGAGTACATCTGGGCTGTGCAAAAGAGCTACGGAAGAACGTAAGACCAGGAGTAGGCAATTCAGCTCATCAGGCCTGCTCTGCCACTTAATGCAATCATGGTTGATCTCATATTGGTACCAACTTCACTTTCCTGCTGACTCCCCATAACCCACTACTAATGAGAAAAACAGCCCATTTTCTCCTCAAAATTTATTCATCGTCCCGGCAGCCACCTCACTTTGGGGTAGTCAATTCCATAGGATCACCACCTTTTGAGAGATGTAACTCCTCATCTGTTTTACATCTACCGTCCCATAGCCTAAAACTATCACTTCTTATTCTAGGTCGCCCCACAATCTATAAAGAGAAAACATCTGCCTTATGTTTATCAATCCCCTTTAACATTTAATGTACCTCAATTAGATGTCCACTCATCTTTCTAACTTCTAGTAGATACAGGCCTACACTGCTCAATCTCTCCTTTTAAGACAAACCTTTCATCTCTGGAATTAGTGAATCAAAAAGCATTAACCCATTCCATAAGAACATCCAGACTAGGCTGCTGAACAAAAATAGGATGAAGAAAACAATCACACACACACAAAATGCATAATGGAGGAAATTTATTATAAAATATTTAGAAATAGTCAAGGAATCCTCAATCTCAAAACATCAGCATGATAGTGGGCTATGTCTCATAGCAGCAACACAGTCACACAGCAGTGGAATAAAGTCCTTTAGTCCAATTTGTCCGCGCTAACCAAACATCCCAACTTGATCTTGTCCCATTTGCCAGCATGTGGCCATATCCTCCTAAACCCTTCCTATTCATACACCCCTCCAAATGCCTTCGAGATGTTAAAATTGTGCCCGCCTCCATCAATTCCTATCAGCTCATTCCATGTGCGCACATCCCTTTGCGTGAAGAAGTTACCCTTCAGGTCCCCTTTTTAAAAAAAAAACTTTCCACTCTCACCTTAAACCTCTGCCCTGTAATTTTCGACTTCCCTACCTTGGGGAAAAGCTATTCACCCTATCCAACCCCCTCATGATTTTGTAAACATCTCTAAGGTCACCCCTCAGCTTCAGACGGTCCATGGAAAATAGGCTCAAGCCTACTCAGCTTCTCTCTTTAACTCAAAGCCTCCAGTCCCAGCATCATCCTTATAAATCTTTTCTGCATCCTCTCAGGTTTAATAACATCCTTTCTATAGGAAGGGTGGCCAGAATTATACGCAGTATTCTAAAAGTGGCCTTGCCAATGACCTTTACAGTCGCAACATGACACCCCAACTCCTATACTAGATATCCTGACAATGCAGACAAACATGCCAAGCATCTCCCTCGCCACCCTGTCTACCTGGGACTCCACTTTCAAGGAACCATATGCCTGCACGTCTAGGTTTCTTTTTTGTTTGGCAACAGTCCTCAGGACCCTATCATTAATTATACAAGTCCTGTCGTGGTTTGCCTTACCAAAATGCAACACCTCACATTTATCTAAGTCAGGCTCCATTTGCCACTCCTTGGCCCACTGGCCCATCTGTTCGAGTGGTGAAAGACCAACAAAAGAGAAAAACCTACTTGACCACTGTCTCACCAATATAGCTGCTGATGCATCTGTCCATGACAGTATTGGTAAGGATGACCACTACACGTGTCTGTATAACAAAGACCCATTTTCATACTGAGGGCATCCTCCAGTCTGTTGAATATTTTATTTGTATGTGGGAGATGCCTGCCAGACCAACAATTATTGCCTATCCCTAATTAACTGGGGAGGGTGGTGGTCAGTTGCTGACTTGAACAGAGATATCAACAACACTGCTATTTCAGGATTCTGACCCACTGACAGTTCCCAGTCAAAGTGGTGTGTTAACCAAAGGGGAACTGGCAGGTGGTGACACTCAGGTGCATTTTCCAGGTAGGAGAAGTGTTGGGCCTTGAAGATGCTTCAGAGGGAACTCTAGTGACCTGCTACAATGCATCCCACAGGTAGTGCACGCCACCACTGTGCATCAGTGGAGGAGGGAGTGAGTGAACACTGGAGGTTACGACATCTAAATTTATTTAATTAGACTTGCTCATGCATGTTTAGCATCTTTTTTTAAAAAAAAGCTGTTCCAAGGTGCTGGATTATGATCTTAATAAGGAGCACCACGGAAAACAGAGCATACGGGGGAAACCAGAACATTGGAACCCTAGTAAACAGGCAAGCTTCACCCTCAACTAATCAATCAGACTGAAGAATTGGATGTCAATAGCACAGGGGCTAAGAAGCAAGTGTAAACTACAGCCAGCAAATTCAATGTCTAAACAGGTATAAAAAGAGAAGGAAAGGAAGAACATATTAAGAGATTAGAGAACGTGTAGACAAGTTTATAAATATTAAAAAAATGAAAAACTTTGTTGGAGATACAACGAATCAGAGAACTGTGACCATGGTTCTAATAACTAATTCTTCTGACCCAGAGAATCACATGCTGACTAACAATGATTTAACTTTTATAAAGCATTTGTAGTTATTATCTTTAAATATCCACAGTGGATTCAGTTCATGTTAACAGAATTCACATAACAGTCAAAACAAGTCCTGGGACTCTGCTGCAGGAACTCCTGAGGGAATTTTCCTATGGATAATAGTCAGGCTCAGACAGCCAAGTGGTAGATATCATTCATGTGAACTAAATGTCATGCAAGACAATAAAATGAATTTAAAAATAAAAATTGAAAAATTTAAATAAATGAGAACCCAATGATCTGACCTTGGCAGTTTTCTTCTTTGACGGTGCAAATGTATCGCTCGTAACAGCAGCATTTCATGCTCATCCCTAATCACCTTGAATTGAATGGCATCCCAAGCCATTTCAAAGGGATCTTAAGAGTCAGCCATGTTGCTGCAGGTCTGAAGTTACATGCAAGGCAGATCAGATAAGGAGGCAGATTATGTCACCTTCTTATAAAGGTTTCATTTAATTACTAGAAAAATTAGAGGGGATCTGGGGAAAAGCTTCAGCATTCAGACAGTGGTGGATATCTGGAATGTGCTGCCCAAATGAGGGGCAGGAGGCACAGACCTTCAACTCCTTTAAAAGGAATCCAAATTTGTATTTGAAACATATGCAAAGATGCAGACTAGCTGCTGGAAACTGAGACTAGAATGTATGGGTACTTTATTCAGCCTTGTAGACACAACGCGTTGAATGGTCTATTTCTGTGCTGTTCCTTTTCTATGATCTAGTACTTTGAAGACTTTAGTTTGATAGATTGTAGAGGTACGATTGTTTTCCCCAAGAAGAAACACTGGAATCTTTGTTTTAAAAAGGCACCTTTTGGAAATCACGTGGTTCCAGATAATTGCCAGTCTTATTTGTCTGAACTCACTTCAGGAAAAACACATGACAGTTATAAAAACAATCAAGTGGCTGTGTCTGCTTTGATATTGTTTGAAGTGATTGGTGGCAGACCTGCCGAAGGCAAACAGCTTCCCAGTTTAGCTCAGCTGTTCCTCAAAAAAAACACCTTGTTGTGAAACCTGAAACTATCCTCTCAAACAGAATCCAGAAGTATCCTTGATAAGCTGTATTTGCCAAGATTCCAGAGTCAACTGCCCATGTTGGGTGACACCTGGCTACACTGGCCAGAATGTCAGGCCAAGAGTAATCTGAATATTTCAAAAATGTACCCTTGTGGACTTCAAGAACTAGCCATCAAAAAAAATTATTTAGAAGTACAGGTGAGCACACAGGTTTCAAGAGAGAGTGAGAGGGTGTTGGAGAAGAGGTAAGTATTAACATTGCCTTATTGCAAATTGTATGTGTCAATCAGTTCTGCACGTTCGCAGCTAAGTTTCATCCAACAGTAAAATCAATAATTTTGCAAGCGTTAAAGAATCCTGGCTACTGAATTTTTTATTCCAAATTAATATGGAGCAACCATTCAATTGCACATATCGAGGACTGGATAAAATATTGATATTTGTGAGTAATGGGACTAAAGAAAAACAATGCACTCCTCCAGTCTAGTCATAACAGCCTAAAGAAGTGAATAAATTAATCAAACTTTGACTACTGTCAATGATAGCTGTCACTGTTACCACGATCTTGTATTCTAGATAAAACACCATGTGGAGCTGGAGGAACACAGCAGGCCAGGCAGCATCAGGGGAGCAGGAAAGTTGATCTGTCAGGTCTGGACCCTTCATTTTCTAACACATAGATATCAGTGAATGCAATTAACATTACCATTATTTTGAAAATGAAATTTTGGCTTCAATAAAAAGGATTTAGACTGGGTGTGACTCAAAAATCACAATATTGCACAAGAAATCCTACTTGCAAGTAAAAGAAAAACTGAAATCCATTATATTGAAAAATGCTGAACATTTCTGGGATAAAAGCAAGAGAAATTACAGTTGTCAAATGAACCCTGTCATCTACATCAACTATTTTGAAGACTTTTTTAAAAATTTGAGCGTTGATTATAGCAGTTAATGGAGGGTGCTTAAACAAGAATAATTTATTTTGCTTACAAATTGCCCTTAGCTTTTAGCCTGCAGAATTCTGACTTACTCTTGCAATAGTTTCAATTGTCAAAGTAACTCTGTTCTCTATGTTTAGAATGAGCCATCATGGCAACAAATTCTTATTCATTGCAATGAAAGAAAATATATCCTTACAAAACATATGTACAATGCTTCTAGTTAAATAACCATCAAATGTACTCTTGAATGCCTTAATTGAACCTACATCCAGCATACTTCCTGACCCTAACAAATTGCCTTGTTGAAAAAAAAACTTTTCCTCTTCTTTCTTTTGCAAAGCATTTTAAACCTGTGTATCTCTGGTTCTCAAATCATTCGAGTGGGAACAGTTTCTCCCTCTCCACTCTTTCCTCACCACTCGTGATTTTGGAAATGTCCATCAATTCTCTTAGTCTTCTCTCCAAGGAAAACTGTTCCAACTTCTCTAATCATTCCTCATAACTAAAGTCTCTTGCCTCTGGAACCATTCTTGTAAACTACTTCTACACTGTCAGCATTGACTGCAGCATTGAGAAGGAACAGAGACAGAGATCACAGAACCTAGTGCTGGTCCTGGTCCCCAGCCCCTGACTTGAGCACAGTAGTTCTAACGCTCACCCAAGCACAGCGAGATCCCTAGAGCCTTGGGTCTCTGTTATGGACCTTAATGTAAACAATATTCACATCATTCCTATAGCTTGGACCCATAACTGTAAACAATACTCCAGCTGAGGTCAAAACAATATCTTGTTCATCATAACATGCCTGTTGTTGCCCTTATAATTGAACCCTGAATATACGTATAGTTTATTAATAGCTGCCTCTGCAAAAAAGTTCCCTCTACGCTGCACACATACACAGCCGCCCCAACTTTCCACATACAGCAATCGGTGTTGGTGCGCCAATCTTGTCATTGGCTTCCTGCTGTGGAAGTTGCTGCCATCCACAGGGGTCAGATATCCATGTAATTTCCATGCCACGTTCAATGAGTTATTCACATATGGCTTTTGTACATATGTTCCCAGATGTCTCTGCTCCAGCATATCCTTTAGATTAGCACCCTTAATTTCATATTGTCACTCTGTATTCTTTGGACCAAAGTAAATTTTTTAAACATTGAACTTCATCTGCCCCTAACACATATATGTAAAATGTCCTTTTGAAGTTCTACACTGTCCTACTCTCAGTTTACAATACAAGTCATCAACTGTCTTGCCCTCCCCAACCCTCTTGGTGACCGCTTCAAAAAACCTCCAGCCTGTTAGTTAGTCACAATTTTCCCTTAAATTCATGCTGGCTCATAATGGTGAAGCAAGCCTCCATAGTATTTACATCTACCTGACAAGTGGTTATTTATTTCAAAGAGAATCAAAACATCATCTGAACAGAAAAGTATTTATTCTCAGTCACTCCCATACTTAACTTAAGCTAACCATAAGCATATATGTTCTGCAGTTTGCAAATGACTACAATATTGTTGCTCACTCTGCACCAGGTTTGCAAGCCACTCTTACTCTCCTCGCTTCTGCATATAAAAAATTCAGCCGGTTCTCAAATGTTACCAAAATAAAACTCATCAACCACACCTGGTCAACTAAACAGGTGTGTTGAAGAAAGAATCTTTGGAATAAGTTGAGCACTTCCCATTCTTTGGCAGCCATCTCTTACAAAATGCTGCAAATAATAGCTTGACATTTATATAAATGAATTGGATGAGAATTTAGGACCAAAACTGGTGGCATGGTGGACAGTGAAGAAGGTTACCTAAGATTACAAAGGGATCTTGATCAATTGAATCAATGGGCTGAGGGGTGGCTGATACAGTTTATTTTAGATAAATGCGAGATACTGCACTTTGCTAAGACGAACAAGATTTATACAGTTAATGTGGAGTGTTGTCGAACAGACAGACCTAGGGATTCAAGTACAAAGTTCTTTGAAAGTTGCGTCACAGGTAGACAGGGTAGTTAAAAAGGCATATAGCGTGGTTGCTATCATTGCTCAGACCATTCCGAATAGAGGTTGGGACATCATGCTGACGTTGTACAGAATGTTGCTAAGGCCACTTTTCAAGTACTGTGTACAGCCCAGGCCACCCTGCTATAGAAGGTCATTATTAAATTGGACAGGGTAGAGAAAAGGTTTTCCAGGATGGTGTTGGGACTGGAGGGTTTGTGTTATAAGAAGAGGCTGGATAGGCTGGGAATCTTCTCACTGCAGTGAAGGTTGAGGGGCAACCTTACAGAGGTTTATAAAATCATGAGGGGCATAGCTAAGTTGAATAGCAAAGGTCTTTTCCCTAGGGTAGGGGGCTTCAAAACTAGAGGGCATAATTTTAAGGTGAGGGGAGAAAGATTTAAAAAGGGACTAGAGGGGCAACATTTTCACACAAAGGGTGGTTTGTATGTAGAACAAACTGCCAGAGGAAGTGGTAGATGCAGGTACAGTTACAACATTTGAAATACATTTGGGCAGGTACACAAATAGAAAAGGTTTAGAATGATATGGGCCAAGGCAGCAAGTGGGGCTAGTTTACTTTGGGTAACTTGGTCGGCATGGGCAAGTTGGACCAAAGGGTCTGTTTCTGTGCCAAATGACTCTATGGAGATCTACTACCGGCTCAGCGAAGTTAACTGAGTCTTTTACAAGCCTTGGCAAGTGTTGGTAACTAAGACCTCCAAAAGCCTTAGCATGTAGAGCAATTATCAGCACCACACTCCTGTACTACAACGAGACCTGGGCTGCATAACAGGTGCATCTAAGAGTGGGAGAGAAATTCCACCAACAGTGCCTCTGCCACATTCTTGATATTCAATGAGAGGACGGTCAGACAAATGTGAGCATTCTTCACACAACATTCAGGCCAACTCCCCAAAAACAAATGCACGCGACTTGGATATTGCATCCTTTAATTTTTCATGAGTTATAGATGCACTCATAAGGTATGAATTTGTTGCCCACCCCCAATTGCCCTAGAACCGAATTTCCTGCTGAGCCATTCCAATACGTAGTTAGTAGTCAACCATATTGATTTGGGTCTTGTGTTGCCTACATATAATTCAAGGGGAGAGGACAGATTTCATTCCTGAAAGAACGTTAGTAAATCAGGTGGTTACTTACAATAATCAATTAATGGTTGCTGAAACTAGTTTTCAGTTCTAGGTATATTAGAAATTCAATTCAAATTCCACTATAGTAGGAAATGAAGCCATGTCCCTGAGCATTAGTTTGCGTGTCTTAATGACCAGGTCGGTGATATGAACATGATGCAATTTCACCTAAATGCCTAGAGGCTCAAAAACCATCCTGCTGCCAATTTCTGTTGTCTCAACTATCAAATTATCAGCATTTAAACGGGAGATAAAGAAAGCCCTTCAAAAGACCCTTGAAAGCTCTCTGAATATCAAGACAGACAGCAAGGGCTTCTTTAAATATATCAAACGGAAGAGAGCAACCAAAGTGAACATGGGCCCCATCAAGAAGGATGCTGGGGAAACAATAAATAGCGAACGTGGAAATGGCAGAGGAGTTGACAAATAGTTTGCATCAAGCTAACAACAGAATACACTAAAAGCACTCCAAATTTACTAAATATTAAATGGGCAAAAAGGAGGTGAGGAAATAAAAACAATAACTATCATTACAGAAAAAGTGTTTAAGAAACTAATGGGGCTAAAGAGTGATACGTTCCCTGAGCCTAATGGGATATATTCTACGATGCCAAACAAATTAGCTACAGAGATAATGGATGTACTGGTAATAATCTTCCAAGAATCCTTCTATTATGGAAAAATCCCAGAGGATTATAAAATTGCCAGCGTAACACCTTCATTTATAAAAAGGGGAAGAAGATAAAAAGAAAAAGGTAACCACAAGCTAGTTAACTTAAATGTATATCATTGGAGAAAATTTAGTCTATTATAAAGGATGTAAATAGTAGCGTTTTTAGAAATACATAATATGTTCACGGTTTGCAAAAATGGGTGGGATGTAATCGAGTAGACTGCTTTGTTCTGGATGATGTTGAGCTTCCTGCATGTTGTTGCAGATGTATTCATCCAGACAGATGAAGAGTGCTCTAAAGACACCTGGCTTGAGAGTTCTGGTTAGTGGGTAGAATTTGGGGTATTAGAAGATGAGGGAGTCATGTCACACTTACCATCCTTACTCACCACTTACCATTACACTAACTTCTCTTGTCGTCACAATATTCATCTGGTTGGTCGAGTTTAGTTTACGGTCAATAGTATTCCCAAGAGTTTCAATTATGACTCAAACCAAAGGAAAGTTTCCCCTTTCAATTCCTATTTATTTCAATTGCTCAAGAGCTTCTTGATATCATGCTTAGATAAATGTTGCCGTAATATAAGACCAGTGATTTGTGCCTTCCCTCTGGAATTCAGCATTTTCGTCCATAAGACCACACAATGTAGGTGCAGGAGTAAGTCATTCAGCCCGTCAAGTCTGCTCCACCATTCAATGAATTCAGGTCTGATCTTGTGATCCCCTATGCCACTTTCCTGCCTTAGGCCTGTAACCCTGGATTCCTTACGGATTAAAAATTTGTTTAAATCATCTTTGAACATTCATAATGACCCAGCCTCAAGCCCTCCACGGTAAAGAATTCCACATATTCACTATACTCAGAAGAATTCCTCCTCATCTGAGCCTTAAAAGGACAATCCCTTATTTTAGGATAATGCCTGCTGGTCCCAGGCTGTCCTGCAAGGGGAAACAACCTTTCCTCATCTAACCTGTCAAATTCCCTACGATTCTTAAGTTTCAATAAGGCTGTTTCTGGTTCTTCTAAACTCCAAGGAGTACAGGTCCAATCTACTCAGTCTCTGACAAGACCATACCTGGGCTCAGCCTAGTGAGCCTTCTCTAGGCAGCATCCAGTGCCAGTATATCTTTCTTGAATAAGTGGCCAAAACTGTTCACTATATACAAATTGTCTAGTTTTAGCAAACTTCCCTATTTTTATATTCCCTTCTCTTTGGGAAAAGGCAGCCAACATTCCACATACCTTCCCTACTACCTGTTGAACACGGACGTTAGCTTTGTGATTTACACATGAGAACGAACAAAGAACAAAGAGGATTCCCAAACTCCTCTGTGCTGTCCCTTTCTTTCTTTTTCCATTTAAATAACATCCAACTACTCTATTCTTCCTGCCAAAGTAGAAAACTTCACATTTTTCCCACATATTCCATCTGCAAAGCCTTCTAGCCACTCAATTAACCTGTCTGTACATCTTCGCAGATTCTTTGTATCATCCTCACCACCAGCTTTCCCATCTATTTCAGTCATTAGCAAAACTGTGTAATTACTTTCCTCATCTAAGACATTAACATATATTGTAAACAATTGTGACCCTCAGTCCTGATCCCCGTGGCACTTCTCATTATGTTTGGACCAATCTATAATGCAGTCAGGAGTTGAGCGACTCTGGAAGGGCCCAAACTGAACCTTAGCTTGGCCCAGATGAAAAGTGAATAAAAGTACCTTTCTAAAATTTAGAAAAGTGAGAGGCAATTTCATTGAAACATTAAGGTACTTTATATTTTAGATGCTTGAAAGATGTCTAAGGTGGAAGCCTAGAAATAGTGGGTTAAGTTTCAGAAAAAAAGACTTGGACAATTAAGGCAGAGATGAGAAGAAACATCTCCTAACGTAGAACTATGACAGACCTTTGGAACACTCTATCCTGGAAGCAATGGCAGATCAATGACATTTTGGTACTAAGAGAATAATTCATTTTTTAATTTATTTGGTCATAAGATGTGGATATAATCGTTGGCCAGACAAGCATTTATTGCCCATCTTTGAGGAAGTGGCAGGGAGCTGCACTCTTGAACTGCTGCATTCCTTTTCTTCCGTCATAGGCAAATCCACAGTACTGTTGGGAACGTAGTCCTGAGATTTTTACAGAGTGGTTATGAAGTATTGGTGTTATTGTTTAAAATCAAGACAATGAATAGCTTAGACAGAAACTTACAGATTAATGCCATTGCCAACGGACTCAAATGTAAAAAGCTTTGAAATATAAAATGGATTTCCATGCTGCCAAAAATGAACTGCAACTTCAGTTACCAAAAATTACGGGGTGATAAGAAACGCAGGCCGTAATAAACCCATGAACAGAGTATGATGCAATAAATTTGGATGCATAGAAAAGTTGCAGAGCACAAGACCAGGCCAGCCTTCATTTTTGTTTCTCACACTTCATGAAAATTTTCATTTAGTGAGGCAGTCTGTAGGTCCCAACTAATAGGATTGTCCTTAAATAAATTAGACACAGATCAGCTTTGATCTAACTGTGACACAGTAGGTGTGAAGTTCTGTATGATCTGCTCCTTATTCTATCTTTTGATGGTCCTTGATTCTCTCCTGGTGCTATTCCCAATGAAGACTGCCATTATTATTTGATTCTAAAAATAAGATCAGGAATTCCATTGAGTTAAATCACACTTGTGCTACTCTATTCTCAGAAAAAAAATCAAACATTTTTGAAGACCTGTCCATATTCATGCTACAAAGACAATGTAATTTTTTAAAAAATGGTTTTCACAGATTTACAGCCACCCCACTTGTTTGTTTTGGCAAGCTGTTGTACATAATTTAATGTTGGTATCCTTTCGTCCTTCCTCAGTTGTCAGTGCTGTTGAAAAATAATTGGTCAACATTCTCAGAGTTTTTAAATTTTCATCTTTTCCCCAAATCCCCCTTCTGTAACTTTCTGCTGTCTTTCTTCATTTAAAACAATATTTAGCTCTACTATTCTTCCTACCAAAGTGCATAATCTCATATTTTCCTACATTATATTTCATCTGCTAAGATATCACCCACTTCCTTGACCTTTCTATGTGCCTCCACAGGAGACTTTCTCACCACTTGCACTCCCACCTATTTTTATGTCCTCCACAAAAGCAGCCATAACATGTTTGTTTTCTTCATCCGAGTCATGAATAGATTTTGCAAATAACTTGGCCCCAGCACTGATCCCTGTGGCACTCCCAAGAGTTACAGGTTGCCATCCCGAAAATGCTCCTCTTATCCCTACGCCCTGTATTAATCAGCCAATCCTCTTACATGTGAATATAATACTTTCAACACCATAGATTCTTATCAAATTAAGTTGCCTAATGTATGGCATTCAATGCGTTGCTAGGGAAAAACTTAAAAATTGGAAGTGAGATTTGTGGGCTTTAAATATACTGAAATAGATACTAACCAGAATACATTTTAAGTTAATTTAAAACCAATCCTATGCAGGGTGTGATACAACCATCCCAGTTAACTGCACTATATCACAGAAAGATAACATTACATTCAACGAGAGAGCAACTGAGAAGCTTGATTGGTCAGTTGGACTAGCTGTGCACAATGCTTGTTTTAGTGACATTCAGTTCTTCAATAAAATATTCTGAAGTAAATATTTAAAGGACAAACAAAACATTTTTAAAAATTAAATTCAAGAGAGAAGTGTTTACTTAACTTCCCATCCTTTAGGTGACCAAAGGAGCATGAAGCTCATCATTTGTAGCAGTGATTCAAATGCTAATCTTCCTCATGAGCATCCTAGTACATAATATGGATGAAACTAGGAAATGTCCTTTAGCTTGTGAAGCTGATTAGGCGTTGCTAAAACCGCTCTGGCTGCTAAAACACAAGCTCGTGGAGTAACAGGATATGGGATTCTACTTGTCAAACAATTTTTTGACAGATTCTGGAAAGTGGCATTACTTAAGATAGTGTACACATCAAATCTAGTGCAGATAACTGTTCTTTGTAGGGTAATAAACAGGCTACAATAAATGAGTGTCAGAAAGAATACAGGTTCATTTTGTTGGCTTGAAACAGGTTGCAGTAAAAGAAACTCTCTATTACTGAATGGACAGATACAAGTCAACAACTATCAGATTGCTTTACATAATGAAATGTATAAACTGAAAAATTAAGGTTGATGAACAGAAAGGCAGCTTGCCATTTAGCAGCTTTTGCAGAAGGATAGAAGTCTCTAACTTAATTTGTAAAGAAATTATGACAGTACGCATAAATGCTACTTTTTATTTGGGGAGAGACGGGAATTTGTTCATCATTTATTGATTGTCAACGATGCGAGTAAGGTTCATTTGTGCTTCAGTAAGTAAGATTCAAACAGTTCTAGTGTATGTTTACAGTTCAGATCTCCAAGCAAGTTGACACTTGAACCAGTTCTATAGTGCACAATCAGGCTTTCTGGAATTGAACCTGAGAATATGTTATTAAGAATAATGCGCAGCAAGTGACAGACAGAGTTAGGCGATTTTACAGTCACTAATCAGATCTAAGATCTGCAGTCCTACCATATTTAGACTGAACACTGGCAGATAATTAAACAATTCACTTGAGGAAGTGGCTCTGCAAAACATTCCCCACTGTCAAATGATAGAGGAGTCCAGCATATAAGTGCAAAAAAGTAAGCTTGAAGCATTTGCAACAATCTTCAGCCAGAAGTGCCGAGTCAATGATCCATCTTGGCCGCTTCCAGAGGTTCCCAGCATCACAGATGCCAGTCTTCAGCTCATTCAATTCACTCCACATCAGATCAAGATACGGTTGGAAGCACAGGATATACAAAGGCTACAGGCCCTCACAATGTTCTAGCAACAGTAAGGAAGACTTGTGCTCCAGAACTTGCCATGCCTCACAGCTACATCACTAGCATCTACTTGACAATGTAGAATATTACCCAGGTAGATTCTGTACAGAGAAGCAGGACAAATCCAACATAGCTAATTACCATCACAGTCTACTGTCCATCATCAGTAAGACAGCAGTAGGTGTCATCAGAGATATCAAACAGCACCTGTTTAGCAAAAACCAGCCATGGCACTCCGTTCAAACTCTGCCAAGTGCACTAAGTTCCTGCCTTCACTCTTAGTCCTAACGTAGACAAAATAACCGAATTCTGTAGTGAAGTGACAGTAACTGCCTTTGACATCAAGGCAACATTTGACCAAGCGTGGCATAAAGGAGTTCTAGCAAAATTGGAATTGTCACAACTCTGGGACATGTCTGCAGAAGCTCCTCAGGGTACCGTCCTTACCGCAACCATCTTCAAATGCTTCAACAGCCTTCCCTCCATCATAAAGTCATAAACGGGGATATTTGCCAATGACTACACAATGTCCAGCACCACAGAAAACTGCTCAGATACTGAAGTAGTTCTACTAAAATACAGTAAGTCCTTGACAATATCCAGGTTTGGACTGCTAAGTCAGACAACATTCACACCACACAAGGCAATGACCATCTCCAACAAGGCAGAATTTACCCATTGTCCATATTTAAATAGCATCACCTCATCAAATCCTTCACTATCAACATAATGGGGGTACCATTGACTAGAAACTAAACTGGACTAGTCATAGTACGCACTCCTGCTGTTCATATCTACAAGATGCACTGCAAATATTCACAATGGTTCCTTAGACAGCACCTTATAAGCACATAGCCATTGCCATCTCAATAGACAAGGGCAGCAGATAACATGGGGACACCAATGATAAGTTTCACTCTAAACCACTCATCAACGAGGATATATATCACTGTTCCTTCAGTATCACTGAGCCAAAATTCAGATACTCGTACCTCAACAATCTTGAGTCTATTTACAGTAAATGGACTGCAGTGGTCCATGAAGGCAGCCCACCATTACTTGTTCAAGGGAGGCTAGGGTAGGCGATTAGTGAGTGATGATCACATTCCTTGAATGAATAAAACAAAACATAATTAAGAGGTAAAGATATCCCAATGCTCATTTTCTTTCATTGTTTTTTATTCCTGCAGAGCTGCCCGCCATCCACAGGCTCACAATATAGGCAACAGCACAGCAAGTTGCAGGGCTCTGGAGATCGACCTTCAAATGTTACAGCGGTTGGGATCATAGTCCTGCTTCATATACATTTGCTACAATTAATTTTGCACCAAAAATAGAAAATTATGTATTTTATACCATGAAAGCAATTCCTGAATGATTTCAATGCCAGAGAACCCAAAACTGTGAAGAGGGCTACAATTAAACATGTAAAAGTTTCCGTAGTTGTCCCACTAAGTTTTCTTAACTTGACAGATATGTGCTTCTATCAACTGATCTCTATCAAAAAGGTACCTTTGCATTTCTGTGAAAATTGGTGTTTATTCCATCAGTAATAAGTTATGTAGGACATAATTATTTCAAAAAGGTAGCCTCTACTTCATCCTCCTGAGATTTTTAACATATTTCTTCTGGGGAAAAAAAAATTCATGTCATCAACTCAAACAAGCATCAGGAAACAGATTTCCTGTCCCATCAGAGACCCCAACATCTTTGACCACTACTACACAATCAAAGCTGCCTACCACACCACCTCCGGCCCATGTTTTGGGAAAAAAAATCAGACCATAAGGCCTTGCCCCTTCTCCCAGCATACAGAAAAAACTGAAGCAAGAGGATCTGGTACAAAAGATTATACAGTGTTGGTCTGAGGTAACGGATGATCACTTATGTGACTGCTTGGAATTGGTGAACTGGTCCAGAGTATGCCACTACTGACACAGACTTCATCAGCAAGTGTGCAAAGGACTGCGTACCAGAGAAGTTGATCCAAGTGTTTTCCAACGAGAAACCAATAATGAACCAGGGGATCCACTTCCCACTGAAATCCAGATCTGAGGCATTCAAGTCGGGTGACCCTGACCTCTACAGGAAGCTCGATATGGCCTCCATAAAGTTATCAGGAACACTGAGAGACAAAGACACACTAAACTAGAGTCCCAAACTAACCACACAAACACATGTCAATTGTAGCAAGGTTACATGATATAACAGGCTACAAAACAAAGTCAAGTATAATGTCAGACAACAATGCATCCCTCCCCAGTCAGTTCAATGTATTCTCTGCTCATTTTGAACAGAAAAGTCAGTGAAATAATAAGACCGTAAGACACAGGAGTGGAAGTAAGGCCATTTGGCCCATCGAGTCCACTCCGCCATTTAATCATGGTTGGTGGGCATTTCAACTCCACTTACCCGTACTCTCCCCGTAGCCCTTAAAGAGGTGAAAAAGCGAAGAACCCTTCAAAAGGAAAAAAAAGAGGCAGAGAAAAAGAGGAGGGAACAAGAAACGGAAGCTATATAACGTGAACAACAGGAACTAACGCAGGAGATTAACGCGTTGCAAGAATTGAGGGAATGATGAGCGTATGAGAAATATCTGAATCATAAAAGAAATCTGTAGTGGGGACAGAGTGGAAGTGACTTAATGAAGGGGGAGGAGAAGGAAGAGAAACAGGCGAGAGGAGGGATCCGAGCGGGAAAAGTGAGCAAGGATGGGAGGAATTGGAGATAGAGTCAGAGTTACAGTCCGATGAGGAATCACAATGTGGCAGTCTCAGCAAGGGAAAGAAGCCCCCACAAGGGAAGATGCTGCCATTGCTTATAAAAGGGAGGAAACCGCCACACTATATTCCTTGGGGGACTCAGGATCTGGAAGGGCTGAGAAATGTGTTACCCAGCCTACATGAGGGGGCAGGGAAGTGGATTAGAGCCTTTGAAGACAAAACCACAGGACGATTATTGGCTATGGGTGATTTGAAGGCATTGCTGGTAAAGGTGGTGGGACTCTCGAAATTGAAAGAGATAATGGACCGAGCCGGCCTGAAGAATGTGGCAGACAATCCAATGATTGACGGGGCTGGGTTTGATCAAGTAAGACAAAGGGTATGGCAGGCCCTTAGAGACTGTCATCCACCTAAGATGGATCCCAAGGCTCTGAGAAGGGATCCATTGGGAGACAGTGAAACCCAGTAGCCTATTTGGAAAGTTAGCTGAGAAAGTGGAGGAAGACACAGAGGGTAACCAATTAGTGACCACAATGTTCCAGACTGCAATTATTGAGGCAATGCCCACTCAAGTCAGGACGAGGCTGGAAGAGGTGGTAGGTCTGACGTCAATGAGCCACCAGGAATTTAGAGATCACGTAGCTCATGCAGTCGAGAAGTTCCGAAAGGACAAAAAGAAACTGAGCAACAGGAGGAGGTGCAGAGAAAGCCGGAGCAACTGCAGCTTGAGGAGCTCAAAAAGAAAGAGAGAAAGAGAAGGGCAAAAAGATGTTGCCCGTAATGACTGGCTCAATAGCCAATACTGACATGAACAGAATGCCATCTCAAGAGGGACCCACTCACTGCCAAACAAGGGCTGGAAAACTCCATGCCAACAGTGAACGTCTTTGGGGAAACTCTTCCACAGATCCCTGTACCCAGGTTAAAATAAAATTAAACAACAGACCGAACAGAACTGGGGTTCCCAAGGACAAGGACAGATAGAGGGGTTAAAGAATTTAACAAGAAGCCAGACTCAGGGACGGCCAGAAATAGTGTGTTGGGGGTGCTATCAACCAAGCCACTTCAGCAGGAATTGCCCATATTGGACTTGGCTCTCCCCATTCTATAATGGACGTATGCACAGAGAATTCCTGGCTGCCCCACCACAAGCATCTACGAGCCCAATGGGATCTGTCAACCCATATGGGATGTGCTAGGAGATCAGGGATCTGCCCAGAGAACCTGGGTGGAAAGGGACAATACCCTATGATAACACAGGAGGCTGAACAGGAACCCATTGTGCAGGTTAGTTTAGAAGGATGGTTGATGCCAATAATGATAGACACTGGAGCCACATACACTTGTGTCCAACTGCAATATGCCTCCCACCTTCCCACGTCGGGAAAATTTGTTAAAAATGTAGGGTTCTTGGGAATATCAGTTAACACGATTTACAGCTCCAGTGAGTTTAAAAATGGAAGGCAGAGAAATAGTTTTGCCAATACCAGTGTCCCAAGGAACACCGCTCAATTTGTTAGGAAGAGATGCCTTGCTAAAACTGGAATTGAAATGGGAATGTACTAAGCAGGGTTTAAGTGTAGGAAAAGTAAGTACCCAGTTGGTGATGCAGAAAACCGAAAATGCTAAAGTATATTGGATAGGAGACATAGAATATTACATTCAGAACATTTTAGGGAAAACAGAAGACAGAAATTCTAGCATTACTACCTAGAGCTAAACCGGCCAAGTCTGAGCTGCACTGTACAGTGATATTCAATGAGACTCAGAACGAAGCATTAGAAAGGTGATGGCATTGTGAAGTCGTCACTCAACAGCATTTAAAAGGTGAAGCTATAATAGTAGGAAAGCAGGGAGTGGTGTTGCAAATAAAAAAAAAAATGAATTCCTGGAAAAATGGTACGGTGTGCCAGGTGCTGTGGCCTATGTGACACTGCTAGTAAATGAGGGATGTCAGTCCAAAGACTTAGAACCCGTGGTAAGGCAGGCAGAAACAATTAGTGATTGGCAAGCAGCAGCATCAGGGGTCTGCAAATCTGGGAATGATGATTATGTTAAAATTGCAGTATGTATAGACATGATGGGAAACCCGAAGGAAGTTGAGGTGGCTCCCCCACGGAATATGCCAGTGACTGTCGGAGAAAATAATCAACACTGGCGTGGGGAATCCTTTCCTGAAAGAGGGAGGCTGTGATGGGTGAGGTACCTGGCTGAAAGGCCTGTTCTGTTCCCTCCGGTCCATGATGAGCTTGGCAATTTTGTCCCCCACCCTTTGGAGGGTCTTCAGCTGTTTCAGGGATCCGTTGTTCAGGATGTAATCTTTGTGTTTTTTTTGTCATCCACCGAGACAGCCTCAGGTGCACCTGTTTCCACAGTCACCACCGCAGGCATCAGACTGGCCTCAGAGTGAGCCCACAGAAAATGACCAACCAGGATGGAGTCCCCAGCCATGCACCCATGTGTGGACTAGCCAGGGAGAATATTTGCAGACATCTCTAATCTCTACTTAGTCCAATCTGAGGTTCCCACCTGCTTCAAGAAGACCACTATTATCATGGTGCCAAAGGAAAAAAAAAATCAGGTGGCATGCCTTAATGATCACAGACCTAGGGGCTCTGACACCCACCATTATGAAGTGCTCAGAGAGGCGAGTAACGGCACTCATCCGCTCTGGCCTCCCAGATTGCTTTGATACATCTCAATTACCGTCAGAAGGTTTCTGCCCTGAATCTCATCTCCCTGACCCTACAATCATCCCTGGAACATCTGGAGAACGAGGAGATCTACACCAGACTTCCATTGGTTGGCTTTAGCTCTGCCTTAAACATCATAATTCCAACCAACTCTGAGGCCCAGGACTCCGCTTCCCCCTCAAACTGGATCCCTGGGTTCCTGACCTACAGACTGCAGTCAGTAAGTATAGGCACCAACATCTCATCCACCAGGTCTGGCAGCATCTGTGAAGAGAAAAAAAAGTTAACATTTGAGGTCCAGCGACACTTCCTCAGAACTGATGGTGGCTGGGGAAATCATCAGATTCTGACGTTTTCCCAGCCACAATCAGTTCTGAAAAAGGGTTACCGGACCTGAAACGTTAACTGTTTTTGCCTTCCCAGACGCTGCCAGGCCTGCTGAGCTTTTCCAACAATTTCTGTTTTCTTTCCCCAATTTACAGCATCCGGAGTTCTTTTGTTTTTTTTATTTAACATCACATCCACAGTAATTCTCAACATCGGTGCCCTGCAATGCTGTGCACTCAACCCCTTCCTCTAGTCATACATTCTTCAGCTGTGTTGCCAAATTCTGCACTAACTCCATTTACACACTTGCTGATGAACCAGCATAACAGGTCAGAGCTTAAACGAGACAGAACACAAAAAAGATTGGGAAACTTGGTGGCACGACTTGGTGACAACAATTTCCCCCTCAATGACAGCAAACCAAAGGAGCTAGTCAGTCATCGGCTTCAGGAACGGAATAGATGGCACACCCCTGTCTGTACCACTGACACCGAGGTGGAGATGATTGAGTGTTTCAAGTTCATAGAGATTAAGTATCACCAACAATCTGTCTTGGCCCATCCATGCTGACACTACAAATCAAAAAAGCACACCAACACGTCCACTTCCTCAGAACGCTAAGTAAATGTGGCATGCCCAGAATGACTCTTACCAATTTTTAAAATCAGTGCACCACAGAAAGCATGCAATCCAGATGCACAGCTTGGTATGGCAACTGCTCTGTCCAGGACAACAGGAAATTAGATTTGTGAACGCAGTCCAGTCCATCACACAAACGAACCTTCCATGCCTATACTTCCCTCTGACTCTGGGAAGCAGCCTACATAATCAAAGATCCCTCCCCTCCCTGGTTATATCCTTTTCCACCCTCTTCCACTAGGCTGAAGGTACAGAAGTATCAGTACAGGCAAGAATAGCTTCTTTCCCACTATTCAGATTTCTGAACAGATCTCACATATTAAAAGTAAACAGTGTGGAGCTGGAGGAACACAGCAGGGCAGACATCATCAGAGGAGCAGGAAAACTGACATATCAGGTTGGGACCCTTCAGAAATTTCTGAAGAAACTTCCTGACCCAAAACGTCAATTTTCCCGCTCCTCTGATGCTGTCCGCCCTGCTGTGTTCCTTCAGCTCCACACTGTGTTATTTCTGACTCCAGCATCAGCAGATCTTACTATCTCCCATATTAAAGTTGATCTTTCTCTGCACCTTTTCTGTAGGTCTAAAACTATATTTTGCATTCAGTTCTAATTTCCTGATATACTTACCTAAGGTATTATTTGCCTGGATATCACAAGTCTTTTCACTGTGCTGCGGTACATGTGACAATAATAAATCAAATTAAATCATTCAAGGTCCAGAATATCTTATTTGTGTAATGTGAATAACAATGGAAACAGCATATTTTACCTCCTATTATTTACAAAAATTCGAAGTGAACTGGCCCATCATTCAAAGTTCAGTACATACAATGGAGAGTCATGCCGAGAACACACCAGGTTGGGTAAACTCCCCAAAGAAGATGTCAGTGAACCAATTACTCCTCGACAGGATCATGCTCACTTTTGATCTCGCTAGCCCACTAATCACCTAATTTATTAAGTAAAGAAAGTAAAATATACTGTTTCCATTGTTATTCACATTACACAAATAAGATATTTTGGACCTTGAATGATTTAATTTGATTTGATTTATTATTGTCACATGTATTGCATAACAGTGAAAAGACTTTTGAGAGATCCAGGCAAATTACTATACTGAAATCGGAAATCAGAATTTCAGTTCTGATGCTAGATCATAACCACCATGTGTTTGAGTACTCATTTATAAAGAAAAATTAAATTCTTGATTCAGAACTTTAAAGCAATTAAAAGGTGCACAACTCATACTCTCTAAGACCTCTGCCCATTAGCAACATTTCTACTTGAGATTGTTCCATGATCCAAGTGGCATTCACCCAAATACATAAATTGCTCCCTTCCCCTCCCAATCATTGGTTCCATATCCATTTTTCTATTAAATAAGGAATGTTTCTAATTACATTAATAAAAGATCAACTAGCAAATCACTGAGTATATGAAAATTGTCATCAGACAGACTTGGGTACATTGGAGTGAAGTAAATAGCCAAACATTGGGAAGTCCAAAGAAATTGATGTGAAAAAAAGTGAGCACCATGTTTCATATATAGCATAATTCAAGATGTACATCACCTAAATAAGAGAACAGATAGCATGATGCAACATAAGAGAACAACTTTAAAATCTAAAGCAAAAGGCAACATTAATTACACTTTCTCTAGGTCACCATAAACAAGAAGGTCGAATTTTGAGACACTAAAACAGCACATGCTTTAGTCAGCCAGAAAGTTTACTTCTTCCCTCCAGTCGTTTGTAAGTTCTCATTAGCACGAGAAAAAATAGTTTCCTCTACTCTTGCAAAACTTAATTGTGAGCAGGAAAGGAGTAAGATAATGTGGACATCAACAAAAAAATCTTCAGAGCATTAAAGGGATGAGCTTGGCACAGAAACTTTTATCTATTTATGAAGTGTTTTTCGAAAATAGTAGAACATCCAGACAACGAAAACTGCGTTGTCAAATTGTTCCACCCATCCCAGATGTTATAAATCGTGGGCTCTCGCCGGCCTGAAGAGCAAGCTCAGCTTTGGCAGCGGGGAACGGTGGGGGGGGAGAAGAGACAGATCTCCATGGTGCTTTCTCACACAGATCGACTTCCTCACGACCTCATCCACCCAACTCTTTCCCCATTAAATGCCTTTGCTCAAAGCGGACACTTACCACCCAAGTCAGACCTCCGGATTCTCCGTCTCCTTTGGACATCTTTGCGAAGCTTCCCGACCCCCCGAGGGACTCACTTTCTCCGGCTGGGGACCTGGCAGTTGTATTTTAAAAGGGATCGTCACTCTCCAGGGCTTAGCGACGCCTCCAAACCGTCGGTGCTTCCCCAATGCCTTTCGCCGTTACATGGATCCCGTCCTGCCACTCGTTCTCCACAAACCCGGGAGGCCCTGGTTTAAAGGAGAGTTATTTAAAAATCCTGAGGAGGAGGAGGAGGAGGAGGAGGAAGGATGGCGGCGGTGGCTCCTCCTGCACAAGGAGGGAGGCCTGCCGTTTGTCTGCCTGTGCCGGCTCTCCCGGTCCTCAGTGAGCCGCGGTTTCTGCTGGTTAGGACCACCACTTCGGGGTGAACGTTGACTCTGAGCTGCGACGGAGCAGACGGCGAGGAAGCGGCGCCGCTTTATTCTTGCTTCGAGCTATTCGTCGTCGTTTTCCAGGCCGAGGTCTATAAACACGTAAACAAAATACCCGTATTGAAATCCCACTGGCGCTACCGCCTCTTCACAATAAAAGGACGCATCGTCAAATCGACGTTTTGAGTCGAAAAATGAAAGCACGAACCGCCAAGCGAGACAGCCGTTGATTTTTATATTGAGACGGTTAGGGCTCACAATCTCCCGCTGTCTTCCCTCCCACCCGCGCGCTCGCTCGCGCACCGGCCCCAAACAATGGGAGAGCGAGGAAGCTGCCACCGACTGACAACCAGCCCTCTCGTCCAATCATCTCCATCCGTCCTCACCGCCTGACACCCCCACCAATCGGCGGGGCCGCTCCGGCCTGACGTCGCCCTCCTCTTTCAAAAGGATTCGGTGCTAGAGTGACGGCGTTCGTTGCTAGTGGCTGGTGAAGGTGAGAGGTTTTGACTTTCTCGTGTGGACTATTTGCAAAGTGTACTTGAATCTTAGCCGGGAAGAAGCAGAAAAAAAGGTGCAAGGGATGTTCAATTCACGAGATGCTACATAGTCCATCGTGTCTGTGTCCACTCTGTATGAGAGCAACTGGGGCCACCTTTTCTTCCAGACTGCCGTCCAGTTCCTTTTTGAACGGCACAGTTGAATCTGTGATAATGGGAACTGCAGATGCTGGAGAATCATCAGATGAAGGGTCTAGGCCCGAAACGTCAGCTTTTGTGCTCCTGAGATGTTGCTGGGCCTGCCGTGTTCATCCAGCCTCACATTTTATTATCTTACAGTTGAATCTGTGTCCGCCGCACAGTCAGACACTACTTTTTGTGAACCCTAACCACTTGCTGTATGAAAGCTTCACCTCCTGTCAATTTTTTGTTTCACTTGCCAGTGGATTTGTATGAGTCCTTCATTAAGTGGAGCAGTTTCTTGCTACCTGTTCTATTGAGATGATTTTCAACATCTCTATTAAATCTCCTTCCTTTTGAAAAGTAACTTCTCAAACCCATTAATCTAAATCCCTCAGCTATGGAGGCATTCTCATATAGAGTTATATAAACACAGAAACAGACCCTTCAGACCAACTTGTCGATGCTGACCAGATATCCTAATTTAATCTAGTCCTGTTTGCCAGCATCTAACCCAAATCCCTCTTAAACCCTTCTTATTCATGACCTCATCCTGATGCCTTTTAAATGTTGTAATTGTACCAGCCTCCATCATTTTTGGCAGCTTATTCCGTACACACATCACCCTCTGTGAAAAGAATCACTGCTTTGGTCACTTCTTTAATTTTTTTTTCCTGTCATCTAAACCTATGTCCTGGTTTTTGACTTGTCAACCCTGAGAAAGAAAATTTAGCTATTCATCCTATCCATGCCCCTCATGATTTCATAGACCCATATAAGGTCGTCTGTCAGCTTCTGATGCTCCAGGGAAAATAGCCCCAGCCTATTTAGCCTCTCCCAACAGCTCAAACACAGCAATGTCCCCGTAAATCTTTTCTGAACTCTTTAAATTTTCACAATGTCTTTCCCATAACAATGAGACCAGAATTGCATGCAGTATTTCAAAAGTGGCCTAACCAGTGTCCTGTACAGCCACAACATGGCATCTTAACCCCTATACTAATTGCACAGATGAATAAATGCAAGTGTTGCAAACACCTCCTTTACTATCTGTGACTCCATTTTGAAGGAACTATGAATCTGCACTCCAAGGTCTCTTTGGTAACACTTCCCAGAACCTTAGCATGAATTGTTAAGTCCCACTCTGAATTGCCTTACCAAATGCAACATCCTTCATTTATTTAAATTAAACTATCTGCCACTCCTCAGCGCATCAGGGCCCACCTGATCAAGGTCCTGGTGTATTCTTCACTGTCCCCTATACCACCAATTTTGGTGTCATCTGCAAACTTACTAACCATACCTCCTATATTCATCTCCAAATCATTTCTATAAAAAATAAATGAGGGAAAATAGTGGACCCAGCACTGATCCTTGCGGCACACTGCTGGTCACAGGCCTCCAGTCCATCTTTTCTGTACCCTTGTTAAAGATTTCACATTCTTCCTAGTGAATAGTGACCAGAATTGGGAAGACGACTGTGTTATAAAAGTTTAATATAATTTCCTTGCCTTAAAACTTTATATAAAGACCAGCATCCTGCACCATCTTAATGTTTGACCACATAACACATGTCTCTTTAGAATTCTACCTTTGATCTTTCACCAAAAACTAGCACTTCACCTTTCATTAAATTTCAACTGCTACAAACTGCACATTATATTTACCATTTCCTCTTAAGTATTTCACAAGTATCCTCAGAGTTCATGGTATTTCTTTCTTGTGTTGACTTTGGTTATATTTTATTGTCATGTACCAAGATATGGTGAAAAGTATTGTTTTGGTGCTATCCAGACAAATTATACCATACCTTCATCAGGGTAATACAATAGAATGCAGAATATAGTGACTTCAAATGTTCAAAATATGCTTTTTGCACCCATATCAAGAATAGAGCTGTTCTGAGTACCTACATCTGAGGGACCACACTATATAAGGTTTTCCTGTCCTAAACAGCCATACACCACAAGCCTTGTTCCTATAATTCAGCCAATTTAATGTCCATGTTGCCACTTATCTTTTGATTCTGTGCCCTTAAGCTTGCTGACGTGTCTGTTATATGGCAGCTCATAAAATGCTTTATTGAGGTCTGTATATTTGAAGCAGTCCCTCCCAGGCAAGGATGACTTGCTTTTGCTCCAATTTGCGCAAGTCTGAAGTGGCTGATAGGTCCAACATATGATCTACAGACTCTGTCATGTACATGGCAGGTAAGTGATAATTAAATGGTTGGATGGTTGGGTTTTTTAATGATTAATACACTGCTTTGAATATCTCTGCAAGTTCGAGGCAAAAATTTTTAATGTGCTCAGTGCCTTGCTGAATGGGTCTTCTTCATTCTGGTTGATCGCAAACCAAGATCTGCTATGAATCAGGAAGCCTGTTTCACCACTTTAAGGATACTTTGAGAACATCACTAAGGTACTCTGTCTTCTTGAAAGTCTCCTGCTGTGATTACATAGAGTTCCATGTCCAGCAGATGCTTTGAGTGTCAGCTGTACAAATGAATGTTCTGTAAGCAGACTTGGTTTTTGATACATTAGCAGTTTGATGCTGGTTAAGTTGAAGAGATATCAAGGTATACATCATGGAAACAGACCCTTCGGCCCAACTCTTCCATCCAGACAAGGATATCTAAACTGAACTAGTCCCATTTGCCTGTGTTTGGCCCATATGCCTCCCAACTTTTCCTGTCCATGTATCTGTTTTAGTTAAGTCCAGCTGCTTGGAGGTGTAGCCTTTATATCCTGAGGTGAAACTTGAATTCAGGCGTAATGGCTCAGAAGTAAGGACATTGCCACTATGTCATGAGACCCTTTCTTAAGTCTCTTTATTTTGAACTAAGTACCATAACATCAGGGTAACTGGAATTTGGATCTGCTCTTATAGCACAGTGAAAGATAATTACCACTGAGGCACAAGAGCCCTCTAGTGGTGATGGTGAATATGTTCTGATCTGCCCGCTAATTAAGCCAGCCAGCTAATACAATATTTCAAGGTGAAAACACATGCAGGACTGCGCAACAAAAGTACCCTTTTCAGCGTGATCAACATTGCAGGGAAAAGAAACATAAAAGTGAAATAACTGCACAGAGGTGTCACCAAGATAGCCTTTACTTACACATGAAGAGTCCTTGACTCTAGTATTGCTTCTTCAGAGTCTGTTGTGAGTGCCAGGATCTCTGATACTACTCTTTTTATTTGTCAGCAAGAGCGCCCTGATTGGACCAGGTTAACCCCAATCAGGGAACTCATATTCTACGATGTCCAGCTTGCTGACCACTTTAAACACACAAATGCCACCCCTCTGAATGCGAGGACATGGTGTCATAGCTGGTCCTCTTTATTAGACAGCATCCTGGGGCATTTTAGCACCAGATCAGTTTCCTCCAACTCAGCATCCAATATGGACGACATGTGCCCAATGGGAGTTTGCCGCTTACGCCAGGAGTGCCTTGGTAGAATTTCACTCTTCTTTCAACGGCAAAGGCGTTGAGTCACTACATCCGTCATGTCCATCTTTAATTCTGAGGACTCATCAACGCTTGATGGAGAGGGTGAACCCATGGGTTCTGGAAGACCTTCCAACTGTTCTGAAGGGCCGGGGATGTTTTGCTTCCACACCATTTATGAATTTTGTGGCTTTCGTATGTTCCGTGTGCTTATTCAGGACTATTGTACCTACCTGAACTTTATTCATCAGTAGTCCTGACCTTGTGACAACCATGCATCTTAGTCATGCGGGGCCATTTCTGTGATTCTTACACAAAACTGTCTCAAACTGTCTCTCTCACTTGTGTCCAGCATTGGTGTTCCTGATGCCCCCCCCCAGCTCTGGGAAGATCATTCTTAACCTGGTACAGAGTCTTCAACCCATTAGCAACTCTACCACCTCTATGCCTGTAGTGAGGTGATCCTATATTCAAATAAGAATAATGACAGCTTATCTATCGAGCCTGTAGGCTGTTCCTTCAGGGTTGCCTTCAAACTTTGGACTGTCATGCTGCCAAGCCATTGGAGGATGAATGACATGGAACTGTCCTTATCTGTTGAATCCCATTCGTTTTTCGGAAATATCCAAACATCCTGCTCGTAAACGAGGCCCCTTATCTGTGACCAATTCTTCTGGGACTCTCTATTGAAAAAGATGTGCACAGTTTTTCCAATTGTCATCCCCATGTTTGACAAATGAACTCTTTGCATGTCTAGCCGCTTTGAGTGGGCATCCACAATGACTAAGAGCAAATGAGCCCATCAAAGGCCCTACATAGTTGACGTGCAACCAACTCCAAGATTTACCTGGCCATTTCTACAGATGTGGGGGAGCTACTGGAAGGAATTTCTGTCCTTGTCGGCACCTCGTGTACTGCCCCACCAACGAATCTGCATCTGGGTCTCGCCACCAAACATGCTTTCTCACCAACATCTTCCGTGGAGACCGCCATTGGAGTTCAGCCACTAATTGACTACAACCTTTGCTCAGGACCATCACTCTTGCTCCCTATGACAATATGCCATCCTCTAGTGGGAACTGGTCTCTCCGGGGCCAAAAAGGTTTCAACTCAAGTTACCCGGTTGTTTCAGTTTTGACAGGACTGGATCTTTATGTTCAAAGTCTGATACTGTCAGCTATGACTGGGAGTGTATTTAGAAAATTTAATACCTTTGCAAGGAGGTACCATCTGTGGTGCATCTCCTAATGGCAGGCAGCTCGCAATGCATTCACATTTGCTACTCAGTCTCCTGGACTGTGTTCTAACCTGTAGGCACTTAGTAGTAGAGCCCACCACCGAATGTGGCTTGAAGCTTTGGGCTGCAGTGCCTGTCCTCTCTAAGCAGACCAAGTAGGAACTTGCGGTCTGTTATGATCACACATTTTCGTCTAAAAAAGTATTGGTGGAACTTTCTGACTCCAAATATCACTGCCTATCCTCCTTTCTCAATCCGGCCATAGGCACGTTCTGCATTAGCCAAAGTCCTGGATGCACGTGCCATTGGGCATTCATCTCCATTAGGCCACCAATGAGCTAATACCACCCAAAGTTTGCTTGGGAGAGAATGTTGATATTTTACTGACCTAATTGTTACTGGATTTGAATGATCTTGCTAAGTCACCACTAGCAATACTTCTCCAAATCGTATTCAGTTAACTAAATTAGTACTGTGAATAAGTGTTTGGAGTTTGAAATGCACTCATGGGACTTCTACAGTTCCTTAGCTGGTTATTTGTGACTCTGTTACCCATTCATAAGAACATAAAAGCTAGGAATAGTGGTGGGGATTTCAGCCCCTTGACTCTGCTCTACCATTCAATATGGTCATGCCAATCTTATCTCAGCCTCAACTCTACTTTCCTGTATGATCTCCATAACCCTTCAACCCATTACTAATTAACAACGTTTCTCTCCTCCTCAAATTTATTCAGTGTCCTGGCATCTACTACACTTTAAGGTAGTGAATTCCACAGACTCTCAACCTTTTAAGAGGTTTTAAATCTGCTGTCCCCATCCTAAAATTGTGAGTTTCTCATTCTAGATTTCCCCGCGAGGGGAAACATCCATTCTATGTCTACTTTGTCAATTCCCTTTAATATTTTATATCCTGCTACTAGATCTCTTATTCTTCTAAACTCTAGAGACCATAGACCCAAGACACCATTTACTCTCTGCCTAATGCTTTCAAGTAAGAGTTACACATCTGAAAATGCACCATATAGCTGTAAACCTCACAGAAGCACAAAGACTCTTAAGTTCTAAGACTTAGAGCTCGAGCTGCTTCAGCTGACAACATTTCCTGGGCATATAGTTATTCAGGACATCAAAAACATCCTGGAGATCCCACAAGGAACAGGATATGCACTTTATGGGACTGAGCTGTCCTGCCATTCATCTATTTATTTGACTAAACTTAGCAGAAATACACAAGAATTACTTAAAAAGTAGCAGATACCCACCAATCAGCACCTTCCATTTTTTCACATCATATTTAGATTTTGTAACGTCACTCCTGATGTTCATCTGACTCTGTACTACCCTCAAATACTTTCACATCTGCACTTTTACCTCTAGACCACTAGAAAAGAAATTACCTATGCTGTGCTGGTGCACAATGCTGAGAGCAAATGGCCTCTTTCTGCACAGTTACAATTCTGTGATTTTGTAGTGACCTTCCTTGATGTTTTTCTTCTGTTGATTTGGTCCTGGTGTTCTTTCACTACCACTGTCTCATTGCCTAGTTTTAGCTGTTGGTCTCTGACATTGTTTCCCCTCAGATTCTCTTCCTGTCAAATCAGCTACTGCTTAATGTGCACAAAACCAAGTATATTATTTGCATCAGCCCATAACAGTCATCTATCTCATCAAATTCCCCAGCTGTCACCTGAAATGTCTGCTTTATTCTAACCCAGCTTTCCTGTGTCATTCTGTAAAACGCTTTCAGATGTTTCTGCATATGAGACTGCTACAGACAAGTTGTTCTAATTTGCTTTGCACATTGAGAAGCATAATCTCATTTAAGTATTTACTCCCTGCTGTCATATGAACAGAAATACAAGGTGCCACTTTAAATATTCTGTATTAAAGTTACAAATTCATCAGTGTTAAGTTTGTGTGAGTATGTAAACTTAATTGCTTTAACCCTGTTCTAATATCCATTGGTCCCTCTTTCTTCATTTGTCTGTTACAACGTTGTCTAAGACATCGGCTATTCTCAATCTTCGTTTTCCCCCTTCCTGCATTATAGATTCCAAAGGCTCCTGAAATAGAAGTTTTTTTAAAATTCAAAATGCTGTAAAATCAATCATATAGAATCATTGCTAAAAAGAGACAAAGCCAATGTTTTTCATCTTGCACTTGTCAGGACTGGAATGCAAGAAACAACACCAATTTATAAGAATGAAAAGGGTTTGAATAGGTTGGACCATGTTCTGCACGGAAATGCAGCAAGAGCTGTTAACGTTCAAACCAGTTAGCCACTTCTACTGAGACTAAGCAAGTTGACTCGGGTTGCTGCCAATTCCGGCTGCATTCTCCATGACAATGTCCAGAGTCCCTTCCTAAAGTACAATGGAGTCATGTATGGTCAATTTCCTTTTGCTTACAAAAAACAGCTTTTACCATGCACAAATCAATCACAGAGGTGAAATGGTAATTAAATTGCCCAAGTGTAATTTTCAACTCAGAATTATTTGGTAAATGTTTCTCAATAGTCTAAACACTTCTAATATGGACAAGATGTTTCGAGATTTGCAAGCACAGGCTGGTTGAGCACAGTTAGCACGCTGCCCACTACAGACAGTCATCAGGTCCTGGCGATTTGTCTGCTTTCAGTCTTACTATCATAAAATCCCTATAGTGTGGAAGCAGGCTATTCGTCCTTTTTTTTTACATTTTTTAGTTGTCTATTGCAAGTTCCTAAGATATTTGTAATCCTCTGGTTTATCGCTAGTTTTTGATACTTTCAATGTCATCAAATCCTCAACTTCCACAGCAACCACCCCAACGTACACAAACAAAGCTGTATTAGGACACTGTTTAAATGGGTCAGGTCACACTGCAACACTCTGGAACTACACAGGAAAGAGGAAGAGTACTTATACAAAATCCTCTCTATAAACAGATATCTCTACAATTTCACCTACAGATGTCTACTAAACAGACAACAACAGGAGGACACAGTACGCCCTAACACACTAGCCACACTGCCCGACATCAAGAATATGCTGGAACTGATAACTAAAGTTCTAAGACCACAAAGAATCATGGTGGCCCACAAGCCCACAGCACTCTACAACAAACACTCACAAGGATTAAAGACCCATTCCCAGAACATACAGAACCAATGCATTTACAAAATATCATGTAACAACTACCACAAATATTACATTGGACAGACAGGAAGGAAACAACCCATCAGAATACATGAACATCAACTAGCAGCAAAATGGCACAACAAACTCTCCTTCATATCGGTACACTCAGACAATGAAGGCCATCAGTTTCACTGGGATAAGGTAACCATACTAGCCCAAGCCAAACATACCACAGGAATTCCCAAGAGGCATGGTTTTCCACCCATAATGCAATCAATAAACATATAGAATTAGACCCCATATACAAACCCATTCAGTTAAAAACCAGAAATGACACTCCCCACCATAACAGACTGGACAGTATAAATTCCAAATGGAGTAGAGTAACATCACTTCATTGGAGGCTGCACTGATGATGTCACCCAGCACGGTGACGAAACGTCTGGACAAGAACAAGTGAGCTCGGTGAGCAAGTCAACAACCTAGTTGATTTCTAACAATTTGCTCACCACTGAAGAAAGACTTATTGGCCTGTAATTGTTTGGCATTTCCGTTGTACCCCTTTTTAAACAATGGAGTAACATTTGTATTCCTCACTCCTCCAGTACTTGTACCTACTGAAGATTGAAAAATAATCCTCAGACCATCTGCTATTTTGACCGTGACTTCTTTCAACATCCTATGGAACAATCCATCCAGCCATTTCTTTTCCAACGTTCTCTCAGTGGTTGTTTGGCCAGCATGGGCCTCCCCTTGAATGACTAGTACAACATCCGACCAGGTGCTAATCTTGAGCATAACACTTCCTGACGCTGAAACATCTGCAGTGTTGTTCGAACAATAATTAACCTGCAATTATTTTTCCATGCTACTTCCCAAATATAAGCATCAGTTTGTTCGCCTTTTTAAAAACAACATGCTGTGCAAAACTTGATTCTCGCATTTTGAAACCAAAAATGAGAAAAATAAAGTGTCTGAAGGTTGGTCAGTAGTACCCCTCTAGATGCTGATAGTGGGATATTCAATAATGGTCATGCAATTGTATGTCAAAGGGCAGCGGTCATTTCTGACACTTGTGTGGCACTAGTGTTACTTATCACTTGTCGGTCCAAACCTGGATATTGTCCAGATTGGCTGCATTTGGACGTGGATTGCTTCAGTATCCCAGAAGTCACAAATGGCGTTGAACATTGTTCAGTCATTAGTGAACTTCCCCAATACTGATCTTTACAGTCGAGAAAGGTAATTAGTGAATCAACAGCAGTGTAAAGGGCACTATCCTAAAGAACAAAAGAGGCTTTTGTAGTGCAGTGGTAAAGTCCCGCCATGTGGACCAGGAAGTCTAGCTTCAAGTCTGACCCACACCTGAGATGTGTCATAACATCCCTGAACATGTTGATTAGGAAACATCTACCATGAGTAACTCCTGCAAATATGTCTTAGAGCTAAGATGACTAACATCCTACAATCACAACTGTCTTGCTATGGGTCAAATATGACTAATCAGCAGGGAGCTCTGCCCTCCACCATGACCCCCACCCTGCAACATCTCCCCACCAGATTCTCATTGACTCCAGTCTTGCTAGAGATCCCTGATGACACAATTCATCAAACACAGCCTTAATATCAAGGGGAGTCACTCTCACCTCACCTCTGGGATTCAGTTATTTTGCCCATGTTTGAACTAAGGCTGTGCATCAAACCCTCATTATCCATGGAGGAGTGGGGACATGGATTTCCTGTGTGTACAGATCCAAAGTCCCTTTTCTACTTACAGCAAACGACTGTGCAATCAGACTGGATGTGTCAATGAATAAGAAAATTGATGGGCCAAATTTGTGATTATGAGGATCCGCTGGTAGTGTATCTATGGATAATGAGGAGTGAGTGTATTGAGGTCTGAAAGTAAGTGGCTTCGGTGAAACCAAAACTGGGCATCAGTCGGGAGGTTCTTGCTAAGCAAATGTTGCTTGGTGACGCTATTGATGCCACCATCCAGCATTTTAGTGATGATAGAGAGTAGACTAATGAGACAGTGATTAGCTGGGTTGGATTTGTCCTGCTTTTTGTATAATGGGAATACCAAGGCAATATTCCATATTGCCAGGTAAGTGCTAATGTTGTAACTGGACTCAAACAGCTTGTCTAGTGCTAAGGCCTGACCTGGAGCACAAGTCTTCAAGATCATAGCCTTTTCAGTATCCAATGCCTCCAGCAGTTGCTTGATGTCACATTAAGTGAATTGAATTAATCGAAAACTGGCATCTATGATGTGGAGCATGCCCTCCTGTACTCTTCGTTGAAGGATGGTTGATCCTTAGGCTTGCCAGTAATGATAGAGTGGAGGATTTGTAATGTTAGGAGGTCACAGGTTGTTATGGAGTACTATTCTGCTGTTGATGATGGCCCAGTCCTGAATTGCTGCATTGGTTCAAAATATATCACGTTAATTAAGATCTGGGGATGTGCCAGAATTGGGAGAATTGTCTCTCAAACTTGTCAAGCAATAGTCATACAGAATCGTACCTTACAATCAATGTCGTGGACGATATTGTCACTTTCCTGTCCCAGTAGCAGGACAGAGACAGCAGAGATGGCAGCACAGTTGTGTACAGTCAAGATGAAGTTGCCTTGGGCATCCTTAACATTAACTATAGCCCCATTAAATGTAATGGAATCTGGTCAAACATAGCCAAGGAAACATCCTGCTGATCACCATTTACTGCTCAGGGCTGTTTGTTATTGTGGTTTACAGTCCCTTGGGTTCCATATCTAGTTTCATTTTGTTTCTTTCCCCCCTTGAGGTTGATACAACTGAGTGACTTGTTGGGCATTTCAGAACAAGAGTTGGTTCTTCGAATCACAAGTATGCCAGATCAGATAAGGACAGCGGTTTCCTTCCTGAACAGGTATTAGTGCATTAATTGGGTGCTTTATGACAATTGACAACGGTCTTAATTCCAGATTTTCATTTGAATCAAAATTACACCATCTGCTGGTAGGACTCAAACCTGGGTCTCTGAGTTACCACTCAATCAGGCCATCAGCTCTCTGTTGGTTGCAAACAATCTCAGGAATGCAGATTTGAATGAACGGGTTGAGCTGCCAGATCATAAACAGTTGTTAAAGGAGTTTGCAGGCTAGATCTTTGAAAATGGAATTGAAATTTTTCATGGAGGAAACAAAAATAGTGGCCTAAAATGACTCACGTCTGGATGGTTTGCTTGCATCTGTATTTAAAGTGCAGAGTTTGATCAGAGTAGGATTAATAACCCATATTTAGTTATGTTAAATTTATTTTATTTTTCAAATCTTCTATAGTAGATTTTGTTTGTACAAAACCCTAGAAGAGCAGTTTTGTTCTGAGTATTTGAGATTTCAAACTTTATCTGCTTTAAGTTATCAGCCCTAACCAGTTGTAACATCAAGTTAGTGATCTTGACTGTGGTTAGCAAAACAGGCATGGCACTGACTTAGTATTTCAGGGATAAATGCAGCTCAAATAAATGTCAACTGTGAAGCAGCGCTTGCCCAGATCAAAGTCGAGGAAACGTACATGATATTATTGATATTCCATAATAATGGAATGTAATAACAATGGAGAATTTCTGTATGTCTCTTCGTCTCAATTCAAATTGCCTAGATAACAAGTAGTTAAAAATGCAGTCAAGGCCATGTGATTTATTTTTCTCCACCAAGAAGTATGAATGGGAGTTGGTGATGCCTTATGAAAAGAAATCCAGGAGAGATCCCAAAATACACTAGTGTGTATGTATATTTAACTAACATAGGTTAATATTATAGTATGTAACAGTAATTTTAAAAATACCTAATACTGATATAAAGCCCTGCATTTAGATAGTGCCTAATGAAATTCTGAAGATAGTTAACCACAGTTGGTGTCTAATTACTTTTAGCATGTGGTCACACGAATATATGGAGAAGTGAATCTGTGTTGCAACATTTTTTAACTGGAGAAGCCATCAGAAATGTCATTAACACAAAATACAAGTCATCAAATTTTATTCATCACACGGTACAAGTATTTTTCTGCAAGTGATCCCATCACAAGTTCTAATAGAGTCAAAGTCTCACCACCTACATCCAAAAGTATAGTACTGAAAATATTTTTAGTGCAAATGCCTCTATTGAATAATATAAAAAATACATGGTTTGAGTAATTTGAAAATTAGACTAGTGATAATTCATACTTAATCTAAATATCCTTAAAAGTTATAATGATCTCCATGGGATAGTCCTGACGATCAGTCAAACTTTGTCTGAAGAGTTGGGTGTGCTGCCATGCAACATCTCCTTCTCCACCAGTTAGCTCTGCCTCCAAAATTAATTCAGTTGATCCATTAAAATCAGTGAATGAATGAGTACTTTCATCTAATTTCAAGAAAGGTGTAAAAATTAAGACATTATGTTACTGTACTGAATTTTTTCCTTGCAATTAAGGAAAAATTTTTCATCAAATTCAATAATACTACAATACACACCTCCCTTTAGGTCTATGCTGACCAAGTTTGAACTTAGATGCCATTTAACAATTCCAGTTTGAAATGTCTGGCTCCTGGATCGAATGGAAACATTGTCAATCCTTAAACCCACTGAGCCACATTCAAACTTCCAACTGACTTTGGCACATGATGACCCTTCTGCACGAGCTAAGTACACCTAGACAAGACAAAGAAATATACTGCGTCAGGCAGCACACAGTAAAAAGCTTTTATAACAAGTTAGAGAGTCCTACAGCATGGAGACAGGCCCTTTGGCCCAAACAGGTCCGTGCCGAACAAAATGTTCACGCTAACCCCATTTCCTCCTAAACGTTTTCTATCCATATATTCATCCAAATGCCTTTTAATTGTTAATGTATCCACCTCAACCACTTCCACACTGGCAATTCATTCCATATGTATACCATCCTCTGCATTTCTAAAAAAAAAGGTCGCCCTTCAAGTTCCCATGTATTCTTTCCCCTCTTACCTTAAATTGCTGCCCTCTAGTCATCAATTCCCTGACTCTGGGAAAAAGACTGAGTGCATTCACCCAATCCATGCCTCACATGGTCTCATATACTTCTATAAGATACCCCTCAGTCTCCTACACTCGAAAGAAAAAGTCTTAGCTTGTCCAACATCTCCCTATAACTCAAGTTGGATTACGTTTATATTACAAAAGGAGTCATGTTCAGCTGTAACAGTGATAAGCATCAACTAAATCGTCAAATAATCCAAAAATCTCTTCACCAATCCATACTATTGATCTTTGTTTGTAAATGAAAAGAGGTCAATTTCCATGACCAGCTATTTTAACTTTGCTACTTTGGTGAAGCTGAAATTTATTCAGTGATTAATTATTAAAGAGTAGATGCTGGCTATTTGGCCATTCAAGCCTGTTCCACCATTCAATACTGAGTGAATGGTAGCCCTTAGCTGACCTGGTGGTGGTCTCAACTTCACTTTTGTACCCACCCCCCACCCCATCCCCCATGACCCTTAATTCCTTTGTCTATCAATAGTCTATCTAATTCGAATATAGCCTCCGCTGGTTTCTGAGGAAGAAAATTTCACAGGATAAGAGAGCTTGGAGAAAAAAAAAAATTTCATTGCAAAACAGAGACTTACCGCATCACCTAAAGTCTGTAAGGGGATAGAGGTACCAGGTGGATTACAGGGTATATTTGCCAGCTAAGTGTATGAAGGCTTACTCAGTTTTGGAGCAGAAGCAGGGGTGGGAGTTTGAGTGCTGGCAGCAAGCTTGTCAGTCTTGTGGTTAGCCAGAAATTGGAACAGGCTTTAATCCCTGTGACCTTTTCTAGTTAGCTAATTAATTAATCAGAACTCTCCAAAGTTTGTACTGCTAACTGAACACTTTTTTTTGGCCAACAGAAGAGTTATTTTTTGGTAGCAAAAGCTGGGATGCCCAGAGTTTTCCCAAAAAGTTAGTGGTGCCAGAACATGTGACATGGGACCCATCTGCATTGCTGCAACTACTATCATATTAAAAGATCTGGGCCAGTGTAATCTTGACAATGATGAGTTGCAGCCAGGCTCATTTTGTTCACACCTAGTCCACAACACTTTTACAATCAGACAAACCAATTTTCTTCAAAGGAAGTTAAGCAGAAAATTCAAATACATTCTAAGATATCCTGATGCAAATATGATCAGATCAAAGTTTATCATCTGAGACACTCCTCTGTTTCTTCCACCAAACTTGTCCTTGGAGTGTAATTCAAGATTTACAAAATTTTACATTGGAACTATAAAAATATGTTCACATCAAAAAAATACTTTGTTGCAAGCCCACACCATTTTCCAGTCTTCTTCCACTTTCCGAATCATAGAATCCATTTTCCATACAGCTTTTTCCCAGTCGTTAATGATTTCATTGTTGTTGGAAATTCGAATATAATAATTTTCTACTACATTGTATTTAAGATGAAAAGACTTTGCTGATTTTTCTTTTTCAGTAGCAGCAAAAGTGAATCCCGTGTTCTGTTCAGAAAAAAAAAGTGAAAAGTCATGCCTGGTATTACAAAACATGTTCGCTGTAGGCCATATGAACATTAGCAAGCTTTTTGAAAATGTTGAACATGGCAGACTGGTCATAAACTAAAATCTAATGGGATCCAAGGCAATGTGGAAGTAAGACCAAAACTTAACTCTGGCAGGAAGTATAATGGGCAAAGGACGTTTGTGTGACTGGAAGGCCAATTCCAATGGAGTTCCATAGTATTGGATCTGCCTCTGTGTTGAATAATGCATTTTAAATAAAGGCAGCAACTTTTAAAAATGTGTGAAAATTGCATGTGTCGTGATTTTGAAGAACATTGTAGGATAGAAGAAAATATCAATACCATCTGTTCCAGATGGCAAAAGTGATATTCAATCCAGCAGGATGTGAGGGAATACATTTGAACAGCGTTATCAAGAGCAGGAAATACACAATAAATAGTAGGATATTACATAGAAATTAGCAGCACAAAGGGCTGATGGCCTCTTCAAGCCTGATCCACCCTTCATCATGATTATGGTTGATCATCCAACTCAATAGCCTAATCCTGCTTTCTCCCCTTAACCTATGATCCCATTCACCCCAAGTGCTACATCTAGCTGCCTTTTAAATACATTCAATGTTTTAACATCAACTAGTTCCTGTGATAATGAATTCCACAGACTCACCATTTTTTGGGTGAAAAAATGTCTCATCTCCATCCTAAATGGGGCAGCATGGTCACTCAGTGGTTAGTACTGCTGCCTCACAGCGCCAAGAACCCAGGTTCAATTCTACCCTCTTGTGAGTGTGGGGAGTTTGCACAGCCTCCTTGTGTCTGTGTGGGTTTCTTCCCAGTGCTCCGGTTTCCTCCCACAGTCTAAAGATGTGCCGAGTTGATGGACTGGCTATGCTAAATTGCCCATAGTGTTCAGGAATGTGTAGATCAGGTAGGTTATATGGGGATGGATCTGGGTGGAATGCTGTGAGGGTCAGTGTGGACTTGTTGGGCTGAAGGACCTGTTCTCACACTGTTGGGATTCTATGATTCTAAATGATCTATCCCAAACCTCAGATTGTGGCCCTTGGTTCAAGACACACCCACGATCTGGAACATCCTCCCTGCATCTACCCTGTCTAGCCTGTTAGAATTTTATAAGTCTCTATTAGATCCACCTCATTCTTCTGAACTCCAGCAAAAATAATCCTAACCTAGTCAATCTCCTGTTAAGAAGGGTACAAAAACTGACAGACTTTACAGTATATGTCCAGAGATCCCAGAAGATGTCAGGACAGGTGGATAAAAGAGGCCAATAGGATATATTGCTTTATTTGTCATAGTCATACAGCATGGAAACAGACTCTTCAGTCGAACTAGTCCACACGGGCCACATTCCCTAACTAAACCAATCTCACCTGCCTGTGTTCGGCCCAGATCCCTCTAAGGCTTTCTTCTTCATGTATCTATCCAAATGATTTTTAAACATTGTAACTGTAACTGTATCTACCACTTCCTGTGGCAGTTCATTTCACACACAAACTATTGTGTGCAAAAAAAGTTGCCCCTCATGATCTTTTCAAATCTTTCGCTTCTCATCTTTAAAAATATACCCCCCCCCCCCACAGTTTTGAACTCCCCCCACCTTAGGGAAAAGACCTTTGCTATTCACATTACGATGTCCCATATGATTTTATAAACTTCTATAAAGGTCACCCCTCAACCTCCTACACTTCAGCGGAAAAAAAAGTCCCAGTGTATTTTTATAACTCGAACCCTCCATTCCTGTCATCATCCTGGTATCTTTTTTGAACCCTCTCCAGTTTAATAATATGCTTCCTATAACAGGGCAACCAGAAATGCACAGTTATACAGAAGAGGCCTCAAAACATCCAAATTCTGGACTATAAGAACAAGAGGCTGTGTTTAAACTGTATAGATGTGGCTTAATGTGTCTTAGAATACTCTGTACACTTCTGCTCACAGAAAGCATGTGATCATTCTGGACAGGTATAGAGGTTAAATGTAGAATGTTACTAAGAATGGAGAATTTTATATAAGAAAGATTGAAAGACCAAGGTTATTTCATTTGGATTATAAGAGGCAGACAGGGGATTTTATTGAGGTTTAAAACATTACAGACATGAATATTGTTGATAACAATGACGTAGTGTCAGTAGTGACGCCAATAACCCAGAGTCAGATTTAAAAGCAGCTGGTAGAAAGACCAAAGCTGAATTGGAAAAAGAAACTAATTCATCCAGAGGGTGGTCAGCATCTGGAACTGAACTTCCAAAAGGGTGATGAAGGCAGAATCCCTAATTGCATTTAATAAGTATTTGAATTTACACTTGAAATGCTCATACAGATCTGTGGATCACGATCTGGAAAAGAGGATATTTTTGGCCAGCATTGACACAATGAGCGAGACGGCTGAGCAAGGTGGCACGACCAATTAATCTTGCAGCTGGGGAGAATGAAAATCAAGTCAAGGGACTAGTGATAATGGGAACTGCAGATACTGGAGAATCCAAGATAATAAAGTGTGAAGCTGGATGAACAGAGCAGGGCAAGCAGCATCTCAGGAGCACAAAAGCTGACGTTTCAGGCCTAGACCCTTCATCAGAGAGGGGGATGGGGTGAGGGTTCTGGAATAAATAGGGAGAGAGGGGGAGGCGGACCGAAGATGGAGAGAAAAGATGATAGGTGGAGAGGAGAGTATAGGTGGGGAGGTAGGGAGGGGATAGGTCAGTCCAGGGAAGACGGTCAGGTCAAGGAGGTGGGATGAGGTTAGTAGGTAGGAAATGGAGGTGTGGCTTGGTGTGGGAGGAAGGGATGGGTGAGAGGAAGAACAGGTTAGGGAGGCAGAGACAGGCTGGGCTGGTTTTGGGATGCAGTGGTGGGGAGGGGATGAACTGGGCTGTTCGGCTGGCTGCCCAGTTCGTCCCCTCCCCCCACTGCATCACACAACCAGCCCAGTTCGTCCCCTCCCCACCAATGCATCCCAAAACCAGCCCAGCCTGTCTCTGCCTCCCTAACCTGTTCTTCCTCTCACCCATCCCTTCCTCCCACACCAAGCCACACCTCCATTTCCTACCTACTAACCTCATCCCACCTCCTTGACCTGTCCGTCTTCCCTGGACTGACCTATCCCCTCCCTACCTATACTCTCCTCTCCACCTATCTTCTTTTCTCTCCATCTTCGGTCCGCCTCCCCCTCTCCCCATTTATTCCAGAACCCTCACCCCATCCCCCTCTCTGATGAAGGGTCTAGGCCCGAAACGTCAACTTTTGTGCTCCTGAGATGCTGCTTGGCCTGCTGTGTTCATCCAGCTTCACACTTTATTATCAAGGGACTAGTGTGTGTTTTTGGTTCCCTATTTGTGAAAGAAGTACATTTCTTACTACAACTTCTGTTTTACATCCACAGTCCTAGATAGTGAGGCTAGCAGCTAGGCAGAACAGAGCACAAAGATTAAGGTCATTTTGTTCCACAGATGTCCTCACAGGTCGACTTTGCAACAGCAACCAAAAATAAAATTTGAAGTGTTTTTTTTCACCCCATAGCCAGGGACACAGACTTTTAAATCAAAATGTACAGCTTCCAGTAAGGCAGCACAGCTGTCTCACAGCAACAAGGACCCAGGTTTGATTCCAACCTCGGGCGACTGTCTGTTGTGGAGTTTACACATTCTTCCTGTATCTGCGTGGGTTTCCACCGGGTGCTTCGGTTTCCTCCTACAGTTCACAGGTATGTAAGATAGGTGGATTGGCCATGCTAAATTGTCCTAGCATCTAGGGGTGTCCGGGCTAGTGGCAGGATGCTCTTTGGAGGGTCGATACAGACTCGTAAGGCCAAAAAGTATTTTTCAACCCTGTAGGGGTTCTATTGATTCTAATAATCTGAGTGGAATGCCTGGAATAAAAAGTTGGGCTCAACAAGCCACTTGATATCATTACCAACCTGAGCAAGGGCTCCATTTTCTCCTCTGGATACTCTCCAAAGTACAGACCCTGATGTCCTTCCACCAAGTTCTCCTGGTTTTGGGGTCTTTGGTGAAATGAATTCTACAAGTTCAACAACCTGCCTTTCCAGAAGCTCCTGTTTCCTGTCTTGTGGAAGGAAGTGTTTTCTCTGAAATTATAAAACAATCTATATGGAACCAAATTTCAGCTTAATCAGACAGATTAATGGTGTATTTAATCTGTTCCATTCATTTTACACTACAAATTTTATTAAATAAATCCCACTCAATAAATATAATTTTGGCCCGAAGGTAGAAGAGAGTGAGTGGTGGTGGAAGGTTGCTTTTCAGACTGGAGGCCTGTGACCAGTGGTGTGCCACAAGGATCAATGCTGGGTCCACTGCTTTTCTTCATTTATATAAATGATGTGAATGCCAACATATGGTAAGTAAATTTGCAGATGATACAAAAATTGGAGGTGTAGTGGACAGTGAAGAAGGTTACTTCACAGTACAACGGGATTTTGATCAGATGAGCCGATGGTCAAGGAGTGGCAGATGGATTTTAATTTAGATGAATGTGAGGTGCTGCATTGGAAAGGCAACTCGGGGCAGGATTTTATACACTTAATGGTAAAGTCCTGAGGAGTAATACAGAGCAGAGAGACTTCGGAATGCAGGTTCGTAGTTCCTTGGAAGTGGAGTCCCAGGTGGGCACGATAGTGAAGAAGGCGCTTGGTATGCTTGCCCTTATTTGTCAGTACATTGAGTATTGGCTTTGAGAGGTCATGCTGCAGCTGAACAAGACATTGGCTAGGCTACTTTTGCAATACTGCATGCAATTCCCATCTTCCTCCTAAAGGAAGAATGTTGCTAAACTGAAAAGGTTCAGAAAAGATTTCAAAGGATGTTGCCAGAGAGTTGGAGGGTTAGAGCAATAGGAAGTGGCTGAATAGGCTGGGGCTCTTTTCCCTGGAGCATCGGAGGCTGAGGGGTGATCTTATTAGAGGTTTATAAAATCGTAAGAGTCATGGATAGGGTGAATAGCCAAGGTCTTTTCCCCAGGGCAGGGCAAAGGTTTAAGGTGAGAGAAGAAAGATTTAAAAGGAACCTAAGAAACAACTATTTCACACAGGGTGGTGTGTGTATGGAATGAGCTGTCAGAGGAAGTGATAAAGGTTGATACAAATACAACATTTAAAAGGTATCTAGATCAGTATATGAACAGGAAGGGTATAGAGAGATATGGACCAAATGCTGGTAAATGGGACTAGATTTGTTTAGGATATCTGGTCAACATGGATGAGTAGGACTGAAGTGTCTGTTTCCATGCTATACAACTGTATGATTAGGTCTAATGCAGGAACAGCAAGTAATTAGGAATGAACACAGTACAATGGCCTTTATTGCAAAGGGTTCAGAATAGGAATAACGAAGTCATGGTTCAATTATGGGCTTTTGAGGTTAGTTTTGATCTTTTTACTCAAGGACGGAAGCGCAAGTGAAGTTCACTGGATTGATTTCTGGGATCAGAGGACTGTGCATGAAAGAAGTTCAAATCGAACAGGCTTCTATTCTCCGGAGTTGAGAACAATCACAAGGTGATCTTGTTGAAATTAATAAAAAGGGAATTTGACAGGGCAGATGCTGAGAGGTTGGTTCCACTGGATGGAACAAGGGGTTGGCTATTTAGCACATAGATTGGGAGAAAATTTGTCATTCTAAGTGAATCTCTAGAATTTTCTATGCTGCAGGGCTACGAATGCTGAGTCACTGAGTATACCAATCTCAGTTTCAAATAAAATTTTGAGTACTAAGGGAATTCGAGAATATTAAGTTTGGAATGTGCTGTAGAGGTAGGACAATAGCTGATTCCTGACCATTTCCTGTTTAATTCAGATGGTGATATTTGAGAGATTTGAGAATATATCTGTAGGAGACCTGGTGTGAGAGCAGGAAAGGAGGGATGCACTTTTCGGAACAGTACCGTAAATAATTGTACTATTAGGAACATTGTATTTACACACTTATAAAACACCAAATCTATTTCAGATAATTTGAACTGATTTTAACAAACAACACTATAATTTATATTAAGCAATACAAACAGCAAATTGGAAAATAAATACCCAAATGCTCAAAATCAGTTCATTGCAATAATTGACTTTGAATCAAGAGTTAATTGTATATAAGAACCGGTGGCTTATTACCTTTTGCCATTTGTATATCATTTTCTCAAGAGGAAAGTCATAGATGCACATATGCATTCACACATGGTATTCGAACTAGCTCACCAAGTTATACACTGACCTCAGAGTTTAATTTATTAATAGTTTCTCGTAGTAATCGCTCATTGAGTTTGGTTCTGCGTGTCAGAACCTCTTTATGTTTGCAGGAATATCTCCAGGTAACATCAACCACCTGAAATGATAAAAGGAACTGCATTGTCAAAAAGGAAAGTTTTTATTGAAAGACTTAAAATGAGAGAGCAGCTTAGGGAGGGAACTCTAGAATCCTGGGTCTGGATAGCTGAAACCTGGCCACCAAATGATTGTGGCAAAGCAAGGTGGGTTGCACAAAGGTCCAGAGTTCAAAGAATAAAGAGAGTTCTTGCAGGACTGTAGGGCTGGTAATAGTTACAGAAAGAGAGAAGGGCAAGGCCACAATTAAACTGAAATGAATTTACACACTAAGAAAAGATTAAATTTGAGACATGTTTGGATTAGCAGACATGACGAGGTGGTTGAAGGCAGCAAAGTTTTCAATAAGTTCAGGTTTATACACGGAAAAAGATGTGATGGTAATCAGTTGAGCATTGGAACTGTTGAAGCTAGAGGTGACAACATGGATAGTAGTTACAGTGGTAGATAAGCTTAGGCAAAATCTGAATTCAGCAGTATAAGAGAAGGACGTCACGGAGATAGAGAATATAAAGATTTAGAAGTCACATGACTGTAGGTTGCAAACTGTCTGCTTAAGACATTGCAGCATGTAATCGGTGAGAGAGAACAGACTTTGCGGTGTAGCCAGAGCTTCCCAATATTGAAATGGAGGAAACTACAGCTCATCCAGGTTTGGATGTTAAACACATGGGTAGTAGAAAAGTTGAAAATGGGAGTTATTGATGGTGAGGCAAATGCTTAGAGGTAGACTTGGAATCTGACTTCATTTCTTGACTAGAGACAAAACTGCAGATGCTGAAATCCAAGCTAGACAAACAGAAGGCTGGAACAGCACAGAAAGCATCTGGAGGAAAGGAGCAGTGAATGTTTCAGGTATAACCCTTCTTCAGGACCTAAAACGTTGACTGCTCCTTTCCTTCAGATGCTGCCTGGCTTGCTGTGTTCTTCCAGCCTCCTGTTTGTCTACGTCATATCTTGGGTGCTGGCATGTAGCAGTATGTAACTAAGAACTAGTAGAAAGGCAAGTATAGATCCTTGGGATTTGGCATAGAGAATGGATATAGGACCAGGATGAGAATCCATTGCATTAAGGCACTCTAGCTACGATTGAATAGCAAAGAATGAAACTAGGCAAGGTCATCTGAACAAGGAGGAGACATTAAACAAATATCAAGTGATTGACCATGTCAAATTCTGCAGAGAGGTGGAGAAAGACAAGATAAAATACATAGCACAGTCACAGCAAATGTCATATTATTACTCACATAAAGGCTGTATCAATGCTAAAAACAAGGTCTTAAGCTTGATTTATAGGCATTATGAATTTGTGAGAAGATGGTAATGGATTTTAAGAGGCATAAACACATTCAAGGATTTTTAAGGGAAAAGGCAAATTGGAGAAAAGGTGGAATGAATTTTTTTAAGAAAAAGCTAGTGAGAGCAGATTTAAAAGAGGACAGGAAGTAGGTCCCATGCACAAGATAGGCTTGGAATGGCAGATAGGAGTGCAAATAGAGAAATACATAGTTTCTGGGCTAGAAACAGTGATGCAGCAAAACAGATAATTTTAGTCTCAGTGTCAAATGTGTGTCGCTCGAAGTGAGGCGGAAGCAAAAGGAATTTTAAGTTACATATATATGCAGAAGAAGCCAAGAATTCACCGAGTGTTTCGGGATGACCCTGGAGTATTGAGCAGTTTTGGTGGAAGAGACCTTGGCCTCATAATTCTTGACATGGTCCAGCCAGATCAGGCATGAATGGCTAATCTGGTTCTGCGCAAGATACTTTGAGGTCTGCACATCTTAAACTTCTGAAATTGAAGTTGAGATTGCAGCAGGACATTACATGAGAGTAACTGTTTAACAAGAACATACCTTAAAGCAAATCTCCCAATAATTATTCAATTACAGCTCTGCTGTTGTACGAATTTTCTTGAGAGCTGTTTGAAGCAGTATAAGAGAAAAAAAAAAGCAAGCCCTAGTTGACAAAGCTACCCTTGATATGCATCGGCGAATCAGAATTGAGATGGCTACAAAAAGACACTTGTGATGAAAGTTTGAAATTAAGTAACCCTTGCACAATAATCTCAATAAATTGATGTCTCAGTGAGACAGTTCATAGTAATGCAAAATATTCCTAATGATTAACTCATTTACGAGAATTGGAGGGATAGACTAGTTGAGTGGCATTAGGATTCGTCCCACAGATCTTCAGATAAAAGAAAGACCATGCTATTCTGCTCCAGAGGTGTGTTATAACATGTTTAAACAGGTTGTTTAAAGATATCTTTTTTGAACTGACAAAAAATGCACTTGGGGCAACTAGAAATTAGTTGTGTGTTTTACTGAGCTACCATAATCCTTGTGTCAATTATGTCCTCACAATCGTGATAGTTTGGGAATTCCTGGGATGGAGGAATGTTAATAAATGTTAAGTCAGGTTAGTGTATGGCTTGGAAGTGATGTGTTCTCACAATATCGATGTTCGTGTCTTACTAGAAATCAAAATATAGGACTGCGATAACTGAAAACTAGATGATTCACTGGAATGTGTCCCCAGTATCAGTGATTGAAGTTATAGATATTGGTCAAATGTCAAAGGCACCAACGAGTTGCCCTACTTGGGATGTTTTTTGAAATGGTGCAGTTAAACCCATCTAGAAATAACCAGTAGTCCACCCCATTCCTGAATTGTGCCTTGTATACAATCGAGTAGTCTTATGGTGAAATTAGACAATTGTTGCAGCTTCTACACTCTTTCTGGTAGCTATTTTGATATGATTGGTACAATTAGGTCCTTGTCAGTTGGGCCATCAAGGTGCTGGTGGTGACAATTTCGGACACCATGTGCTATTGAATTTCAGAGAGATAAGTGAGCATCTTTTTATTAGACCTGTCATTCATGTTATGAGCTTACCACTGACTTTCAACCCAAACTTTGCCTTTCTCCAAGTACAGGCAGCTTCGTGTTTGGAGGAGCGAAAAGATCTGATCAATATGGTATCATCACTGGATAGCCCTATCTTTGATCTTACAAAGACAGTGAAATTGATGGAGCAGCTTAAGCTTGTTCATCCAAGAACATATTGCTAAATACAATAGCTCAATAGATAGTTTAGTATGTTTCTACATTCTTAGAGTCTGATTGGAAAAGTCAACCAAGGCTACATTTCCATATACAATAAATGGAATAATTTAGAAATAGTGTCAAAACTAAGTAGATTTAAAATGTGGACATAAATAAAGAAAGACAAATAAATAAAGTAAAAAGATAGATAAAGTCACATTCTGAGTATCAAGCACATGATTTACATAACTGCTAATAGGATTTTAATAAGATTTTATTCACAGTTGAAGTAGTAAACTGATTCCAGTAGTACTTATTAGCACTTTGCTGCTTCCATGTCTCCCACTTATTCCTAGAATCTGCATTATGTGAAACACAACATTACCTCTCTGGCTAAGGGCCAGAAGAACACAATTCACAAATCCTTTAAAGTCATTGAAATCAAGCAATATATGCAAGGGATTGTCACCTTATTAGGATTTACACAAGCACAAATTTTACCTCATCCTTCGAAAATGCAAAAACATAAGACAGCTTTTTTCCCCATCCAACTTCATACAGGAGTGGTTTATCACAAGCATTTTCACAGGGATCACAATGCAGCCACCTCATCTGGGAGTTTGAGTATACCTCAGTCCATACATGATCTAAAAAAAACAACCAAAATCCAGTTGCATTATCAAAACCAGCCTTCTGGTTACAGCTGCAGTAACCAACTGAACTAGGTCAAAGGACTTTAAAATAACTCATTCCAGTTTTCTTACATCACGCATGACATATGTCCAACATTATGAATGATCCCACCTCTACAGTCATGCAGAACAATGCCAAAAAAACCCACATCTAATATAAATTGCAGTTAAATCAGGTTGAGCAATCATTTTATATGATCAGATTTTGTTTAATGTTATAAAACACTGATGGCAGGGATTGCAGTGCATTAGAATTTGAAAATATTTGTGTAGTTTTCATTCTCAATGTCATTTAAAAAAAGGAATCATTAGCATGGCCCTGAATTAACTTTGCAAGCCAATTGTTTAAAATGCCAGTTGTTCAACAAGGAATCTGATAGTTTAATGATTATCCTACATAACTAGTAATGCAGATGTGACAGGAGATTAAAGCTGACATGGCAGGTTGTGAAGGTGAATTTGGTACACTTGGTATATTGAGGGCTTACATTGGAAATTGAAAATAAAAACTCAAAACTGCACACAGGTAAACCTGCCACGCCTATTTATCCATACTATAGATGTGACTCCAGTTTTACATGACCTGGTTGATTCATGCTTTCAGACATCTAGGGATTGCTAATAAATACTGACGTTACAGCATCACCCATATTCCAAGTATGAAGGAAGTTACCAGTATCACTTCAAATACACGAAACAAGTACATCAAATAGTCAGACTCAGGAGCTACATTAAAATGGAGTTGCAGCTGCCCTCAGGCAAAATAGATTTCACATTAGGTACAAATTTGTATTGCCACATACTACTTGGACCTTGATATTTACAATCAAATATGTATTTATGGTGCAAAGATGTTATAAAATGCTTCATGCCAATTGAACTACTTCGTAGACTGGTGCCACTGTTGTAATTTAGGGAAGCTTCAAAGTTAATCTGCCCCTAACAAGGTCCTAAAATTGGCAATTTAAAAAAATACCTGATCAGATATTTGTTTTAGGGCATAATTATTTGTCAGGATCCCAGGAGAATTCTTTCCAAAGATGCCATGGGAACTGATATTGCATTTAAATGAATTTTGATGATGTGGTCAAATCTCTGAAGTGAGGCTTAAATCCGGTTTTAACTCAGCTGCAAAAGTGTTAAATCAAAGTTGAATGGACATAAAACAACTCGTACAGACTATAATCATTGGTATTAGCCATTCATGCATAGGACATTTTTGATTTATTTTTTAGGAATGATATCAGGCAAATCCAAAGGCAAGTCTATAAATACAAGAAACACAGACAATGTTATACATTACAGAAAGAAAAAGGCTGATTTGCAAAAAAAAATCCATTTTCTGGCACAGACTGCAGCAAGACGAAAAGATGAGGCAAGTAGTGATTGTGTTACAAGTTCCCTTATTGGGAAGGTTAGAAATTAATTTTGAGAGTGGTTTAATTGTAGTAATGTCATAATTATAATTAACTGCATTAGCATAAATTATAATAGATGTTTCAGCTTTCACTTTATTTTAGCTAGTAAATGTGTATTTTTCAGCAAAATATGTACACATCAAAAGCTTGAAGTGGCATGATGTTAAGCAGAAAAGTGAAACACCATGTTTGTCATATATTACTATAAATGAACTGTTTGAATATTGCAAAACTACTGCACATTTATTCTGATAATTTAATAGAATAGAATCATAGAATCCCAACAGTGTGGAAACTGGCCATTCGGTCCAACAAGTCCACGCCAGCTCTCTGAAAAGCATCCCACCCAGAGTCAAATCCCTACCCTATTCCCTGTAACTCTGCATTTCCCATTGCTAGACCACCTAACTGATGCATCCCTGGACTCTATGGGCAATTTAGCATAGACAGTCCACCTAACCTGCACACAAAAACGAGCACCCAGAGAAATCCCATGCAGACACGGGAGACTGTGAAACTCCACAGAGACAGTTGCTTGAGGGTGGAATTGAACCCGGGTCCCTGGAGCTGTGAGGCAGCAGTACTTACCAGTATGCTTCTGACATTTCTTGAATTTTGTGCAAAATATCTGTAATATTGAAAAGTAAACAACATTTTCATTTATTAAATTTCCATTTTACAGATATACATTATTTTACCTGTTGTACACCAAACATATCTTGCTTCAAACCCCATGGCTCTGCAGCAAAGTGTGAAACAGTTGGCCCACTCTCCACATCGTCCCCTCCTGGTTTCCAATAACTTTTCAGCATGATTATACCTATATATTTCAGAGCATTAAAAAATGTCAAAAATTAACATACCATCAAACTTGTGGAAACAATTTTTACAGAGAATAACTTCCAAGAAATATTTTAACATACACAAAAGCAGATTATAACAGAGACTGCTATTTCATACAAGTAAACATCCCATACTGTTATTCATAAAGTAAGAAAAATTGGAACAGGGTAGTCTCAAAAGCCAAATACACTGATGAACTTGCTTCCAACTGGACTACAAGGATCAGACCAGGGTCCAAAAACAATTGTCCATGCATGCAGTTCAGTTACAATTTCCAATAATCCTTGACTTTGTTTTTGTTTGTTTTTATCAACTTCAGACACTATCTTTAAATGGTTAGAATTATGTCAACGTGCTAAAGTTTTCTGTGGAGGCACAAGGAGGTCCTCTGTATGATCTCACGTAATTGTATGATATCAGCAGTGAAGATGACAAATCATCTGTACTATAACAAAACAAATGTTGGTTATCTTTGACTTTGGGCCAATATTGAGATATGATATCTTAATACTTGTACAAGTTTTATTAAGAGGAAGTAGTAATTTATAAATATTGCAATGCTTCAATGCAAGATGGATCAATCGATGTTACTAGAATGATCCGACATCAGTACACTCATTGTAAATCACCCTTCAGTTTACTGTATAAGTGCAAGTAGTAAAATCAAAATTAATAAATGGCATGAGCAACTCATCTTCTGCAAGTATTCTGTTTTTAAGTATATTGTCCTGCTGCCCTCTCTTAACCTGTCCCTTCCTATAAAACTTCCTTACCATCGTTCATGGCATCTTTAGCCTTACTATTTTTCTGTCTCGATTTCTATTGCATTACATATAAATAAGGCCAATTCTAGTCATTTTCTTAGAACCATCTTATTTCATTTCACATTTCAAACACTGAAATAAAGTCCAAGTCGTCAACTTTCAACTGTTTTATCTTAGTCCCTACATTAGGAATGATAGTCCTAGAGTTGATGACCTTCTCATTCACTTCCTTGCCTACTCCATTAATTCTACCATTGTCCCTCACCTGTGCCACATTCGCTCTTTCTCCCCAAGAAAATTCCAGGTTAGCCATTCAAGCTCAAGGGTTGTAAGACTTCAATTTATCCAGCACAGAACTGGTTTGATCATTCAGATCTGTCTGGGCCACAGTGTGTTATTGAGTTCTGTTGCCTTTTACCAAAACCTACTCACCAAGTATCATGCTGAAATGTAAAATTCCACCTGACTTTCTCCACCACTTCCAACTCTCCTGTTTAAACCCTTTTTCCCCTGAGCTTTTAAAAGAAATAGAACTTAGATTATTTGTTACTAAGACCAATCATCTACTCAGCTGCCTCCAGCTTAATCACAACCTTTCCCATTACCAATGAAACTTAATTTTCTATAGATTCCCCTCCTGAACATGTATCAATCACTAACTAGCTTTTCTCCTGTCTCACTTAGCACCTTTTCTGAGCTCTGCCTTTCTGTGGAATCCATCTGCTGTTCTCCCAAGTTGGAGACTATTCAACTTCCATTCCTTAATTTAAGTAGCCAGCAATGTAAACAGTCTGCTCACCCTTAAACCTTGAATGTGTTGTCACCTCCCAAATCCATGTCCCTCTTCTCTCAACTGTATTGAGATTCTCAAATCAGGTTTTATACACTATCATAGCACTGAAATGCCTCTAATCAGTCATTGTTGACATCCTGTGTCTAAGATCACAGTACACTCTCATTCCTCAACTTCATTCTCACATTGTCAAACAACCATCCCATTGTGAGAATCAAGTTGAAAAGTAGATGTCCTCTAAATTTATTCAAGCTTTGGTTTGATCACATTTGAGTGCTATTCTTGATACCAGATTATAATAAAGTGGCTGAGGAAAGGACCAAAAAATTTACAAGGGGTAAGATTAAAACCTTGAGCTGTGGAATAATACCCATCAGGAAGGGATGAATTTCTTTTCTTTTGAATAAAAAGTGAATGGTGATCTAATATAGCTCCTTCACAATCGGAAATGTTTTTAATAAAAATGAATCCACTTGAAGGAAGAGGAAACCAGGAGATTATCAATATAATAGTTATCAAGAAATCCAATAGACAAATCAGTGAGAACTTCTTTAATTAGGAAGTGGAACCCTCAGTCAAGGAAAGTAGTTGAATTTCAAAGCAAAGATGCATTAAAGAGGAAACTAGATAAGTATGAGGGAAAAGGGAATAGAGGGTGATAACGGATTAATTAGATGAGCTAAGATGGAAGGAGGTTTGAGTGAAACAAAATGGTGGCTTGTACCAGTTTGGCACCTGGTCTGTTTCTGTGCTAATAAACAATTCTACGTGAACCAGTTCCAACATCCCTCCCCTATTTTGTGTGATGGGATTTTCTCTGCTTTGTCCAACTCAAATTTTTAGTCAAACAAATCCTCATGTGATTATTCAATTCCAACTCTAATATTCTGAACCCTCCAAGATCTATTTCTTATCTACAGCCAGTTCTTGCAATGAGTCCCAATATATATTCTGTTGCCTCATTACCACCTTGAGCTGAATAAAACTGTTACCAATTTCAACACCCTCTGACTCCGAGTTGAGCTTCTGATTAGATATTTTGTTCAGGATTACTACTGCATCATTCATATTTAACTCTGCTTCATTCCCACTGCTGCTGAAATACTCATCCATACTTTTACCACTTCAAGCCCTGTCTGGTTGATCTCCCAAATTCCATCTTCCATAAATCACATTTCATTCAAAATTATGCTGCAAATATAAGCTGCATCAAAGCCTGCTTACCCATCACTCATAGGCCTGCTGACCTATCAACACCTCAATTCCAAAATTATCATGTTCACATCCATTCTAGATTCTCCCTTCTTACTATATAGGTAACTTCCTTCAGTCCTATAACCTTAAGAACTTGGTTCCTCCATCTCTGGTCTTTCAGCCCATGACATTGCTTTCTTTTCACTCACACGAACTTTCTTTGCTATCTTGCATATCGTGGAGATGGTTCCTGAATTTTGGAAAGTCTAGAAGATCAAAAGCAATGTGTGCACTACTTCTGGAACAATCTTTTTGCCAGCCTAAAAAGTAGACATTAAGTTACAGGGGCATACTGTTAAGTTCACAATGAGGAGCTTTGGAAGTGGAAGTCAAAATTCAGAAATTCTAAAGTGGACGCAGTGGGATTATGGTTTATTTTTGCATTTTATTTGTGATACACAACTTGGTTTGAGCAATTCTGTAATTGGCCATAAGATGATTCAATTGGGAAGATACAGCACAACTGCTGTCAGAAAGAAAGATGTTTAACCCAATTATACGCCAATTGTTTTGAAGCAGTTAATTCTTGGCCCACTTTTAAAGGCTGGACAGATTTATTACTATTATCATTCAAGTATGACTGCTTGTGAACAGTCCTAAAACAGGAGTGCAAATTCAATCAGAAACGTAATAATGTACGCAATTCAATGTATGGTAAAACTAGATTCTTGAAGCAAAAGGGTGTGGTTTTTCATTTCTTCATGGGGTATAGGTGTTGCTGGCTAGGCCAACCTAACCCTATCCCTAGTTAACCGAGAGAAGGTGGCAATGAGTTTTCTTTTTGAATCTCTGCATTTAAAAACCCAGAAAAGGAAGTGTGCATCAGAGACAAGATGAATAGGCTAAGTAGATGATGAGGGACAGTCAAGTTTGTTGAGTCAGATGTTTACAGGGAACAGTCTCAAAAGAAAGAAGACATTCGTAGAAACTATTTTCTTCCACTATGTAAAATGAAAAAAAATTGTGGCTAAAGTAAACATTGGTCTTTTAGAAGATAAGATGATTGCAGCAGATTGGAAAATGGCAAATGTGACACCACTGTTTTTTAAAAAAAGTGTAGACAAAAGGTAGGGAATTATAGGCCTGTTAGCTTAAATTCTTTTAGTGAGAGAAATGCATCAGTGTTGGAACCACAGTTGTTTACAATTAACACGTGGAGTTGGGGACCATGTGTAGTCTGTCAATATTTGTGGATGACACTAAGATGAGTGGAGAGCAAAGTGTGTACAGGGGTCTGAAATTTTGCAGAGGGATGTGGATAGTTTGAGAGTGGGCAAAGATCTGGCAGATGGAGTACAATGTTGATAAATGTAAAGTCATCTATTTTGGTTAAAATAATAGTAAAATGGACTATTATTTGAACAGTAAAGAATTCCAGCATGCTGTTGTGCAGAGGGACTGGGTGTCCTTGTGCATGAATCACAGATGGTTGGTTTGCAGGTGCAACAGATAATTAAGACAGCAAATGGAATTTTGTCCCTCATGCTAGAGAGATTGAGTTTAAAACAGATTATGTTGCAGATGTCTCGGGTGCTAGTGAGGCCCTACCTGGAGTACTGCAAGCAGTTTTGGTCTCTTAACTTAAGAAAAGGGTGTGCTGGCACTGGAGCAGGGTGCAGAGGAGATTCTCTAGATAGATTCTGGATTTGAGAGGGTTGGCTTATGAGGAGAGACTGAGTAGACTGGGATTATATTCATTGGAATTTATAAGAATGAAGGTGGAAATAATTGTGAAGGGAATAAGCTAGAAGCAGGGTGGATGTTTCTCCTGGCAATTAAAACAAGAACAAGAGGACATAGCTTCAAATTAGGGGGAGCAAATTTAGATTAGGTTAGATTCCCTTAGGGCCTGTTTCCACACTTCGGCCCAACAAGTCCACGCTGCCTGTTGGAGTATTCCACCCAGACCCATCCCCTTATAACCCACACACCCCTGAACACTACGGGCAATTTAGCATTGCCGATCCACCTAGCCTGCACATCTTTGGACTGTGGGAGGAAACCAGAGCACCCGGAGGAAACCCACGCAGACACGGGGAGAATGTGCAAACTCAAATGAATTGAGGGAGAACTTCTTCAAGTAAAGTGTAACGAATCTATGGTATTCCCTGCCCAATGTAGTAGTTGAGGCTTCCTAATTGAATGTTTTCATAGCTAAGAAAGATAATTTTTTGAATGGTAAAGGAATTAATGGTTATGGTGACGGGATGAGTAAGTGGAGCTGAGGCCACAAAAAGATCAGCCATGATCTTATTTAATGGCGGAGCAGGCTCAAAGGTCTAAATGGCCTATTCCTGGTTATTATGTTTTTCATGAAAACGATTGATAGTAAAAAGGTAAAGAAACAAACAAACAAAGTCATGAGTAAAACAGTATGCTGAGCAACTAACAAGTAACTAGGGTATTTTAGGTCTAGCTTTGTCAAAAAGTCCATGTAATAAATAATTTCACTGGTAACTATTCCTTAGTGAAGACTGGCTGTCATAATTATGAATTTCATAGAACTGGAGTGTCAGGTGGTTGAGCCACAAATTTGAGATTTGGAATTTAAGCCAAGCCAACCAGAGGAGTGAGGGCAAATTGGGCAATGTAGATCACAAAACTGGATTAAAAGATATAATGACATTTAAGCATCTAGAGAAATCATTCATAATTCTTAAGAAACATGTATTCTTTTAATGAAAAGAAAAATCCATTAGAAAAAAAGTGATACAATCAAGCTACAGAAGTTAAGAATAGTTCTTGTTTAAATGAGCCTTATAATAGGAAATGCAATAAACTTGAAGATTGCAAGTTTTAAAAAAAAGCATGATCAAGAAACAGCCGGACAACAAATTATAAAGTATTTTAAAAAGCTCATGTTTTTACAATATAGGAAAAGATTAGTGACAGTAAATGTGGATTCCTTGGAGACAAATGCAGGAAAATTTATAACAGGAAAGCAGACATTAGTCAAATATTTTATCCTTTTTTCGAACAAGAACTCAAATAGTGAGAACCTAGGGTACATTATCCAAGAGGCATACTGTAAACTGTCAGCAGAGATTTTTGAGAAATGAATGGGAATAAAAGCTGACGTATTGTTATAATCTGATAGTCTACATCTTATGGTTTTAAAATCAATGACTTCAGTTTTAAGGAATATGTTGGTCTTAATCTTCGAATTCCCTGGATTCTAGAATGGATTCCCTGGATTGCAAGGTAGTGAAAGAGCTGACAAGGATTGCAGGAGGTTCAAGAATACAGATTACCACACTTCAAGGATAACAGGGATGGGCAATAGATACTAGCGATGGCCACATCTCATGAACAAAAAAAACTTCCCTATTTAAAGGCATCGATGGTGGGAAAATTGCTTGAATACAGGAAACTTTATTTTAACTGGCACCTAAAGTACCGGCAAAAATTATATACCCGAAATACCAGATGTTTACTGCATTATTGAAATCTAATTAATCATTTGAAGGTGCAAATGAGAAGGCTGTCTGCCAATAAGTTTTGTTTGTGATTTATGCATTAAATAATATATAACAATGACCTGTATAACCCTTGCATTATGTTTCTATTACCTAGTGTGTGTTTTTACATATGAACAACTTGATCAACTGAAATATTTGATCAACTGGTACGCTCCTGGACCCACAAGTGCCAGTTAATAAAAATTTTGCTATATATCCTTCGGGATAGACCCATAAGGCAGGATCTCAATTCTGAGCTAACTGCTTGCTGTCAGAGCTATTGAGCGTTTTTGGAACTTTTGGCTTTTATTTCAGATGCCCAGATTTTTTGTTTGGTAATAAAAGATTGCTGATGGGTGAAATGCCAAGATTGTCTGTGAAATAAATTACAAATCTACTTAAAGCAATGTGAAATACAGTGGAAAAAATATGTTTTCCTTACTTTATTTATGACTGGGAGTAAAAAATTTATATTCGGTCAAACAATCAAGCAAGTCAAACAATAGATTTGGTAAAGGTAGCAAGTTGCTTTTATTGTGTAAACAATCCAAAGGTTCATATCCCTCTCCCAAATAAAAAAATGGAAATTGATAACTACTTGAAACTAAATTTACATTTAAGAATTATCAAATGCTGTACCTTTTTGAATTGCTAGATTTGAATGCGAAAGAATACTTTTAAAAATGAATATCCAAGTGCACCCTAAATAAAGTACGCAGTGTCTCACCAGTAAACTAAAGGATTATCGTACACAAGTCAAATTGAATTGTGTGGGTTGAAATTTTGGCATTATTCAGCACAAACCTTACTTCACAGGAGTTGTATACCTTGGAAATCGATTGCAGGTATAACATTTATTGCAAAGATGATTTTCAACTCTTTGAGCACCCCATCTTATCTCTTCACTGGATGGTGAAAGCGAACCTGATGCCTGTGTTGCTCCTCCACAATTGTTACAGGGCAAAGTATCTACCCATTGGAAAAAATCCTGTTTAAACCACTGCAAAAGCTCCAATAACAGAAAGTCTTCCAATTTTACTGTGGCGCCTATAAGAAAGATAAACATTACAATATATAGGTTCTTTGTGACTTCAAACATTTTACAAAATAGTTCTACAGCAAGAGTCAACAGCAGGAGACAGTAAATTGGGGGTCATGGCAGAAGATAGAATTACCACATGGTGCTCCTCTAGCCTGTCCACGATATCAAGAATACAGCAATATCAAGCCGATAGCCAAATGTAAGCCACACACTTGGTTACCACACAGAAGGACTCCACATGGCACATCCACCAACACCAGTCATGCCATTTCTGCGCTGTTTACATTCTTCTGCCATCTTCACTGGGGATACCGCAGCGTCCTGCCTGCATCAAGGACACACCAGCCGACACCACTCCACCCACCGCCCCTACAGCCAGCAGCTTGAAAGTCAACACCAGCTCCCAGCCCTTCACCAACCGCCCAGACCGGCCCCTCACTGAGGACGAACTGCCAGTTGTCAGTGAAGGACTCACCTTCACCCCCCTCCATCCGAACATCAACGAATACTACTCACACCTGGAGGTTAAACAGTTTTTCTGCCACCTCCATGCTTATTTCTTTAATAGAGAGTCTCATCCACCCTCTACAGACCCCTTCTCCTGCCTCCAACACACACTATCCTCCTGCCCTCCCTCGACTTCTTCATCTCTAACTGCCATCACAACATCAATCGCCTCAACCTCTCCACCGTTCTCACCCATTCCAACCACTCCCCCATAGAACCGGTCCTCCGCTCCAACCCTAACCTCACTATCAAATTCATAGGCATGGGAGGTGTGCAGTTGTGGTATGGTGCACTGACCTTTACATCACTAAAGCTAGACCCAACTCTCTGACACCACCGCCTACCACTCCCTTGATCATGACCCCACCCCTGACCAGCAAAACATCATCTCCCAGACCATCCATAACCTCATCATTCCCCAACCCCACACCACCCGTTTCTATCTCCTTCCCAAAATCCATAACCAACTGCCCTGGCTGACCCATTGGGTCAGTAGCAGGCAGAGACATCGAACTTATCTCCACTTATCTCAACTCTATTTTCTCCCCCGGTCCAGGACACCACCCACACACTGCACCTGCTCCAAAACTTCCAATTCCCTGGCCCCCAACACCTCATCTTCATGGATGTCCAGTCCCTGTATACTTGCATTTCCCATGCAGATGGTCTGAATGCCCTGTTTTTTCCTCTCCCGCAGGCCCAACCAGTCCGCCTCCACTGACCCCTTATCCACCTAACCGAACTCATCCTTACCCTTAACAGCTTCTCCTTCAACTCCTCCCACTTCCTACAGACTAAGGTGGCGGCCACAGGTACCTACACGGGCCCAAACTATGCCTGCCTCTTTGTAGGCTACATGGAACAGTTCCTCTTCTGCAATTATCCCCCATCTCTTCCTCCATTACATGGACGACTGTGTCGGCACCACCTGTGCTCCCACAAGGAACTCAAACAGTTCAACTTTACTAACACCTTCCACCGCAATGTCAAGTTCGTCTGGACCATCTCTGATACCTGTGTCCCCTTCCTGGACCTCAGTCTCCATGTCTGGTAACCACCTCGAAACTATCTATTTCAAGCCCACTGACTCCCACAGCTACCTAGAATACACCTCCTCTCACACACTTTCCTGCAAAAAGGCAATCCCCCTATTCCCAATTTCTCCACCTCTGCTCCTGTTCCACTCGGGGACATCCCAGATATCTTCATTTTTCAAGGAGTGCAATGCTCCCCCCGCAATAAAAACAAAGATGGAATTCCCCTCGTCCTCATGTATCGCCCCATTAACCTCCAGGTTAAACGCATCATTCTCCGCCACTTCTGCCACCTGCAATCTGACCCCACTATGAAGGATACTTCCCTCCCCAACTTTATTATGCCTTCCACAGGGCCTGCTCTTTGCAACTCCCTCGTCTGTCCCACTACCCTCCCCCCCGCAGCTTTCCCTGCAACCGCAGGTGGTGTTACACCTGCTCCCTCACTTCTATCCCAGCCCCCAAAAAAGCCTTCCACATTAAACAGATGTTCACCTGTACATCCACGTCGGAGAGGTCAAGCAGAGGCTCTGTGACTGCTTTGTGGAATATCTACGCTCGGTTTGCAACAAACAACACCTCCCAGTCGCAAACCACTTCAACTCCCCCTCCCACTCCCTGCACGACATGTCCATCCTGGGCCTCCTCCAGTGTCACAACAATGCCACCCGGAAACAGGGGGAACAGCACCTCATGTTCCTTGGAAGCCTACAATCCCAATGGTCTCAACGTAGACTTTGAATTTCAAAATCTCCCCACCCCCGACCTCATCCCAAGACCAGCCCCCCTCTCATCCCTGCCTCATTGACTTTTCCAACTTCTCTCCCACCTATCTGCTCCTCCCACTTCACTGACCAGCCCCCACTTCCTACCTACACTCACCCTTACTCGCTACATCCCCACCTCTTTGACCCGTCCACCACCTCTCCCACCTATCTGGTCTACTATCCACCTTCCATCACTTTCCCCCCGCCCATTTATTTCAGTGTCCCTGTCTCCTCCCCAATTTCTGAAGAAGGGTCCAGAGCCAAAACATCAGCTTTCCTGCTCCTCTGATGCTGTCTGGCCTGCTGTGTTCCTCCAGCTCCACACCTTGTTATCTTAGATTCCTGGAAACACCGCCTTCAATTGAAATTCAAAAGAACCGAAGTACAATTTTGTGGCTGAAAGGTTAAGGTACACTTTCATGATCCCTTTCTTTTCCTGTCAGAATAGGACTGAGCTAGAATAATTAGCTTTTCCCTATTTCATTTAAGAAATCAGATAAGATTAGAAGTCCTGGAAAATGATACAGTATCAATATTTCATGGAATTTCTGCACTATCACACAACACTGACCAGTAATTACTATGATATAGGTTAAGAAATTCCAAGGTATTGATAAAAAGAGACTAGTACCATTACTAGATATTACAGCTGGATTGAAATTGTCTGGACAAAAATCAGACATCTGTTTCAAGAGTAACATGGGAATTAATATCCAATGGACTCTCAGAAATTTCCAACTATTGACTTCTCAGTAACTTTCTCCAAAATACCAAGCACATATCCAATATCAGATATCACCAAATGTTTCCAGTAGCATTGTATTGGTAGCAATTTGAATCATAATTGTTTTAATCTAAAAGCAAAGGCTTCAACCCTCTGAAACCAACAACATTCATTTAGAACTCCTTCACTAGAGACAGTATTTTGGTGTGGTGTGAAGGTGTGCGCTCTCATGACTCTGAAAGCTAAGCTGCTGACAGTATAAATTCAAGGTACGACCACCTAAACGACATAGGACCAAAAGCAGAAACCAGAAGAAAAGCAGTTGACCAGTGTCCCATTAGATTTTGGGATTCAGGCTACTGACATGTAGAAGTAAAAGAATCACTCCTTCCTCGTGAAACATACTGGAAACTAGTTGTTTGTTACAGACTTACAAATATGATCAAATGTAGAATATCTCCATTAAAGAAAGGCAAAATTATACTGTTTCAGACAAATATCTTGCCTTAGATAGATAGCAGTGGAAGAAATAAGTAAGAATAAAAAGTAGTTATCAAAACTGAAGGCTAAGCAATTAATAGAGCAGTTGCAGCTTAGATCTGAAATTGGTTAAAATACCAAAAGCAAAAAGAAGAGTAATGGTGAACATGGAAGTATACAATTATGTCTACCAGGGGTCAGCAATTGGACCATTTCTTATTATCTGCAGTTGGACAAATTGGTCAGAATTTAAAGTGTTAGAGACGGCACCACGCTCTGAAATGTAGCAGATAGCGAAGGGGAGAGCAAGAGATTCAAACAAGACAGGCAGAATGATATAGGAGAAAATGATAGAAGAAATGGCCTAATAAATTATATTCAAGAAAGTGGCTCACCAACAGCTTTACAAAGTCAATTAGGGACGGAAAAATAAATGTTGGCTTAACTATGCATGCTCTTGTCCAAAGAAGGAGTTATTAAAATAATGTAGGAGAACAAGTAACATGCTCACCTTGTGGAAAAAATGCATTTTACTGAGAAAAATGAAAAGGCAAAATAAGCTTAATTGTATAATTTTAAAATTAATGGCAGAATAAAAGATATGGTTTCTCTGTCTTCATCTTCAAAGATTAGTGCAACTTGAGGAGGCTGTTTTTAAAAAGGCCTATGGATCTTGCCTTAATACCAAAGTAAAGAATTGATGCTTAACCTTAACGAAACATTGCTCAGGCTCAGCCTGCATCCTTTGAAATTCCGAAGACTAATTCAAGCACAAAAATCTCCTAACAGGGTAGATATTGAAAGGATGTCACCCCTTGACAGAGACAGAAGAACAAGGGAGATAATTTTATACTGTTAAGTCTCTCACTAAAGGCAGAGATCAGGAGAAACTCTGAGGATTGGATTTTTTGGAAGCAACTCTCTTCCCTGGAGACCAATGGAGGTAGGCTCATTGAATACTTTTGATGCACAGGTAGACAAATTCCTGGTTAACACAGGAGTCAATGAAGTGCAACCACTCCAAGGTTCTGCTATTGGCATCGGCACACCAATCACCATATTGACTTTTGGTTCCGGAGGTCTCTACCATACACAGGCCTCAAGAATCCTGTGTAGCCAGAAAAAAAATTAGAGGAATACTGCTCCTAATTCATATGTTTGTATTTCATCCAATTCTTATTATTGACACCTTAGAGAGGGCACAGTGGAGATCTAAAATGCTACCAGTGATAAAAGACTTCAGTTAAGCAGACAGAGTAAAAGAAGCTGAGGTTGCTCTATTAAACATAATGTTTCTGCTCTATTTAGAGATTGAATAAATGAAGGGTTCTGATAGTGTAAATAAGGGTAGATTGTATCCAGTGATAGATGGATCAAATATCCAATGAAACAGATTTAAAATAACTGATAAGAGTATTAGAGAATAAATTAGAACATTTTCTTTAAAAAAAGCACATAATTTTCAAAATGGAAATAAAAATAAAAATAAAAATAAAAATAAAAATATGCAGGGCTAAGAGGAGACAGTACTAATTAGATCTTTCAAAGAATTGACGTAGGCAGAGGTCACCTGGAACAATTTGCCTGTTTTGGATCACAAATCTCAAACTAGTTAAAGCGTTTAACATCAAAACAATAGATTGGTCTTGAATATATTATAAAATATGCATCCCAGTGCCAATAAATTAACATATTCCACCACAGAATCCGTACAGTGTGGAAACAGGCCATTCAGCCCAAAAGGTCGACACTATCCTTCCGAAGAGCATCCCACCCAGACCCATTCCCCTGCATTTCCCATGTCTAACTGAAACATCACTGGACACTGTAGGCAATTTAGCATGGCCAATCCAGCTACCCTGCACATCTCTGGACTGTGGGAGGTAAACCGGAGCACCCGGGGAGGAAACCCACACACAGACACAGGGAGAACGTACAAACTCCATACAGAAAGTCACCCAAGGGTGGAATTGAATCCAGGGTACCTGGTGCTCTGAGGCAGCAGTGCAAACCACTGAGCCACCATGATGCCCTATTTTTGATTATAAAATCAAACACTAATTACTTTAAACAAATGCATTTTCAGGAATGGGAAATCTACTGCTCTTGAATTTAGGAAATTTTGCAAACATTTTTACAGAGAAACAAGGCAGAAATTGTACAAATACCTTAATTTCACTTGCCTATTTGGAAACCTTGGGACAGAAAACTGATGAATTCCCAGTGGCTGATATCCCAGGAATGTTAAAAGGTGGTAGACATGGAAACAGTGGATGTGTTTTTTGTCAACTTCCAAAATTCTGGAGATTTTACACCAGTCCCCCAGCAGATTGGAGGGTGGCAAATACAACAACTTTTTAAAAAAAGGAAGAACATTAGGAATTACAGATTGGTTGGCTTAACATCTGTGGAAGGGAAAATGCTGAAGTATTATAACAGGATATTTAGAAAATACTGATGGGATAACACCAAGGCAACAGGAGTCTTTAACGTGGAAAAGCACTGATCCTCGCAGCACACCAGTGGTCACAGTCCCCCAGTCTGAAAAGCATGCTTCTACCACCACACCAATTTTGTAGCCAATGGATTATCTCCCTGTGAATCCCACGCGTTTTAACTTTACTAATCAGTCTACTATGCAGAACCACGTCAAATGCTTTGCTGAAGTCCATACAAGATAACATCTATCGCTCTGCCTTCAATCTTCTTTGTCACTCCTTCAAAAGAAAAACTCAATCAAGATAGTGAGACACGATTTCTCACATTCAAAGCCGTGTTGACTATCCCTAATCAATCCTTGCCTTTCCAAATGCACAGAAATCCTGTCCCTCAGAATCCCTCCAACAACTTATCCACCGCTGCCATAAGGCTCACCAGTCTATCCTGGTTTTTCTCTGAGCAATGAAATCTGAAGACACTCAACCTTCTGGGAGAAGAAATTACCCCTCATCTCAGTCTTATATTGACAGGCATTTGTTCTGAAATTGTGTCTTCTGGTCCTTGTTTCCGCTCATGGGAGAGTCTTTCTCACAGCATTTACCTTTTCAAGCCCCTTAGTTGCAATGCCTTACGCTTCAATGAGATCACCTCTCATTCTTCTAAACTCCAGCGAGTACAGTCCTAAACTCTGTAGCCTTTGTTCATAAGACAGTCCCTCCAGTCTGAAGGATCATTCTAGTGAACCGTCTCCATACTGTCTCCAATTAAATAGCTTTCCTTAAATAAAAAGGAACCAAAACTGCTATTTAAAAAAAAAATTACAAGGTACAGAGCTGGATGAACACAGCAGGCCAAGCAGCATCAGAGGAGCAGGAAGGCTGACGTTTTGGGCCTAGACTCTTCTCCAGAAATTTCTGAGGGAGGGTCTAGACCCAAAAAGTCAGCCTTCCTGCTCCTCTGATGCTGCTTAGCCTGCTGTGTTCATCCAGTTCGACACCTTGTTATCTCAGATTCTGTAGCATCTGCAGTTCCTACTGTCTCTGAACCAAAACTGCTATCAGTATTTCAAATATGGTCTCACCAGCACCTTGCATAGTTCCAATAAAACCTCTCTATGCATATTCCAGCTCACCCAGAAATAAGGACCATTATTGCACTAGCTTTCCTGTGTAAGCTTTCTGTGTTTTGTGTGCAAGTATCCCAAAGTCCTTTTATTTTGCACCTTTTTGGCCATGTCTACCTGTGACTCCACTTCCAGAGAACCATGCCCCAAGGTTCCTCTGTTCCACCACACTCCTTGAGGCTCTACCATTCACCATGAAATTCCTACCTTGATTTGACTTTCCAAATTGCAACAACTCTCACTTATCTGTATTAAACTCCATTTGCCATTTCTCAGCCCACTTCCCCATTGATCAAGATCCTGCTACAATTTTGGATAACTTTCCTCACTATCCACAATACTGCCTACTTCAGTGTCACCTGCAAACTTACTAATCATTCCTTGTACATTCTCATCCAAATCATCGATATAGATAGCAAAGGTCTATGGACCCAGCATGACCAGAGGGACACCACTAGTCACAGGCCTCCTGTCCGACAAGCATCCTTCCACTATTACTTTCTGCTTCTTACCATCAAGACAATTGTGTGCCCAATTTGCCAGCTGTCCCTGGATTCCATAGGACCTAACCTTCCTGAGCAGCCTTATCAAAGGCCTTGCTGAAATCCATGTAGACATCTACTGCCTTGCCCTCAATAACCTTCCTGGTCACTTCAAAGAGCTCTAACAAATTTGAGAGGCATGATCTCCCACACACAAAGCCATGCTGATTATTCCTAATCAGACCCAGTCTTTCTAAATGCTGGTGTCTTTGATCCCTCAGAAATTTCCTAAGTAACTTACCTACCACAGATATTAAGCTTACTGGTCTAAAATTCCCAGGTTTTTTCCTTTGCCTCCCTTTCTGAATAGGGCACAACATTCACTACCCTCCAGTCTTCCAGGACCTCGCTTGTGGCTAACAATGATGCAAATATATCAATCAGATATCAATCAGGGACCCTGCAATTTCCTTTGTAGCCTCCTGTAGGGTTCTTGGACATATCTGATTAGGACCAGGAAATGTATCCACCTTCATACATTCTAATACTTCCAACACCATCTCTACTGTGATATAGACTGTCCCCAAGATATCGCCACTAACTTCCCCAAGTCTTCATATCTTTCTCCCTGATAAACACAGAGGAGAAATATTCATTGAGGACCTCACCCATCTTCTGCAGTTCGACACACAGATGTCCACTTTGGTCTTTGAGGGGTCCTATTCTGTCTCTAGTTATTCTTTTTGCTTTAATATCCTTAAAGAATCTCCTTGGATTCACCTAATCTTCTCAGCCAAAGCTATCTATATCCCCTATATACTTCCAGGGATTCCCCTGATCCCAACTAACGGTCATCCAGGGTTCCTTAGTCCTGCCAACCTTACCCTTCACCCTCATAGGAACATATAGACCTTGAATTCTAGCTTTTAAACGCCTCCCACTTGCTAGAGGTGCCTTTGCCTTCAAACAAACTACTCCAGTCAACCCACTGCAAGCTCCTATCTAATTCCAATCAAGATTCGCCTTGCCCCAATTTAGAACTTGAACTTGTGGACCAGTTTTGTCCTTCTTCTCACATATTCTAAAATTTATAGAACTATGGTAAACTGGTCCCAAAGTGCTCCCCCACTGTCACCTCAGGCACCTGTCCTATTTCCCCAAGAGTAGGTGGAGTTTTGTCCCTTCTGGAGTAGGGCCCTCTATATACTGCTTGAAGAAACTTTCCCAAACACATTTAAAAAATTCCACCCCATCCAAACCCTTAAACACTTTAGCAGTCCCAGTCTATGTAAGGAAAAAAATGATAACTCTATTTCTCCTGCAAGTCTCTGCGATTTCCCTGCATATTTGTTCCTCCAATTTCCATTATTTGGACCTATAGTATGAGTCCAATAACGTCACTATCACCTTATTTCTTAGCTTCAGCCACAAAGTCTCACTAGATGATCCTCAGTTATTTCACCTAACTACTGCTGCGATACTCCCCTTAATCAAAAATGCAACTCTCATCCCCTCGTTCCTCCACCTCTGTCCTGCCTAAAGCACCTGTATCCTGCCACATTAAGCTGTCAGTCCTATCCCTCCTTTAGCCATGTTTCTGTAATGGCTATAGTATCCCAGCCCCACAAACCTATCCATGCCCCGAATTCATCAGCCTTCTTCCATTGAAGTAGATGCAATTTTGTCCAACAGGCATTCCTCACTCCCTGTCCTGTTAAAATTAAATCACACGGAATTGGTGGTAACATATTGGCATGGTTTGTAAATTGGTTAATAGACAGGAAACCGACCCATTTATTCCTGTTCTTTTTCAAGTAAACGATGATGACAAGTAAGATACCACAGGGTTCAGTGCTTGGGCTCCAGCTATTCATAACGTATCAATGATCTGAATAAGCTAGTGAAGAATATTTCCAAGCTTGCTAACAACAGAAACTAGGTGAGTGTGTGACTGGCGAGAAAGATGTTAAGTGGCTTCAGGTGAAAGCGACCAGCTGAGTGGGCAAAAACAAGGCAGAGGCAGCATAATGTGGATAAGTGGTAGTAAAAGCAGAATTGCTAAATATTATTTACAGTGATAGATTGGTATGGGTAAATGTATAATATTACCTGAATGTCCTGTATCCCAGTCACTGAAAACTAGCATAAAGGTGCAGCAAAGAGTTAGGAAAGCATATGCTTCTATTCCAAAAAGGTTTAAGTACAGATGAAACGACGACTTGTGACGACTATGGCACCTTGGTGAGACTACACTTGGAATACTATGTGCAGTTTTGGTCTCCTCATCTGAGAAAATATATACTTGCAAATAAATAAGTGTAATGAAGGTTCACCAGACTGATAACTGGATTTTGTCATACAAAGAGAGATTGTGTCAACAGAGACAGTATTCATTGGAGTTTTAAACATACAAAATTCTAACTGGGCTGAACAGGTTGGATGCAGGGATGATGTTACCCTTGGCCAAGCAGTGCAGATCAAGGAGTTATAGTCTCTACATATACACACACAACAGGCCACTTTGAATGGAGATAAAGAGAAATTGCTCCGCTCTGTTGTGCGCTCGTGAAATTTTCTACTACAGAAGGATGTCACAGCCAAGTCACTGAACATATTTAAAGAAACAGATGAGATTTCTGGAAGCTAGAAAAGGGGTATGGGTAGAGAGTGACAATATGACATTGAGATAAAGGATCAACTATAATCATGTTGAATGGCAGAGTTAGCTCCTACTTTCCACGTATTTTCACAATACATTCAATACACAGAGAAAGTGAATTTTGTAATAACTACCTCAAGCAGGATCGAATCATTTACATATTGCCCAAAAGTGAAACGGGGTTGACACACTAATGACAAGTAATAAAGTGGTCACATAGGTGCTGCATGCTGGACTGTTAAAGCACTGCATACTGTAATAGTAGTACATATTTGTACACCAAAACTCCCAAAGGGTGAAGTTTTAATTTTTTTCTATCAAGACAGAAAAATGAGACATAATGGATAATTCAGCCCCACAAACCTGCTGCACCAGTGAGATCATAGTTAATCCTAATCTGGCCTCAATTCCCCTTTCTGGTCTGTCTCCATAACCCCTCACCTGACTTTTATCTACCTAACAACCGTGAAAATATTCAATGGCCCAGACTCCATTATTCTTTGCAGAAAGAAATTTTACCAGCAAACACTTTGCAAAGACTGAATAATTTTTAGTCAAGACTGCCATGTTTTTAGTCACTTGTTAGAGTCATTGTTTTAATATACAAAATCTTGACATTCTTTGAACTCTCAATTCGAAGTTCTAAACTCTTTAAAAAAGTTAAGACTCAACGGGAACCGTAATAGTCTAAAACAAGACCCCAATAACACCATCTCCATAGACATGCTAAAGCTAATGAACCTATAACTCACCACCCACTTCACCTTTAACAGCCAAATATATGAACTGATCAACGGGACACCCATGCGATCACCTATCTCCAGACTAATAGCCAAACCGGTGATGCAGATTCTGGTAAGTTTGACCCTTCCGCTTATCCAACCAAAACTATGGATACACTACGTGGACAACACCTTTGCCATTATTAAACAGACCACACTGGAGGAGACACACAAACTAAAACGCTACCTCACTGGAATCGGATTCAAAGAGAAGAACAAACACTCCCATTCCTGGACATCATGGTAGAGCGCAGGACAAATGGAGAATTCCTAACAAAAAGGTACACAGGAAAGCCACACACACACACACTGACCAAGTACTGAATTTCAACAGCAACCACACTAACACACACAAACACAGTTGTGTCAGAACATTATTTAAACAGGCAAAAACACAACGCAGCAGCACAGAGCTACATAGAGAAGAGTACCTCTTCCAGGTATGCTGAGACAATAGATACCCGAAAAACTGGGTCAGAAGATGCCTATTACACGAACATCATGAAGATACTACACGCCCCAACACACTCATCACGCTACCTGATAGCAGGAACAGATCTGAACTGACCACAAGATTCCCATGACCACTACGCATCAGAGTAGCACACAAACACACATCGACCCTACGACAACTGCTCACCAGAACCAAAGACCCACTACGGACAGGACCAATGTCATGTACAAGATTCCCTGCAGAGACTGTGACAAATACTACAATCGGACAAACAGGAAGGAAATTAACAACAAGGGTATGTGAACATCAATTGGCTACAAAAAGGCACGACCAATACTCACTCATCTCTATCCATACAAATAAGGAGAACCACCAATTTGACTGGGACAACACCAAGACCCTGGGACAAGCAAAGCAGAGACAAACACAGGAATTCCTAGAAGCGTGATACTCCACAAAGAAAGCCATCAACAAACAGAGCTCGACCCCATATACACTCCACTGAGAGGGAAAACCAGAAGTGTGAGGTAATCCAGCTCAACGGACTCCAGATCTCATACAACAGGCAGGAAAGCACAACAGCGCTTCTTCGGAGGCTGCACTGATGTTACCCAGCATGGTAATGAAATGTCTACGTAACAACAAACAAGCTCGGCGAGCCAACCAACTGCAACATCCACAACCCGAACTACAAATCTACTCTAAAACCTTATTGCAACAGTCATTTCATATATGCTATCCAGTATAGAGTTACATTTTCAGAAACAGGTTCCCAAACACATCCCACTAGCCCAAAAAGAGCTGCAGGGTAAAGCAGACATCCTTTTACTCCACCACAATAAAAACAAAATGCAGTTGGAGCTTTCTTTCTTGCCCCCAAAACAAGAACAAAACATACCTGAATCCAATTTTATGGCATGCAACAGTTTTTCGTTAGCTCTTTTCTTTAGTTCTTGGGAAGGAATACAGGCCAGGGCTTTTCTTTGCAAAGCAGTGTCTTCATACATCAAGACATCCTGAAAATGTGTTTGTAAAGTTGCCAAGAAACTCCTTGCTGATGGCTTTAGGGATACAAGTAACATTTTTTTTTAAAACGTTGAGAGATTTTTACAGACCAATACCTGAAAAGCAAAATGCTATAAAATATGCAAATTAACAAATTAATTTTAAATAAATTACTTTGTGCCATTAACTAGCTTTCACAGGTCATTTTTTACTTTCAGTTATGATGTTATACATCTATCATTTTAGACTTGCCACATCAATAAGATGGCCCCGATGTCACAAATGGCATCCTCTACAGCCCTGAGTACAGTATACTACCCTCCCATCCCTTTATCTCTGTAACCTTTGACAACCAGCTTTCAAGAGATATCAGCCACCACAGCAATGGTCTGCACTGACTTTGAGGTATAGATCCATAGCCACTGCTAAGATTCACATAACAGTGAAAGTCAGAAACAGACATAGAAGAACAACTTCATAGACTTTACGTATACTTATAAAGCATTCAGTTTTGCAAAAAAGGACTCTTCCCACACTCCTCAATTAGTGATTTTAAGTTACTCCATTATCTTGTTCTAAACTGTTTTGAAGTGTTCTAAGGTTACTGTTCCTGCCACATTATACATTTTGTTTGGAAACTTTACCCCAGTCACTGGCCTCAATAGCCAAGAGGGTGTCTGCCTTGGAGTTTCATTAAAAAATGGCACAGCTCGGAAGGAGGCTTCAGGCTCTCTTGACTGGGCCTCAGCAGATGGTGAAAATGGCTGTGGCACTGAGACCGATCTATCAACAGTTGTCCTACGGTTTCTTTCAGCAGCAATTAAGTCTCTTATTCTTTGCAGCTTTTCCACTGATCCATTTTTAGGAAAGACAAGATGGGTTTCCTCCTGCAGATTGAGAAAGAATCAATTTAGTTTGTAGCACATTTCATAGGAATTCAAGGTGTGGAGCTGGGTGAACACAGCAGGCCAAGCAGCAAAGCCGATGTTTCAGGCCTAGACTCTTCAGCAGAAAAGGGGGAGGCGGAGAGGGTTCAGAAATAAATAGGGAGAGAGGCGGAGGCAGATCAAAAGATGGATAGAGGAAAAGATAGGTAGAGAGGAGACAGACAAGTTAAAGAAGCATGGATGGAGCCAGTAAAGGTAAGTGTAGGTGGGAAGTAGGGAGGACAGACAGGTCACGGGACAGGATGAGGTTAGTAGGTAGGAAATGGGGGCGTGGCTTGAGGTGGGAGGAGGGAAAGTTGAGAGGAAGAACAGGTTAGGAAGGCAGGGATGAGTTTGGCTGGTTTGGAATGAGGTGGGGGAGAGGGGAGAGGAGGTTTTGAAGCTTGCGAAATCCACATTGATACTATTGGGCTGCAGGGTTCCCAACCAGAATATGAGTTGCTCTTCCTGCAACGTTTGGGTGGCATCGTTGTGGCACTGCAGGAGGCCCAGGATGGACATGTTGTCTGAGGAACGGGAGGAGTTGAAATGGTTTGCGACTTTTCCTGCCCCACAGGCCCGACCAGTCCCCCTCCACTGACACCCTCATCCGCTTAGCCAAACTCGTCCTCACACTCAACAACTTCTCTTTCAATTCCTCCCACTTCCTACAGACAAAGGGGGTGGCCATCGCCACCTGCATGGGCCCAAGCTATGCCTGCCTCTTTGTAGGTTAGGTGGAACAATCCCTCTTCCACACCTACACTGGCCCTAAAGCCCACCTCTTCCTCCAATATATTGATGACTCTATCAGAGCCACCTCGTGCTCCCATGAGGAATTCCAACAGTTCATCCACTTCACCAGCACATTCCACCCCAACCTCAAGTTCACCCGGACTATCTCTAACACCTCCTTCACCTTTCTGGACCTCTGTGTCCATCTCGGGCAACCACCTAGAAACCGATATCCATTTCAAACCCACTGACTCTCACAGCTACCTAGAATACTACACCTCCCACCCACCTTCCTGCAAAAAAATGCCATCCCCTATTCCCAATTTCTTCGCCTCCGCCACATCTGCTCCCAGGGTGAGGCATTCCACTCCCATACATCTCAGGTGTCCTCATTTTTCCAAGGACCGCAACATCCCCGCCCCCACCACCGCAATGGTCAAGCACACCCGTGACCGTGCCTCCCGCATTTGCTGCAACTCATCCCTCACACCCCGTCCCCACAATAACAACCAAAAGAGAATCCCCCTCGTCGTCACAAGCCACCCCACCAACCTCTGGATCCAACGCATCATCCTCCGACACTTCTGCCATCTGCAATATGACCCCACCTCCAAAGACATTTTTCCCTCCCCACCCTTGTTTGCTTTCCAGAGGGACTACTCTCTCGTGACTCCCTTGTCCGCTGCACACTCCCCTCCAGCCCCACCACATCCGGCACTTTTCCCTGCGACTGTAGGAAGCACTGCACCTGCCGCAACACCTCCTCCCTCACCCCCATTCCAGTCCCCAAGAAGATTTTCCACATCAAGCAGAGGTTCACTTGCACATCTGATAACATGATATATTGCACCCACTGTACCCGTTGTGGTCTCCCCTACATCAGGGAAACCAAGCGGAGGCTTGGGGACCGCTTTGCAGAACACCTACGCTCTGTTCGCAATGAACAGCTGCACCTTCCAGTTGCAAACCATTTCAACTCCCCCTCCCATTCCTCAGACGATATGTCCATCCTGGGCCTCCTGCAGTGCCACAACGATGCTGCCCAAAGGTTGCAGGAACAGCAACTCACATTCCACTTGGGAACCCTGCGGCTCAATGGTATCAATGTGAATTTCACAAGCCTCAAAATCCGCCCCCCCCCCCCAATCCCAAAACCAGCCAAACTCGTCCCTGCCTCCCTAACCTGTTCTTCCTCTCAACTGCACCCCCATTTCCTACCTACTATCCCCATCCCATCCCCTTGACCTGTCCCTGGACTGACCCATCTCCTCCCTACTTCCCCACCTACACTCACTTATACTGGCTCCATCCCCGCCTCTTAACTTGTCTGTCTCCTCTCCACCTATCTTCTCTTCTATCCATCTTCAATCTGCCTCCCCCTCTCCCGATTTATTTCAGAAGCCTCTCCCCCTCCCCCATTTCTGATGAAGGGTCTAGGCCCAAAACATCAGCCTTCCTGCTCCTAAGATGCTGCTTGGCCTGCTGTGTTCATCCAGCTCCACACCTTGTTATCTCAGATTCCCCAGCATCTGCAGTTCCCATTATCTCTCATAGTAATTCATTTTTTTTGGTCAGTGAGAAATGCTGATTTACACAATTTAAACAATTTGCCTGTTTATTCAAACCAATTTCTAAGCAACACTAGCACATAAAATAGACCCCTGCTATCCCTTTAAGATGAACCTTTTGAATAGAAATATTGGTTGCGCGTTGGATTTTTAGAAATTCTGATTTCAATCATTCTTATTGATTACCAAAATCTTATCACATCAAAATTGATACTTTTATTCCAAATAAAAAAGTACAGGATACTGAAGGACACAATGCATAATAGAAGACAAGGAACATAAATACATTATCAGTACAGTTCCTACTGGAACCATTATCATGACTAGTCCGATTTAAGTCACTTTCAAATTCAAGTTTCAAATATAAAAGGGGAAAAGCTAATATTGTGGTGGGGAAACTGTACCAAGACTGATGCAGAAAGTTCACGTGAAGAAGCCTCAGAGATGCTGTGCTCTGTCCTTCATTAATAAATGGTAGTGTCTGAATAGGCCTAGGCCTAAATACGATGAGAGTCATAGCTGTATAGCATGGAAACAGACAGATGCCTTTTAAATGTTATAATTGTACCTATCTCCACCACTTCCTCTGGAAACTCATTCCATACAGACACCACCCTCTGCATGAAAAACTTGTTCCTTAGGTCCCTTTTAATTCTTCCCCCTCTCACCTCAAACCTATGCCCTCAAGTTTTGACTCCCCCACCCCAGGGAAACCCCACCTTATCTATTCACCTTGTGATTTTATAAACCTCTCTAAGGTCAGCCCGTGGCCTCCAACACTCCAGGAAAAATAGCTCCAGCCTATTCAGCCTCTCCTTATTGTTCAAGCCCTCCAACCCTGACAACATCCTTGTACATTTTTGCTGAACCCTTTCAAGTTTCACAACATCCTTCCTGTAGCAGGGAGAACAGAATTGTATGCAGTATTCCAAAAGTAGCCTAATCGATGCCCTTTTTATAGAAAATGAAAAAAATTAAATCCTCACAGATGCATTCTGAAATAACCCCACTATAACTGGTATCCATCACCAAGTCACCCTTTATTTACACATGGAAAGTCCTAGACACTGATCCAGGTCTCTCAGAGTGACAGGATGTCTGACAGTCCTCTTATTTGTCAGCAGCGTTCCCCGATTGGTCCAGACTAACAGCCCCAACCAGGGTATTCATTCTAGGAGGGCCACCTGGCTGACCTCATTACAATCACTACATCCCTGCCTAAGTCTGAGGACATAAGCCCAGTTCTTTTATCTACCTATCTGGTAGCTCTGACCGGAATTTTTTAGCATTGGGTCAGGTTTCTCTGACATGGGCAGCATGTAACACACCTTAGCTCACCTCACGCCCACACGTTCTCCTCTTCCCGCAAAGGCATTTAGGCGGCAAAAGCCGCCATGCCCATCTCCGATTCAAAGGTCTCTTTAACACTTGATGGAAAGGGAGAACCCATTGATTCCACTAGCCTTTCTGTCTGATCCAAGGAGCCGAGCATGTTTGCTCCTGCTTTGTCTAGTGTCTTCATGTGGTCCACGTGCTTGTTCAGGACTACTGCACCTACATCATTGGACCTCACCTTGGGTCAACCATGCCAGGCCATTCCTGAGGTTCCTGCACAACTTTGTCCCCTGAAGTTGTCTCTTTCGCTTCGCACAGTCTTGTCTGGCATGGATTTCCTGTATTGCAAAAGATGTACGTAGTTTGTCTTTAACTGTATCAAATGTCTGATGAATTAACTCTAATGCCCATCCAGCCACTTTGAATGGGTGTCCGCAATGACTAAGAACATTGCAGCTCCTTTCATGGATCAGGTGTAATGAGTTTGGGGTTTACCCAGCTGTTCCCACAAATGTGAGGTTGGTGCTGTTAGTAATTTTTGTCCTTGTTGGCACTCTGGACACCAGACATAATTTCTTACCAATATCTTCATTCTGGAAATCTCTGGATAACCCTGAAGGAGCTCAGCTGATATCTGATGACATCCTTCGCTCAGGATAATCACTCTTGCTCCCCATAATAATATGCCATCCTCTATTGTGATCTGGTCTCGCTGGGTCCAAAAAGATTCCAATTCTGGCGGTAATGGCCCTTTGCTTTCCCCCATCACCACCAGCTGTTTCAGTTTTGCCAGGACAGGATCTTGCTGCATCCAAAGTCTGACATTGCCAGCTGTGACTAGAAATAAGTCCAGAAAATTTAAAACCATTACGGACGCTTCCAGTGGCGGTACCACCAGTGGTGTATCTGTCAGCAGGAGTCAGCTCAATGCTTCCGCATTCACTACTTGGCCTCCCGGATAGTGTTCTGGCTTGTAATTGTACGTGCTTAGTGTTGGAGCCCACCACTGAATTCGGCCTGAAGCTATGGGTGGCACTGCGTTCTCATCTTTAAGTAGACCTAGCAGATATTTGTGGTCCTACAAATTTACATCTGCGAAAGGTGTGGTGGAACTTCCTAGTTCCAAACATGACCACCAAACTTTCCTTCTCTATCCGGATATATTTGTGACTCTGCATCAGCCATAGTATGGGCGGCATATGCTATTTGGTGTTCTTCTCCATTGGGCCACTTATGAGCTAATACTACCTCAGTGCTGTATGGGAAGGCATCGCACACTTGTGATCATAGACGAAGACAGCTTTTCTTCATTACCTGAAATCGATGGCTTAACTACATGACTGACTTTTTTAAAATTTAAAAAAACGAGATGATGCAAAGGTGCCAGGATGGAGGCCAGGTTATATATAAATTTCATGTAATAATTCACTAATCCAAGGAAAGACCTACGCTCTGGTACAAACGTGGGAGCCAGGGCACCTTTGATCACCCTCACTTTATTTTCCAATGGCTGTAACCCTGTCTTGTCAACTGTGGCCGAAGTCAGTCACTTGGGGTGCCTGGAACGCACATTTTTCCCTTCTCAGTCATTTGCCTGTCATTCTCAGGACTATGTTCAAGTTCTCCAAGTGCTCCATATTGGTATTCCCTGTTATTGGCACGTCTTCTAGTTAAAATGAAACCTGGGGTAGTCCCTGTAAAATGTTCTCTGTCTGCTGAAAAGTTGCATAGGCTGACAGTATCCCAAATGGTAGTCTCATATAGTGGTACATACCGTTGAGTTTTAATTGTAGCATACTTCTGGGAATCCTCATCTAACCACACTTGCAAGCATACATGGCTCATGTTCAGCTTTGCAACTAAATCCTCTAAGGGATTAGGTATTTATTTAGACATGAAAAGCAAATTACCATTTGTTTAAAATTGCCACAAAGGTAAACTGACCTATCAGGCTTCACAATCAGTACAAGTGGTGCTGCACATTCCACAAACTGGGCTGGTTTGCTAACTCCTTCACTTTCCATCCTTCTGATTTCTGCCTCTACTTCACCCCTACAGCATATGGCACTGGACGGGCCTTGCTGAATCATGAGAATTGCTTCCTGGTCAACATGCAAGGTGGTTTTGGCTCCTTTGATAGACCAAAGACTTTCCCAAGAAACGTCTGGATGTTTAATTAGGACTTCACTCAGGCACCCATTTTCTAATCAAAAAATGTTGAGCCAATCAAGCTGAATCATTGTCACCCAAATTTCACCCCATCAAGCTTGGACCTGAGCCTTTTACTACAATCAGTGGTAACAGAACCAGCTGCTTCTCAGAGATACTGGAAGTGAAGTCATACCCTTAATCAGTACAGGTTCCACAATAATAGGTTCTCAGTCTAGCTAAGGTCTCACACAAGGTTTGGAGTCCACAGCAAATTTTGTTAAACACTGGTTCTACAATCACTGAAACAGCTGTGCCTGGGCCAACCTCCATTAGAACCAGGTGACCATTTAACCAGACATTTATTGTGATTAGCAACATCCAAATTGTAGCCAAACAGTTTAATTGTTCCAAATCAGATGTAGGTAGACTTTCCAGGTTGTGCACTGTCCTGGATACCAGTCTGAGTTCTCTATCTCACTTTCAGTCTCATGGGAATCTTGCTATCTCAAGCCTGCATACTGGCGGCAACTACAATGGCTTGCCAGCCCAGATCCTGAAGAAAAGTTTAACATATTCCACATCTCATTTACAGCATCTTAACCTATTCCTGCTAGATTAGTGTACTGCATCCCTAATAATACCAATTTATTTAGGAAATTATTAGCTTTAATTTTAAAAAAAATGTATTACCGCACCTCTTGAAATCCCATTTCAAAGAGACACTCAACAGCTCCCTTAACAGGAAGCAGTCTGTTTGAAAAGGTCTGATTCCCAATCTTAATTGATTTGTACTTGTCTTCATTCGGGTTCCTGTTAAAGAGAGAGAGCATTATGTGACAAGCTACTGAAAGTATTGAACAGGTATATTCCTCATTTGATGGATGAATTATTTTTCAAAGTGATCAAATATCACTTATTCTGCTTTGTGTTTCATGGCATTTGCTGCCAGAATGTGCAATATTTATCCTGCAATCCAGCTTCTCTGTTAAAGGCTACTGCTCAGGTTCAGTACTCCCTGTGGAAATATTGTCAAAGTCTGAACTTGGAAATCGTTATCATTTATTATGACAGTTTCTGTAGACTGACATAGTCTGCTTTCTTTTGGCAAGGTTATTCCCCCCATTGTAGGAGGGAAAAGCAGAAACTAATTCCTGTTTTGTCTTGCATTTCGTTTTCAATTCTTGTGCCAATTGTGGTTCCTTGGTGTTTTGTAAAAGTACAATATTTGGAATGAGATGGGTGCAACAAACTAGCTCTTTTGTGGCAAACAAAAACCAAAAGAACTGTGGATGCTGTAAATCAGGAACAAAAGCAAAGTTGGTGGAAAAGCTCAGCAGGTCTGGCAGCATCTGTGGAGGAGAAAACAGAGTTAATGTTTCAGGTCCGGTGACCCTTCCTCAGAACTAGCTCTTTGTGGCATTACTCACTGTAAACTGAACAAAATGCGGTTTTGAAAAGCATTGCCACGTAGTGCATAACGCATTAGGTAATTTCATGAAAAATCATGAGAAAATATCTAATGAGAAGTGAGACAATTTTACAATTTAAGGGCAAATGAAAACAAGTTGACCAGGAAAAATGCAACTGAGCCTTCATGGCAAAGATATTTTAGGTCTAACCAAGCATCTTCCTACAAAGAAGAAAGATGGGAAATCCAAAGCTATTGGTGCCTGAATGATAAAAGAAATCATGGTTAAAGGGAAAAGTTTGAACAAACGTCAGCTAGGAGATTAAACTTTTAAAAAAGGCAACATGGTGGCTCAGTGGTTAGCTGAGAGGTCACTGTTGCTTCACAGTGCCAGGGACCCAGGTTCGATTCCACCTTTGGGTGACTATGTGGAGTTTGCATGTTCTCCCCCGTCTGTGGGTTTCTGCCAGGTGCTCCAGTTTCCTCCCACAGTCCAAAGACATGCAAGTTAGGTGGATTGGTCATGCTAAATTGCCCATAGTGTTCAGTGGCATAGGTGGGTTAGCCATGGAAAGTGCAGGATTATAGGGATGGGATGGGTCTAGCTGAGATGTTCTTCAGAGACTGTGTGACCCCGTTGAGCCAAATTGCCTGTTTCCCCATGTAAGGATTCTATGGAAATTTATGGATATTGCCAGTATAAGAGGGGGGGAAAAAAGGGCAAAATATATGAAAATGTTAGCAATTAACAAATTAAATCCAAAAATACTAGATCAACATATTGCCACGATCCCGGCTGATAGCTATACTGGATATGTCAGATCTAAATACGAAATTTGGCTTGAAAGATCAAAAAGTTTATTTTTACAGTAGCTTACCACTGCAGTCAGGCATTGAACATATTCACGTAAAGCTGTTATGGTTCTTTTACTACAAGAACTCACGTTTATTAAACTAAAAAAGCTATCCAACAATTTAGAAAAATTTTAATATCAACAGCAAAACAAAGTTTCAAACTTTCCCAGCTATTATTTACAGATGCTCATAGTTTAGTATTACTCCCATCTTAACTAATTTCTTAATTACTGTCTCCAGTTCCGATGGCCTCAGGGCTTCCCTCCAGATTCAACAGCTTGAAACTGTTACTCAAACTCTGGCAGCTTGGAGACTTCATAAAATAAAAATCATTCTGCTGAGATGAAACTGAAATCTGATACTCCTGAACTGAACTCAAACCTAAGCACCAGTGATTCCTGGTCATTTATTTTTCTGCATGTCATAAACTTAGCAACGTAAACACCTCATTAAGTAACACCACCGGTATCTGGCTTGGCACTTACTAAGCCACATGCTTCCTTAGAAATTCTATTTAGGTCATTTCTGCCACTAACTCTGACCTCTCCAAAACAAAACTGAAACGCAATTCCATTTGCCTCTATTTTTGAAATTCAAATTCCCAAATGATAAAAGTGCAAAATAAATATTTTCACAATATGAAGCAATATAAAGATTGAGATTGGTTAAGGATGAAACAGAAATTAGACATTCTGAAAAGGGATAACATTAAAGTTGCAGCGAGGAGGCAGTCAAGATGCTGGATTAGAAAAGGAAAAATAGAAATGTGATGCCAAGTTAGGTAGACAGCAGATGCTCTGATCACAATCTTCAATTCTTCTTTGGACATTGAAGTACTGGCAATAGGTTTACATGTTATGGCATTGTCGCCTCTTGGTTCAAAAACATTTGGGGAAGGACTGCATCTGTGGTACAAAAGCTAATTGAGACAAATTCCCACTTTTTCAAGACAAAATCAGAGCTAACTAATCTAGATTGAGTTACTTGATGATCTAAAAGAAGATTGAAGAAGCTGGTGCAATTGATGTGTAATATGAACTTTCAAAAGATATTTGATAAAGAATAACCTAATAGACTTAAACATAACTACATGATATGAAAAGGGGACAATGGTAATATGGTAATGAAATTGGCTGGGAGATAGCAGGCAACGGCCAAGTTACTTTTGACTGAAGATAGCATTCAACAGGGTTCCCACCCACTCATCCACTTAAGGGTCAGTATTAGGATTACTGTATTTTTGCAGTTTGCATTAATAGCCTAGACCTACCTATAACATACAATTTTGATGTTTGCAATTGATATATACATGGCAACACAATGTGCAGTAAACAGAAGAGCCACACTTTAGCAAGACATTGATGAAATGAGCACACACAACTTACTATCAGTAGAATGCAGTTTAGCATAAATGATCTGGAGAGGCAGTATGATGTAAATTATACCATTCTAAAGGGTGCAGAGAAGTGGGATCTGCACGTTCACACACAGTGGCAGGGAAGGTTAATGATGTAAATAAGAAAGCATGAACACTTGGCTTAATGAATAGTGACAACAAAATAAGGACGTTACATTCAACCTTTACAAGTCTACAATTAGACCGCATCTGCAGCACTGCAAATTATTCCGGGGAAAACCAAACACCTTAGGAAGAACGTCACAATCCTGGAAAGACTAAAGAAGAATTTCCACATTGGGGTTTTGGACACCACGCAAGAATGCGAGGCAAGATATCGGGGTCTCCAAGCAATTCTGGCTGTGGCCAGTAGGAGGTTTAGACCGATTCCTGACAGATGAGAGATTTCTTAAAACCCTCTGGGTGTTCTCCCAGTGGGCACGGCCTGACAGAGTGCTTTCTGAGATAATGGGAACTGCAGATGCTGGAGAATCCAAGGCAATAAAATGTGAGGCTGGATGAACACAGCAGGCCCAGCAGCATCTCAGGAGCACAAAAGCTGACATTTCGGGCCTGGACTCTCTGATGAAGGGTCCAGGCCCGAAACGTCAGCTTTTGTGCTCCTGAGATGCTGCTGGGCCTGCTGTGTTCATCCAGCCTCACATTTTATTGCCTCAGAGTGCTTTCTGAGTTCTGATTACTGCTGCAAAAGAATCAGCCTCTGATACTATAACAGTGTGTCGAAGCCCAGCCAAACTTCCCACGTACACCCCTCTCGCCCAGAACACAACAATCGAAACCTTTCCTTCAACCTATGAGAAAGGTGGTAACTCGGGGAGTGAATCGACCCATCGAAACAACACATTGGGATAGGGAGAAAATAACGTATGTTAACCTTGAATCCAACTTCACTCTCTGAGGGCGACCTGAACGGAGCCGGCGGCTGAGCGCTACCATTTTCAACACCCTCCCCCGCAAACCGGGACCTAGCCCTTACCTCAGGATGTTGTCGGCATATTTCAGCAGCAGCTCTGAAGCGTCCAGGAAGATGTGCTCGGGATTCTGGCTCAGCTCGCTCACAGCCACCGACACCGACACCATGGTGGACAGGCTATGGACTGCAGCCCACAGGAGAGGGCGCTTTAACTCCCCTTCCTCGACGAACAGCTGCTCCTGTGTATTCAGACGGCAGACAATCTCCAATTTAAAAAGAAAACCGGAATACCGACAACCGCTCGGCTGTCTGAGGAAAGAAACTGAAATAACCTCCGTTCAGGAAGTGATGACGCTGCATTAGCGCCGCTCTTGCCCCTTTCGGGTTGATGCTCTTTGGTTTTGGGCGGACAACCTCCTGCTCCGCCCACGTCGTGACGTCGTGGCACGGCCATGGCTGAGTTGCGCCTGCGCCTCAGGGAGTTGGTGAGTGAGCGTAGACGAATCTGAAAAGTTGCTTCTGTCTCTTTGTTCACGAGTCCTTCTCTAAAAATATTTCCCGTGTTTTCTTACATTTTATTTTGTGTTTACTTATGTTTCGTCCAAAGGACGGCTCCTCCTCAGTCTTGTTTATTTTAGAAACTGAAAGTAGTAGTGCTGATCCATCTTTCGGGGAATTGAAGGGTCTAGGCCCGAAACGTCTGCTCTTGTGCTCCTGAGATGCTGCTTGGCCTGCTGTGTTCATCCAGCTCCACACTTTGTTATCTGAGGGCCCAAGTACTTCTGTTTCCAAGTTTCTTATATTGTTAAAAAAAATCACGATCCTAACTAGTTTTGACGACAAGTCACAGAACGCTTTTTTCTCTCCACACGGAAAACTGCTGACATGCTGAGCCTTTCCAATACTTGGAACTAACCTTTTGCTGGTCTTCCAAAAAATACTTAAGACTTCTTGTGATCTTCTCGTTCCCCTTCAATAAGGATCCCGGCAACACCTACCTGAGATAGTAGGAACTGCAGATGCTGGAGAATCAGTAGACCTGGATGAACACAGCAGGCCAAGCAGCGTCAGAGGAGCCGGAAAGCTGACGTTTCGGGTCGAGACCCTTCTGAGATCTGTTTTGGGTATATAAAATAACTTGCTAAGCAAAATAATAAATTGATTAAAAATGAGTAATTCATAAAATAATCATTTAAAAGCTATCTAGAAGTTTAATAAGATTTTTGCTCTACCTTTTCATTTAACTCCAGAAATAGAGCTAGAGAGAGATAGGCAAGGCTCCAAATCTTGATCAATGAAGAACGGAAGCAGACAGAGGACTTTAGGACTTGTTCTGGATCCAATTCATCCATTCTGACCAGATATCCTAAATTAATCTTGACCCATTTGCCTGCATTTGGCCCATATCTCTCTAAACCTTCCTCCTCATGTACCCATCCAAATGCCTTTTAAATGGTGTAATTGTAGCTGCCTCCAAAATTTCTTCTGACAGCTCATTCCATGCACACGTCATCCTCAGCATGAAAAACTTGCCCCTTAATCCCTTTTAAATCTTTTCCTCACTCACCTTCAACCTATGCCCTTTCTAATGTTGAGTTAGCCTTGGGGGGGTGTACATTCCAAACTGACCTTGGTGGAATTCATGTGAAAATGAGGTTTGGAAGTGGCTTGTCTTTCATCCTGTCCTGGCTTGTTGTGTAAATAGATGTTTGTTGAATGAGGAGGGGCGTGTGTGTGTGCATGTGTCCGCAATGAGCAGCCTCTGTCTTGAGTGTGTACGCTCACTGTCACTCGAACTTCGGTGGAGTGGGGGCACAAAGTGTGACACTGATCTGACAGGGCACACAGAACAAACATGTGGGTTGGGGGGACATGTGAAGTATCACACTGAACTATCTGGGGCAAAGAGTCTCATAAACTGTGGTGACTGCAGGGAAAAGCACCCCCCTGGGTGTACTTTTAGCCATGTATTCAAACGTATGCTTCCAGTACATGGAAAAGTTTAAGGCTGGGACATCTGAACAATTTAAGGAAACTGTCAGGACACACACCAACATCTGGTCACCCTATTTGAGAGGCTCATGATGGTGATATCTCATGCGTAATGTCTTCTCCCCACTCCTAGGCCAGTACGCCCTTGGGGATTGGTGTCCAATATTCTTGGCCTTCAGCAATGGCCACCTTATTGTGTAGTCAAATTGATTTGAGCATGTTTAAGAATGTTTTACATTTTGGTTACAAATTGATAGCGTAGGTAACAATTCCTTCATTGTAATTTTGCATACAAGAAGCTCATTTGAAAGGTGAAATAACAGATCACTTTCTCAATGTAAGCCTGGAGCTACAAAATAGACAACTTGCTGCAAGGACAAGTTTTAATGAATAAATTCAAATATTCGTTACATTTTATTTAACTGAATTAGGGTCAACTCTAAATAGCTATTCTGTGTAATATCTAAACCTATAATGTATTAAAAAGTGTTTTATTTATGTATATTTCCTATCTTGATAAAACTATCGTCATTATGGATTACTATATTTTTTTATTAGTGAGAGTTATCTTTGTAAATGCATCATATTTAAATTATACCTCTCAACCAGTAGTGGGATCGTGGTACGATCACTGCAGCAAAGACTCTGCTTTTGAGATTTGTCGTAACAATCATGAATAATATAAACTCGTTTCCACACCGTAGGGAATCTAATCTAATCTAAAGACATAGTGTTTGACTTTAAAATGAGAACTGGGTTATGTCTATGCCCCAGTCAAATTTCCCAATGATTACATCTGTACTTATCTAAAATATGATTTTGAAATACAGTCACTTATTTGTGCATTTACATGATTCATTTAAACTTTGAATTGCCCAATGCTGACAGCCTTCTAGAACCGAGGATCGGTGATAGACGAGAATGCCTTAGTCAATAGTACTGAACAATGTGAAAAATCCAGGAATGACCCATTTCCTCCACAGTCACATCAATTTAAGGCCATTTATGATATTGGTCATTATGCTGTTGTTAACTTTAGCCACACTGCAGGAATTCACATTTGAGCTAATGGCATGTTTAACAACGTTAAACATTTAAAAAATGGGAAAGTGTTGATAGTATCTGAACATTGAATGACATTTGCAAACAGGAGGGGGCAGTTGAAGATGGAAGAATTAGGATGTCGATTTCATGAAAAAAACTAAACATAAAAGGCAGAGAGGAGATGAAAGAAAAACCACCATAATAAGGATTTGAAATGAGGTGAGGAGTAATTGGCACAGTGATGTTTGAAACCCATATGCTGCTTGCATTTGATTGAAAAGAGTGCAGATGAGCAGTGGAATAAAGAGATGATTTTTGTTGGACAAAGAAAGGCTGAGGGTTGTCATGCCTTCCAAGATGGTCTTATAGTATTTTTTTTTCCTTATTCTTTCATGGAATGTGGGTGTCACTTGCAAGGCCAGTATTTATTGTCTATCCCTCATTGCCCTTGAAATGAGTGGCTTACTTGATTATTTCACAAGGCAATTAAGAGTCACCCACATTGCTGTAGTTCTGGAGTCACATGTAAGCCAAAGCAGGTGAAGATGGAAGATTTCCTTACCCTTATGGCATTAGAGAACCAGATAGGTTTTCATGCCAATAGGTAGTTTCATCATCATCTTCGCTGAGATCACCTTTCAATTCTAGATGTTTATTAGTTTCATTCAAGTTCCCCCAGTTGTTATGGTGAAATTTATACATGACAATTGGTTTGTGTGTCTGGATCAGAAATCTGTAGATTGTGAAGAAGGGTCCAGAGCCAAAACGTCAGCTTTTCTACTCCTCTGATGCTGCCTGCCCTGCTGTGTTCTTCCAGCTCTATACCTTGTTATCTCACAACACAACGCCATGATCTGTTATGCAATATGATCCTGTTAGGACAAGATACTGAATACAGATTAGGGTGTGTTCCTCATATTATCAAAGTTAAATTGAAAGGTAAGTTAATCAGCAGTCTGTTCCCCATGTCCCACCCCCATTAAAAACTTGTTTTGAGGCAGTGTTGAGGGAGTAGAGAAACAGAGTTTGAGTGCTCCCTAATTTTTGACAGGAATGGTGATGTGTGCATTTTTTGGGGGGAAAAAAGAGTTGCATGAAAAATAAACACAACAGAATAAGTGCACAAAAATCAGAAGCAATATAACTTTCCAGAGTGTCTTTATTTCAATGTTATATTTAGTTGAACTTGATCTCTTATGAACTGTTCAATCACAGTTGAAAATGGAATAAATTTTAGGGGAGGCAATGGCCTAGTTGTATTATCACTGGACTGTTAATCAAGAGACCTGGATAATGTTCTGGGGACCTGGGTTCAAATCCCACCCTGGTAGATGGTGGAATTTGAATTCAATAAAAATATCTGGAATTAAGAATCTAATGATGACCATGAATCTATTGCCGATTGTCAGGAAAACGTATCTGCTTCACTAATGTTCTTTAGGGAAGGAAACTGCCATCCTTACCTGGTCTGCCCTACATGTGACTCCAGACCCACAGTAATGTATTTGACTTTGAGCTACCCTCTGGGCAATTAGGGATGGACAATAAATGCTGTCTAGCAAGCAACATCCTCACCCCATTAATGAATAAAGAAATTATCACAGTTTGTAATTAAACATTATTATCCTAAGCATGCATTCTGTCTTCAAGAAAACTTACATTGCAAAGATTTGAAATTTGGTTTTTCACAACTATTTGCTTACTACTTGCAGATTTTTTAATGATTTTCCTGTGCATCTTTACTGTTCACAGTAAAACCAAGTGCATTTTCTTGCCAACGTTGTGGATAAAAGCTAAAAGATATGTTGCTGCAAAGGAAGAAGCTGCTAACAAAGGTTTTCTGGTATCAACTGTTGAATCTCAAGAATACAAGATCAGAATTGAATGCACGTTGTTTCGCAAGTACCAACCATCCAAAACGTCGAAGGCGAGTTGTCATTACTGGGATTGGCTTAGTGTCTCCACTTGGAGTCGGTACTCAACTCACATGGAACCGAATCTTGAAAGGAGAGAGTGGTGTTATTTCTTTAGATGAGTCACAGTATAGAGACTTGCCTTGCACAATAGCTGCTTGTGTGCCTCGTGGTGATGGGGAGGGGCAGTTCAATGAAGAAATGTTTGTTTCAAAATCTGAAGCAAAGTCTATGTCAACTGCTACAATAATGGCAATAGGAGCGGCAAATCTTGCACTTAAAGATTCTGACTGGTATCCTCAGTCTGAAAGGGACCAGCTCAACACTGGAGTTGCTATTGGTATGGGTATGGTCCCACTTGACGAAATTAGCAATACTGCTGTGACATTAACAACCAAAGGTTATAAAAAAGTGAGTCCTTTTTTTGTCCCCAGGATTCTACCCAATATGGCAGCTGGACAAATCAGTATTAAGTTTAAACTTAAAGGTCCAAATCATGCAGTATCGACTGCATGTACCACAGGAACACATGCTATTGGGGATGCTTCAAGATTAATTCTCTATGGGGATGCAGAAGTGATGCTAGCTGGTGGAACTGAGGCTTGTGTTAACCCCTTATCTATCACAGGCTTTGCAAGGGCACATGCTCTCTGCACCAGTTGTAATGCTACCCCCAAACTGGCTTCACGTCCATTCCACCCTGACAGAGAGGGGTTTGTAATGGGAGAGGGGGCATCAGTACTGCTACTGGAGGAGTATACACATGCTGTAATGAGGGGAGCACGAATCTATGCGGAAATACTTGGTTATGGACTCTCTGGGGATGCCATTCATATCACCTCTCCCAGCGATGGAGGAGAAGGAGCCATCAGGTAAATTTTGATGTTCTAATGAAGGATATGACCAATCTTATCAGGATCAGAATTGGAGATACTAAACTACAGGTGTGGAAACTGAAGATTTCAAATACTCTAAATCAATCAAAAATTGGTGTTTAGTTCATATAGCTGTGAATCATCATGATTGATTTATGGATAGAATTATGGGAATTGATTCTCATAATACTGGTAAATATTCTTTAATTAATTTAATAAAACAAAAACATCCTCAAAAAGTCCCTCTGAATTAGCAACCTCAAGTGTTGGATGTAAATTTCCAAGCAGATTCTTCTGCTTGCATGTGTGCCCCCAGTGGGAGACGGAGGCTTAGTCATTGAGTATATGTTGAAGACAGAGGTCAATAGGTTTCTCGTAATTAATGGTATCAAAAAGATATGAAGATAATGTGGGAAAATAACATTGAAATAGCAGATCAGTCATGATCTCATTGAATTGTGAAACAAGCTCAGAAGCCAAATGGACTTTTCGTGCTCCTATTTCCTGTGCTATAATATTTTGGTGATACCACATTGACCACAGGAAAATTATACAAACAAAATTATGCTGGTTTCTGTGACTCCTGTGCTGGAATTACAGAGGATAAACTTGAATTATTAGGAAAGTCTGGAGAATCCTGGATCTTTCAGCTTGAAATTTGAAAGTTTTACTTATGGAACTATATAATATGGAAAAGTAAATACAGAACATTACTTCAAACTAGTTCATGATAGGAAGGCACGTGGATGCAAGTTCAAAATTGTGAAGAGAAGTGTTGACAAGTTGAAAGAATTTCTGGACTGGGCACTGGGTGGGGTGGGGGATGGTGGTGGTATCAGTTGGGAGCTATAACAGCTAACTGTAGGATCAACCAGGCAGACAGATTAAGCTGAGTTACTTTGACTTGCGTGCAAATGTGCGTTTTGATGTACTGCAACAAGAACAACTTCCATTCTCATAACATCTTTCATATCGCAAAATGCCCAAAGACACTTGCAGGAAAGCAGAAAAATCAGCTGTGAATTATGGCATGATCAAAGAAGTAAATTGTATGGAAGCAGTTGAAGGTGGGGAAAGATGTAGCTCATTGGAAGTAAGTTTATAAAGAGAATTTCAGCAGAATAGGGGCTGACAATTCTATTATCTACAATGAATCAGAAGCTGGAATTTATTGAGTCATTTATAGCTTGATGTGAACAAGCACAATAATAAAACGTTTTAGAGAGGTAGTGTTGTGTGTAGTCAGTGAACATATTGAAGGTATTCATTAACTGTAGTGATGATTTCTGGGTTAACAGGTTTTCAAGACGAGGATATGACCTACTGGTTTCCTTTTAACCATTAAATAGGCTACATTAGTTATACATGACATATGTGTTCTATTTATTACCTTCATGTTCCAACATGAATACTATGAATACTGTGTTGTGGGAAACATTGACAGTTCCCTTACCGCTGGTCTGAGGATAGGGAAGGAAGTTGGCAGCAGAGAAGGCCTATGAATCCCTACTTGAAACTGGAGAAGTTGGAATGTCACTGGTTCTTCTCAGAATTCGCCTAACAGGAAAAGAAATGCTTAATGTGGTTTCTTATGGTAGTTTTGCTACTAGACCAGTTGGTCTCTAAGTTGCAGTCAAAATAACATAACAATGCTGTGAAAAGTTGTGGTTTCTAAATCATAATTAAGCACTAACCTGCTTATAACAAAATATTGTAAACAAACTTAACTGGCTTTGACCTCTCCCACATTTTCCACATGCTGAGGGTTAAAATTGACCTCAGTGATTTAATAAATTCAGATGAAATACTGTGACTGTTAAGAGCTTGACATTGTTGTACGAAGAAACAACCTGTTCAAACTGCTGTAATGTAGAAGCAGACAGGTTGTTGTGACGTTTATGGAATAATTGTGCAAATCTATCTGCCAGCCTAACGTAGCAAGCAGAATTTTTAACTATCCAGTTGAAATTGCAAAAGGTTGAGTGGTTGCATATGAGGACAAATATTACCATTCTATTCAGCCTCAAAATCCTGGAACAGTGCAAACCTCTTTTCTGAGATAACAAGGTGTAGAGCTGGATGAACACAGCAGGCTAAGCAGCGTCAGAGAAGCAGGATAGCTGACGTTTCGGGCCTCGACCCTTCTTCAGAAATGGTTTGGTGGTCGGGGGTGGGGTCATGATCAAGGATCTGGTAGAAGGAGATGTCGGAGAGTTGGTGCCTGGCGTCAGTGATGTAGAGGTCAGTGCACCATACTACAACTGTACCTCCCTGTTCTGCGGGTTTTATAGTGAGGTTGGGCTTGGTGCGGAGGGCTGTATGTTCTGTGGGGGAGAGGTTGAAGTGAGTGAGACGGATGGAGAGGTTGAGGCGATTGATGTCTCGACAGCAGTTGGAGATGAAGAGGTCGAGGGAGGGTAGGAAGTCTTGGGGTGGTGTCTGGGAGGAGGGGTTGTGTTGGAGGCAGGAGAAGGGGTCAGTAGAGGGAGGGTTAGGTTTACCGTTGAAGAAGTAAGCGCGGAGGTGGCGGAAAAACTGTTCAACGTCCAAGCATGACTGGTATTCGTTGAAGTGTGGGTGGAGGGTGACAAAGGTGAGCCCTTTACTGAGGACTGACCTTTTGTACTCAGTAAGGGGGAGGTCTGGGGGGATGGTGAAGACTCGGCAGGGCTGGGGGCTGCTGTCTCCTCTGGAGCTGCTGGCTGTGACGGTGGTGGGCAGTGCGATATCAGCGTCGGTGGTGGGCCATGTGGTGTCAGCTGTGGGTGGAGTTGCATTGGTTGGCAGTGGGCAGGGTTGCGTTGGTGGTGGGTGGAGTGGGGCAGGCAGCGGCAGCAGCGGTGACAGGAGGTGCGTCCTTTGTGTCGGTGATGTTGGTCTCAGAAATGGAGGCGGTGGCATCAGCAGCGGTGTAGATGGCGTTTACTGTCCCAGAAGTGGTATACCCGGCAGCAGAGGATGTGATGTCATCTGTGGGTGCTCCGACAGTGGCCACGTGGCCAGTGGTGATGGGCATATTGTGGGGAAGTCCCTGGGTAGGGTTGGGGATTTGAGAAGTGGAGGAAGCCTGTTTTAGAACATAGAACATTACAGCACAGTACAGGCCCTTCGGCCCTCGATGTTGTGCTGACCTGTCATACCAATCTCAAGCCCGTCTAACCTACACTATTCCATGTACGCCCAGGAAGTTTACTGTACTTATGGTTTTTAGTGTCCAATAAAGCTGAGTAGAATTGTGAGATCAGATTGTGGATCCTACAAAGAAGAAAAAAAACAGGAAAGGTCCTTTGCAGGTCTGGGGGAGGGAGGCCCTGAGCTGGGGTAGGCTTGATTGTAATGTCAGGAGTTGCCGGCACATTGCTGCGAGTGTGTGTTTCAGGAGTCACAGGGAGAAACGCTTCTGAAGGATCTCAATGTTCTGAATGTAGACATTGTCACGGTTTGGGCCCAAATTGGGAAGGCCAGAATATAGGCTGTAGTCCATTGGGGATGATCTGGTTCCATAGGCAGGTACTAAGAAAGGTGATGTGGCTGTAGCACCTGGTTTGCTTCAGGACATGGTCAAGCAGTTTCAAGGCCGAAGAGATTACGAGAGAGTTGCAATGGGAGAGAGTTCCACTGAAGTTTTTCCAGAGGGAAGAGGGTAACTTCTTCAGCGTAGGCATCCTTAGAAGAGGCTTCGCAGTGGGGTTAAAATTGTTTCAGAGACAGTAGGAACTGCAGTTGCTGGAGAATCTGAGATACAAGATGTAGAAATGATTTCTGAAGAAGCGTCTAGGCCCAAAATGTCAGCTTTCCTGCTCCTCTGATGCTACTTGGCCTGCTGTGTTCATCCAGCTCTACACCTTGTTATCACAGGTTCTTCAGCATTGGCAGTTCCTACTATCTTTGAAACCTGTTTTCTCCCTGGAAGAGATGGTCTGGCAGAAGTGAGGCACGAGCATGATGATGATAAATCTGAAACGTTCCAGGACTTCTGTTTTCAATCTCTCATTCTCAGCATCTGCAGTATTTTGCTTTGGTACTGTGCTATATTGTTTATGCAAGTGCCCTGAATATGACTCGTTACATGAATTTGAAGGACAAGTAAAGGAATCAGCATGGAGAGGACACAATTGCTGAGATGCCATTATTCATTTATTTCCTCAAACTCCCTTTCACCCTGTAATTAAGAGAGGCAGCTCCATGTAGCAATTGAAGCCGTGCAGATTGACTTGACTACAAATTTTCATATTAGTCAGCACAACCTTCTTAAAAAAAAACAGATTCTGTCAGTATAATGATGTAACATGAAATGCATCCCACGGAACGGCCAACATTTAATTTGGTGTGAAATGACGAGTACAGTTGCAGTGTACAACAGAGACAGTGCTTCCATTATCTTCATTCTCATTTCAGTAATCATAGTTTCATTTAGCTAAATAATTGGGGTTTGAGAAAGCAGTGACAAGATTTGGTTCTGAATTCATATTCCTTTGGCATTTTAGTAGGCGGTACCTATTGCATTATGAAATTAATTGCATCAGTTAAAAGAATTCCAGCACATTAAACATTCATACACTTTACACATTATGAGTTCAGGATCTTTGAACTTGCTGGATGTAATTTACCCACACATGTTCCCATTCACCTGCTGCCCTTGTACTTCTAGATGGTAGAGATAGTGGGTTATTGAGGTGTTGTTTGAGAAACCTTGGTGGGTTACTGCAGATTACCTTCTAAATATTACACATGGCCTCCACTTGTGTGCCATTAGTGGAGGTGCCCCCCAAGTGGGCTACTAATATTATGGCCCCAGATAGTGTGAGCTTCTTGAGTGCTATTGGTGTTGCAGTCATCCAGAAGAGTATTCCATCACGTTCCTTAAATGCACTTTCCATATCTAGCCTGTCAAGTCCCCAAAGAATCTTGTATGTTTCAATGAGATCACCTTCATTCTTCTAAATTCCAATGAGAACGGGTCCAACCGACTCAACCTATCCTCGTAAGATACTCTAACCTTCTCTGACTGCCTCCAATGCCAGCATATCTTTGCTTACAGTAAGGGCCCAGAACTGTTCACAATATTCCAGCTGTGGTCTGACTGGAGCCTTGTATATTTTTAACAATAAACCCCTACTTTTAAACTCCATTTCCTCAAAAATAAAAGCCAGCATTTTATTTGTCTCCTGTATTACCTGTTGAATAATTAGCTCCTCTATTCTTTCTGCTAAAGCGCATAACCTCACATTTTTCCATGTTCCATTTGCCAGATTTTTGCCAACTTGTTTAATCCCTCTCCAATCTCTTTGAGTCACCTTAAACACTTGTGTTTCCATGTATTTTAATGTCATCCACACTTTTGACTATAGCACATTCTTTTCCTAATAAATGTCATCTATATATATATATATAAATAATTGTGGCCCCAGCACTAATTCCTGAGGTGATCCACTAGTTATAGGTTGCCAGCCTGAAAATGATTCCCTTATTCCAACTGTGTTCTATTAGTTAGCCAGTCCACTATCCATGTAATATATATCCTGTAACAGCATGGGGTCTTATTAAGTAGCCTAAAATGCCTTCCCAAAATCTAATGTATTACACCCACAGCTTCCCCTTTATCTATCCTGTGTATTACCGCCTTAAAGAATTCTTGTAAATTTGTCAGGTGTATCTTCCTCATCAAAAAGTAAAGCTGGCTTTGCTTGATTGTAATATATATTTCTAAATGTTCTACTTTTAGATCTTTTCTGAGAGACTGTAGCATTTAATAACAGCTGTTAAGCTAACTTGAATATAGTTACCCATTTTTGTCTCCTTCATTTTTAAATTAAAGTGTTACATTAACAGTTTTATAGTGGGACTTTTCCAGAATCTAAGAATTTCTGGAAAATTACTGTCAGTTCAACCAATATCTCTGTAGCTATTTCCTTTGACTTCCTAGTTTGCATCTCAGCAGGTCTGGGGAACTTACCAGTCTTTAGCCCCATTAATTTCCCTAGCTTTTTTTTCCTCTAGTGGTAGTTTTGTATTTATTTCTTGTGCTTTCTGTTCCTTCATTACTTAGTAATTTTAGAATGCTATTAATGTATTTTACTGTGATAACTTGTGCAAAGTACTTATTCAACTCCTCTATCGTTTCCTGGTTTCCCATTATTATTTCCTTAACCTTGTTCTCTCAGGGGCCTATGTTCACTTTGGCTTCTCTCTTCCTCTTTGTAAATTTAAAGAAGCTCTTGTTTTCCGTCTTAACATTACACGCAAATATATGCTTTGTGTTTACCTTCTCCCTCTTTAGCAGTTTTTTCATTGTCTTTTGATGGTATTCAAAACTTTCCCAATTCTTTGACTTAGCACTAATCTTTGCACATTTTGCATTTTCTTTCAATTTAATACTAGCACAAACTTCTCTGGTTAACCAAGGTTGGCTTATTTTCTTCCTAGGGCCCTTCTTCATCCCAGGATGTATCTTTACTGTAAGCCAAGAACTATTTTCTTAAATGTCTGTCATTAATTCTCAGCTATCGAACTACTAAAATTCTGTCATCTATGGTTAAGTGGCTGAACTCTGCCATCACTAAGTTGATGATTGAGAGTACCCTTGGGGAGCAGTAATTGACCCAGTTGGAATAGTGCTTTTTGGTCCATTTTTCAGTGTAGCTATCACTGGCAGGGTTTGTTTGCCTACCCAAATTACCCTTGAACTGAAAGCTTACTAGGCCATTTATAGAGGGCAGTTTAGTGTGAACAACATTCCTGCAGTTTCGGACTGACACTGTTAGTGAGACCAGCTAAATATGGCAAATTACTTTGCCTTAAGCACATTTGTGAACCAGATGAGTTCTTACAACAATCAATTTTGTAGTTACGGTTACCAAAACTAGTTTTCAATTCCAGATTTGTAAAAATTGAATTTAAATTGTACCAACTACCGTGTTGGGATTTGAACATGTCTTCAGAACATTAGCTGGGATCTGGATTACTGGTCCAGTGGCATTATCATTAATGACGTTACATTCTCACAAAAATAGGTCACTAGCCTTTCACCAGAGAGGAACCACTCCACATCAAGCATAACTGACGAGGAGACCTTTCTGCTGCTGCCTTTTACCACAGCTGAATCAGAAGGATTTACAAGTTGATGACAGAGCTCTTGAACCATATTATAAATACACATTCCATGGTCATCAAGCCCTGGAGGGGGACTTGAGCCCAGACTTTCTGGCTCACATATAGGGACACTATCACTGTGCCACCAAACTTTTATTTCTCAATTTCAGCCCAGCTCTCATTATAACTAATTGATTGATGATGCAGTACTATCTGCCTTTGCTTACAGTCTGTTCAATATATTCATTGGTTTGAGCAGGGGAAAAAAATCTTCCTTCAGTTCTTCACTATATGTACTGAGGTATCTTGAGTAATTGAGCGTGGAGTTTATAGATTAGAGAAATTGGAAACAACTGAGTGACAATATGAGAAAAGAACTCATGATTAATATTTGGAGAGGAATGATTTCATTATGGAGTTTAGATCCCCTGTTATTGTATGGAGTCATCCAGTCCGATAGTGTGTAATAACAATCAAACAAGGAAGTTGTCCAAATGGCTTCAAGTATGATTCAATAACACAGATCCTGACTTGTCTGCACAGCCAGTGTATCAGGTTGTATGTTTATAAATATGAGCTTTTGGGAGCTGGACTGCTATTGACTTTTTTTTAAACGGCTACTGCTTGCTGAGACCAGCCAATCTAGATATTTTTAATCAATCTGTTCAGATGTGTTATGGCATACCTGTGGAACAGATGGAGCTTGAACAGTTCAAAGATAGTGCCATAAGAGTGCTTAAAGATCAGCTGTTGTGTAGGGACAAATAGATTTCCAATTTGGAAGAAAACTAATCGGCTCTGTTTAAGTAGACTGTTTATAATTAGTGTCAAATACAAAGTTGACTTGGGTAAGTATTGGTTACTCCACGTATTGCTTAATGAAATTGCTTCACCAGGCAAAATGAGCTGAGTTGAGATGAGAAACTCTGAATAACTTGGTTCAATTATAATGTTTTCCCCAGATGTGCCTTCAGAATTTTAGATTCCTACAACAATGCAAACTTATGTAACACTTCAAATGTAATGTAGAAGTCTCAAAACTCTTTTCAGAAGAATGACCAAACAGAACATAAGGAGCATTAGGACAAATGTGCAAAATCTTGGTCAAAGATGTAGACTTTAAGGAGTAACTTAAAGGAAGACAAAGGAAGAATTCCGGAGCTTAAGATCTTAGTAGATGTCAAATTGAAGGGGAGGTAGTGTAGTGGTAATGTCATTGGACTAGTAACTCAGACGCCCAAACAAATGCTATGGGGACATGAGTTCAAATGTCACCTTTGCAGTTGGTGGGATTTTAGTGAATTTGCATTTGTAAATAAATCTGGAATTGCAAATTAGTCTCCTCACAAAAAGCAGGGTATAAGGCTATCATTAATTAACATTTTACAAAGAATATGACTCTCTGTTGTTCTTTAGGGAAAGATTCTGCAATCCTTACCAGGTCTGGCCTACATGTCACTCCAGTCTCAGAGCAATAATTCTGAAATGATTCTGAAGTGGCCTTGTAAAGCATCTAGTTCAAGGGCAGTTAAGGGTGAGAAACATGCTGGCTTTGCCTGCGATGCCATCATCCTGTGAAAAAAAAACAAAAAGGTATGGCCACCAATTGTTTCAAGTGCTCATCTAAATAACTTCCTAAATGTTTTGAGGGTTCTCGCCTGTGCCATCCTTGCAGGCAGTGAGTTAAGATATCCACCACCCTCTGAGTGAAAACAATTTTCCTCAAAACTCTTCTAAACTTTCCACTGTGTACATTAAATGTGTTCCTGGTTATTGACCCATTACTAAGGGGAAACATTTCTCCCTATGCGCCTTATCTGTGCCCTCATAATTTTTTACATCTCAATCAGGTCCCCTCTTGGGACTTCTCTAAGGAAAGCAACCCCAGCCTGTGTAGTCTTTCTTCATAGCTGAATCACTGCAGCTCAGTCAACATCCTGGTGAATCTCCTCTACACCTTCTCTTGTACAATCACATGCTCCCTGTAATATGGCAATCCAAATTGCACCCAGGATTCCATCTTTGGCCTAACTAAAGTTATATAGAGCTCCATCATAACCTTCTTGCTAAACAAAAGACAAGAACTATGGATGCTGGAAATCTGAAACAAAGCAGAAATTGCTGGAGGAACTCAGCAGGTCTGGCAGCATCTGTGGAGAGAAAGCAGAGTCAATGTTTCAGGTGCAGTGACCTTTCTTCAGAACCCCCTGTGTGGGGAAACCCCAGTGGTTTTCTAATCTATCACTTTAACCACTCAATCCAACCACACTTCTGAAGAAAGGTCATCCAAATTAGGACCAACATTCTGTTTGTCTTCCTGATTGCTGTACCTGTATGCTGATGTTTTGTGATTTATGCACAGTGATACTCCAATCCCTTTCTACTGCAGTCTCTGTCCATTTAAGAATATTCTGTTTTTCCATCTTGCTGCCAAAGTGAGCAGCTTCAAATTTGCATTATACTCCATGTGCCAATATTTACCTACTGATTTAACTTATCTGTATCATTTTGCACAAATCACAAATAGCTGAGGCCCCAGCAATGATCCTTGTGGCACTCCATGTTTTAAAGGTTACCATCTCAAATTGACACAATTATTTCATTTATGTTTCCAATTAGTTAATCTGCCCTCTATCCATGCTAATATGTCATCACTAAAATCATAAGCTTTCATCTTGCTCAATAATCCTTTTAGGGATACCTTATCAAATGATTTTTTTGGAATCTAATGTGCTACAGTTATAGGTTCCCTTTATCTACTCTCATTGCTTTATGCTCAAGAACTTCAATAAATTTCCCATGCGGAAATATGTGTTGACCCTGCTTAGTTGAGTCACTATTTTCTCAACATCTCTTTAATAATTGATTATGGCATTTTCCCAGTGACAAATGTCAGGATAACTGGCAGAAAGTTTCTTGCTTTGTGTCTGTCTCCTTTCTTGATTCTTTGACCAAGCTGGTGGTCATCTGCCTTCCTGTCTATTTATGTGGCTCAATGTCAAATTTTGTTTGATAATATTCCTGTGAAGCATCTTGGAATGTTTTGCTATGTTAGAGACACTAGGTTACTGTTGTAGCCCTGGAGGCTTTTAAACTGCCTGTTTGACCCTAGAGTCATAGAATCCCTACAGTGAAGAAAGAGGGCCATTTGGCCCAGTGAGTCCACACCAATCCCTTCAAGAACATCTCAACTAGACATAAACTCTCCCACATTATCCCCACTAATCCATATAGCCTACACATGCCGGGACACTGCGGGCAGCTTACCTTGGCCAGTCCACCTAACACCTTTGGACTGTGGAGGAAATCTCCAAAGACATGGAGAATATGCAGATTCCATGTAAGATTGTCACCTAAGACTAGAATTAAACCTGGGTCCCTGACAGTGTGAGGCAGCAGTGAACTACCATGCCACACCATGATGTTATTTAATTTTACTTATAAGCTCAAAGCCTGAGATGTGCACTTTGCCAAATTGTTATTTAAGAACATAAGAAATATGAGAAAGAGTAGGCCACTTGATCCATTGAACTCCTGCTATGCAGTATAATCATGGCTGACAGTCTACACCAACTCCACTACTTAGTGCCTTAGAACTCCTGAGTTCATTGGGGGAGACATTTCAAACGTTTCATACCTTATAAGAGATAAACTGGCTCCCCATCTCAGTCTTAGCAATAGACCTGTTCCCTAGATTTGGCAGACTGGAAAATCAGCCTCTCCGCTATCTTGTGAAATATTTAATGAGTGAACCTTACATGAATGGTAGGAAAATTATTGGAGAAGATTCTTAGGGACAGGTTTACTTGGAGTTGGGGAAGAATGGAGTCAGTAGGGATAGTCAGCATGGATTTTTGCAGGGGAGAATTTGTCTCTCAAACTAAGTTTTTTTTTGTGCAAGTGACAAAGATGATTGATGAGGATAAGGCATTGTATGTTGACTATACAGACTTTACTAGAGCAGTTGGTAAGGTTCCTCATGGTTGGCTGGTCCAGAAGATCAAATCACATAGAATCTAAATTCACGTGCCCAGAGAAGACAGAGGGTAGTTGTGATGGGATGTTTCTCTGACTGGAAGTCTGTGCTCAGTGATGTTCAAAAAGGATCACCCCTGGATCCCCTTTCTGTAATACATATAAATGATTTGGATGAAAATGTAAGTGATTTGATTAGTAAGTTTGCGGATGAGCAGAAAATTGGTGAGTTGTAGTTAGTGAGGAAGGATATAGGACAGGCAGAGAAATGACAAACAATAACAGAAGTCGCTGGAAAAGCTCAGCAGGTCTGGCAGTATGTGTGAAGAAAAATCAGAGTTAACGTTTCGGGTCCAATGAACCTTCCTCAGAACTGATGGTAGTGAGGAAAATGTTGATTTATGTGCAGAAGATAGGGGAGGGTGAGAGGGTAAGGAGTAAATGATAGGTGGGAATAGAACCCAAAGAGAAAGAACAGTGGACAGACAAAGGAGTTGATAACGATCTGGCTAGGAAGGTGAAGAGCTGTTAATGGGGACTGTCAGTGTCTAACAATAGGTAGTGTGTAATGGCGGGCTATGTGATAACAAGGTCTGGTGTGTGGGGTAGGACATGGGAGAGTTTAGGCCTTGAAATGATTGAACTTGATATTGAGTCCGGAGGGCTACAGGGTCCCCAAGCAGAAAATGTTGTTCTTCCAGCTTGCTCTGAGCTTTGCTGGAACATTACAGTCAGCCTGAGACACAGATATTGGCCAGGGAACAGGGTGGTGTGTTAAAGTGGCAGGCAACTGGAAACTCAGGGCCTCTTTTGTGTGCAGAATGTAGATGTTCTGTGAAATAGTCACCCAATCTACCCTTTGTTTCCTCAATGTGGAGGAAACCGCATTTTGAGCCTGAATGCAACCGGCTAGTTTGTGGGAATACAAATAAAGTGCTGCTTCACGTGAAAGGTGTGTTTGGGCCCTTGTATATGGGGGAGGGAGGATGTAAATGGGCAGGTGTTACACCTTTGGCGCTCACAGAGGAAGGTGCCTTGGGGCTGTGGGAGGATGTTGGGAATGAAGGAAGAGTGGACCAAAGTGTCCTGGAGGGAACAGTCCCTTACGGAAGGCGGTGGAGAGGGGAGGGGAATATGTGTTTGGCAGTGGCATCTCACTGGATCTGGTGGAAGTGGTGTCTGATGATCTTCTGGATGTGGATGCTGATGTGATGATAGCTGAGGACAAGGGGAACCCTATCGCTGTTGCAGGAGAGAAGAGACAGGGAGAAATGGCCAATGGACTTTATTTCGGACAAGTGTGAACTGATGCATTTTGAAAAGCCCAATGCAAGAGGAAAGTATACTGTAAATGGCCAGACTTTTAGAAGCATTGATAGACAGAGAAAACATCAGGCCCAAGTCCATAGCACCCTGAAAGAGGCAACACAAGTGGAAAAGGTGGTAAAGAAAGCTTATGACATGCTTCCTTCATTGGTCAGGACATTGAATACAAAAGTTGGCAAGTCATGTTACAGCAACATGAGGCTTTGGTCACTCCACATTTGGAGTACTGTATACAGTTGTGGTCACCACACTACTGGGGGAATTTGAATTCTTTGGAGAGGATGCGGAAGAGGTTTACTGGAATATTTTGCTTGGATTAGAGTGTATTAGCTATAAGAAGAGATTGGACAAACTTGGATTGTTTTAGCTAGAGCTTCAGAGGCTGACCTGGTAGACATTTATAAAATTATGAAAAGCATGGATAGGGTGAATAGTTGGAGTTTTTTCTGAAGACAGAAATGTCAACAAGCAGGGACCATAGGTTTAAGGTGAGGGGGGAGTAGGTTTTCAGGTGTGCAAGGCAGGTTTTTTTTCACAGATGGTAATAGGTACCTGGAACGCGCTGCCAGGGGAGATGGTAGAAGCAGATATGATAGCAAAGTTTAAGGGCCATTTAGACAGACACATGAACATACAAAGAATTGAGGGATACGGACTATATGCAGGTAGATGGGATTAGTTTCAGATGTCATCATCATTAGTCATACATGGTAGGCTGCAGAGCCTTTTCCTGTGCTGTACTGTCTGTGTTCTAACTCTTGATCCCACCCAACCTGCCTTGAACTAAACCAACCTCAACTCAACCACCCAATGGAAATCTGAAAATATCTGAAATCTAGGAAGGTCTCAATCCCAAGGGTGCCAAATTTGAGGTGACCTATCTGTACAATTTTGAGATTGAAAAAGTATAACATATTAGCTAGTCACATAATTTGTAACCAAGATATTTTTAATTAACACGTTCAGAGGTCTTATTACACATGTCTGGATCAGGTGAGACTTGAACCCGGATCCCCTGTCTAAGAGGTACAGTTACTACACTGTATCACAAGAGCCCTCACAATTTATAACCTACATTTTAGTGTTTAATGATAAATAAAAAGCATACCTACTGGGAAAATATAGCAGGTCAGGCAGCATTTTGTAGAGAAAGAACAGACTAGCTTTCCAATAGTGAGCCTTAATTTAGCACATACAATTACATGCTTTTCTTGTAGGTTAATATTTTTAATTTAATCTCACTTGAGACTTGTGTGAATGTAATTTGGTATTAACTCTGACTTTTCTCAGATGTATGTCAGCTGCAATGAATGATGCCGGAATAACGCCAGAAAATGTTACATACATCAATGCCCATGCCACGTCAACGCCACTAGGGGATGCAGCTGAGAACCAAGCCATTAAGAGACTGTTTAAAGAGCATTCACGTTCCCTTGCTGTTTCTTCCACTAAAGGAGCCACTGGTCACCTCCTGGGAGCAGCCGGAGCCATTGAAACTGCATTTACAGCATTGGCCTGCTTTCATGGGATCTTGCCTCCTACACTGAATCTCGATAAGACAGACCCTGATTTTGATTTGAATTATGTTCCTATAACAGCACAAGAATGGATAACTTCAAAAAGGCGTATTGCACTGACTAATTCATTTGGATTTGGAGGCACTAATGCAACGCTGTGCTTGGGGAGTGTCTAATTATTTTTATATTAATAAATAATTGAACGCAATACATTTCAGAAAGTTCGGAAAATCTGAAAAAGCCATGAGAAGTTGGAATATCTTTCATTGGAACTCCATCAACATAACAAGGACATGTTAACATTTTGGATAACTTCATTCATGTTCTCATTGATAACTGCAGACATCTTCATCAGTGAGCCAAAAGAGCTAACAATGAGTTCCATGCTTTGTGTTTATTATTATGGCACTTTTGTTAAAAGCAGTGTGTGAAAATTGTAATTTAAAAATGTTTTGCTCCTAAAATTTGAAAAAATACAGTGCAAATATTTCAACTTGAATGTTAATGGAAAGTGCAATAGAATTAAACTTCCCTTAATACAGCATGTTCCAATCTGAGGCATCTCAATATAATCTTTGTTGTTCATGATCTATGTTCCATTTCTGACCCACAGACCTGGAGGGGTTCTGCAGCTTCCAGACCCTCCGCGTACTATGAGTGAAAGCCGTAGGCAGCACTCTGCAGCCACACCTGAACCATGGAATGTGCAAGTCTGCGACGCTCTGTTGAAGGCGATTCTTTACATTGGAAGACAAGCAAGTCTTCAACCGCAGTTATGTTTATCTGTATGTGTGCCCCAGGAACAGCCAGTTCAGCATTCACCTTTGCCTCAATGTATCTAGGCTGCCAAGGCCAGTTTGAACAGAAAATGGCAGTATTATCCAGGTACAGAGAGGCTTTGACCTGCATTCCCCTACTACCTGGGATATTCACCCCTCTTAGGTACATGTCCCCCTGACTGACTCTGTAAAAGTTACTGTGCAGCATATGAACAGAACAGTGAAAGTGGACAACACTAACCGACTCCAGTTTGATCAGATAGTTTTCTGATCTGTAGAAATCAATCTTCTGGTTGATTGAAACTATACCTATGGTACCTAAGCAAAGCAGTTGGATCTAAATTTGTCCCTCCTCAAACTAAATCTTAGAAAGCACATCTATCATGTAGATGTGGAACATTCTGTAAAAGGCTTTACCCTTACCCTGATTGAGGCAATGTCCAAAACCTGGGCCCTCACAAAGCTTGAGACTGTACGAAATCTACCTGTCTGATACAGTACAAAGCTAGTCAGGGCCAGTCATCTTTTCCAGAGCAGACTTGACCCAACTGGTAGTGATTTTGTATAGAATTTTTTACTTCATGTTCAGTAGTGAAATAGTCAGTTGATTTTTACTTTCCTCCCATTTCCACTAACACTTATGGATGGGATGTTGATGCCTTTCCTCATGGATTCTGACATGCTGTCAGCCAGCAATAAGCAGATCTGCAACTGATCTGGACTTATTCAATCTCAGAGAGTCAAACACAATTGAGCAGGTGAGCTATTATTCTTGGGAGTTTTACTTCTCACAAAGAACTAGATGATAATCTCATTAGAGTTTGTGGTTCACCCGGACTCTCCCACATACAGTTATCCAAGAAATTTGTGGTAGAGGACAAGAATGAGTGAGAAATTCTCATCATATAGATGAGCACGAGTGGATTTGCAGATCCTCAAAATGTCAATCTGTGATGACGTCCTTGATTAGAGAGCTCTCTGTGTATACCTTCTGGAAGGAAGTGCAAGCATATTTCATCCTGCTTCATGGAGCAGACTCTAGATTGGAAGCCTCTTGATTATTTCATAATTTTGGAATGCTATTTGTGTCACCTAGCTTTTTCTGCCTCCCCATTATTACTTCTCCGACCTCATTCTTTAAAGGGTCTATGTTCACTGCCTCTCTTTTTATATATTTAAAGAGGCTCTTACTGTCCATTTTTATGTTACTTGCTAGTTTGTTCACATAGTTTATTTTTCCCTGTTTTTATTTTTGGCCATTTTTCCAAATCCTCAGATTTATTACCAACCTTAATCATGTTGTATGGTTTTTCTTTCACTTTGAAACTGTCATTAACGTCCCTGGTTAACCAAGGTCAGGGTATCCCCTTCCAGATCCTTCTTCCTCACTTGGGTGTACCTTTGCTGTGAATCATGATCTTCTTTACAGTTATATACCATTGCTCATCACAGGGCTTTTCTCCAAATCCACCCCACCACCCTGCTTCCTCGCCTGTGCTTTTTAATGGTCAAGTATCCCTAATATTTAGTTCTGAGCTTTCATTTTGTAAGCATGTCTCCCTAGTGAATATAAGACGATACTCATTAACCTTTATTTTTGCAATTAATTAAGTTATTCTGTTTCAAATACTATGTGCATTGAAGTAAAAACCCATTAATTTTGCCTTTTTACCTGTTATTCCCCCTTTTCACCTTTTATTCCCCCTTTTCTGCTGTTTCTTCAAGTTTGTATATTCTGTTCCATTCTGGGTACCATTGCCAAAATAGTTGCCTGGCAATGCTGCCGTATCCTTTCATCTAACAAGCCATGTTTTATCCCTGCCTCCCCGCCCTGCCAATTAGTTTAAGGCCTTCTGTATAGCTGTTCAATTCGTGTAGACACCTGACCTTGCAAGCTTCAAGGTAAGCAGTCAGTTACAACAGTTCCCTTCTACCTTAGCAAGGTGCCAATGTACCATGAACTGAAACCTATTCTTCCCATTCCAGTCTTTAGGCATGCAGTTAATTCGTTTATTCATCATTTGACAATTATTACCTTGGAGTTTCTCCATTTTAGTTCAGCTCCTAACTATTCAAAATCTTTCAGCAGAATTTCTTTCCTAGTCTTTCCAATGTTCTTAGTACTAAAGCAGATGACGACTAGATCCCTACCCGTCCTGCTTCAAGTTCCTCTGCAGCCCTGAGGGGATGTCCTTAACCCAAGCACCAGGCAAACAGTGCCCCCAGTACAGCTCACCCCACTGCTTGAATGGCTTCCTGGACCATAATGTCATAGTCAAGTCACTTGTCTTCCCTGCGGCTTCCACTATCATCCATACAGGTTGTAAGACTTTTTGACATTGTATACCTGCCTCACCTACAATCACATGCTTCTGTCTTTGATCTTGGACCAAATTTGAATCAACTAATTTAAAGGGTATTTAAAAGGTCCAGGTTTCGTTCCCTCACCTTGATGTAGCACAATGTCTGCAGCTCAGACTCCAGATCAGCTCAGAACCGAAGTTGTTCAAGCTGCAAACACTTGCTACCATTATGTTTGTTATGGATCACCTTAGTTTTCAGCAGCTCCCAGAGATTACAGCTGCATGGCATCATCCAACCTGCCATATCTATTGTGTTTAATTAAGTTATTAATTAAAATCGTTCTAGTACTCCTGTTGTTTATACTTGACTGTATTTTTCCCCTTTTCACTGTATTGGTATTAATTTTACACCTAACAAGCTATTTTTTAATTAAAGAAAATAAACTGGAGACCTGAACTCAAATTGATTTTGTTACTTTCTCTTTATAGATTGGAAATACTCACCAATCAGTTATTTTGTTTTGGCAAAAGTCAAACAGATGTCTCTCGGCTCCCTCTGCTTAACTTCTTGAGACATTTACTTCCTACACTGAAGTGCTGAGCTACACTGGATTGGCCACTTGAATATGTTCTCAAAGAAGCGAGCCGAGCTCACTCAGTAAACAAGGATCAAGTTTCAGTTGGTGAGGTTTGCTTTGATGCTTCCCACCAAAGCATTGTGCACTCAAAAGAGGATTTTCATGGCTGTCCAGCCTTCACAATTGCTTTTGAGTTCCTTGATGTTTTCTAGCTTTTCTTAATTTATCATTGAATCTTGTTATGTGAGTTAGAGTATCTGAACAGCGGAATGGCACACTGCAACTCGGTAGTAGATTCGCCAACTTTAGGTACATTTAAGTCGTCATTGGATAAGCATATTGACGTACATGGAATAGTGTAGGTTAGATGGGCTTCAGATCGGTATGACAGGTTGACACAACATCGAGGGCCGAAGGGCCTGTGCTGTGCTGTAATGTTCTATGTTCTATATGTTCTTACCTGGAATATCAAGCACATTCAGGTCAGGCATATTGCATCTGCTGATGTGCTAAAGCACCCAGAGTTCAAAAGAAAATTTCCAAGGACGTTGCCAAGGTTGAAGAGTTGGAGGGTTTGAGCTATCGGGACAGTCTGAATAGAGTGGGGCTACTTTCCTTGGAGTGTCAGAGGCTGAGGGCTGGCCTTGCAGAGGATTATAAAATTGTGAGGGGCATGGATAGACTAAATAGACAAGGTTGTTTCCCTGGGGTGGGGGAGTCCAAAACTAGAGGGCAGAAGCTTAAGGTGAGAGGGGAAAAATTTAAAAGGGACCTAAAGGGCAACTTTTTAATGCAGAGGGTGGTGTCTGTTTGAGTGAGCTGCCAGAAGAAGTGGTGGAGGCTGGTACGATTGCAACATTCAAAAGGCACCTGGATGAGTATGTGACTAGGAAGGGTTGAGAGCGATATGGGCCAAATGCTGGCACATGGGACTAGATTAATTTAGGATATCTGATCGTCATGGACAAGTTGGACCGAAGAGTCTGTTTCTATGCTGAATAACTCTATGTCTGTATTACTGCTCTATTTCAATTTGCTGCTTCTTCCAACTCAGGGAGCCACCTAGTGGCACCAAATCAGTTCTTTGCATTTCCTCATCTACCATCTTCTTGAAGATTATCAATCAAATACTGAATCAGTTATAATGTTGTGCTGCAGGAATATACTCAATTAGAGGTTTGTTCAGTTATCTAAACACATTTCACATTAGATCCTGGAAGGATGATCATTATTGATTAAAATGGTCAGGAGGGAATATCCCAGTTTTGGGGGGGAAATACCCTGTTCAAAACCCAGGCTATTGACCCTGATCTTAAAATAAAGGGAAAAATGCTTTTCAATTACTAAGTAGAAACCAATCCGACTGACAGAGTCATTGACCACTTTATTGGTGGCACCAAAGTGGCGAGGGAGGCAATGGCATCACCCAGTTGATAACAGAATCCATTGGAGGGCCGTTCGCAAATTGTATGATTTTTATAGAACCACAGACCCCCTACATTATGGAAGCAAGCCATTTGGTCCATCAAGTCCACCCTGACTGTCCAAAGAGCATCCCAACCAGACCAACCCCCATCCCTGTAACCCTGCATTTCCCGTGGTTAATTCACCTAGCCTGAACATCTTTGGACTGTGGGAGGAAACAGAGCACCTGGAGGAAACTCACAGAGACATGGGTAGACTATATAAACTCCACACAGACAGTCACCCGAGAGTGAAAACAAACCCAGATTCCTGCTGCTGTGAGGAAGCAGTGCTAATCACTGAGCCACCATGCCACCCAAGATCAGGAGTTCACGTTATCCCACAGTACAATGTAGACAAAGAACAGAAAACAGTACACATTCAATCAAAACTTTATGTCCAGGGAACCAATTGGGTAAACATCTATTTTCATGGACTGAGTCAACCAGTATGTAAAAAGCATAACTGTGGAGTCAACCTGTAGAACCAAAAACAGAAATATTGTGGCAGCCAGCCACAAGTTCTGGACATCAGGACAGCTCCCACCCTCTCTTTCTCCATAGCCAGCACCAAAAGGAGTCATTGCCAGGAATGGAGTACGCCCTAAGGACGCTGACCAAAGAATACAAGGCAAGATGACCGTTTCAAAAGCACAAAGTGGTGGAGAAACTCAGCAGGTCTGGAAGCACCTGTGAAGAGAGAAACAGAGTTAATGTTTCGAGCCCAATGATCATTCCAAGACCAGTTGTGACCAGTAAGGGTGAATCAACCTCACACGATCAGAAGTGCTATACATCCCATAATCCAGAATTTGCCCAAAATTGGTTACAATGCTGTTGAAATTTTAAAATATTATGACGACACGTAGGCTACAGAAGGAGCGTGTGGTTACATTTGCATGCTCATTTGCATTCCCGTTGCTGCAGATATTGTGTAAAGCCTGTGTAAGCAAATGAAGAAAATGGAAATATATGCACTCCACACAAAAACATTCTACTTCCATTCTTCAGTATAGATTAAAAAGCAGTAAGAAACTTCAAATATAAACAGAAACCATGGGAAATGCTCAGCAGGTCAGGCAGCATCTGGGGAGAGAAAAGCATTTAATATTTCAAGTTGATAACTTTTTGTCAACTTCACTGGCTGATTTAGAATTTTTAGTTCTTCTTTATTTAACATGGGTAACTCACAGTGTTCCTATTGTGTAGTGGGACAGGACTCAGTCAGAAAAATGCAAATATACTGACATAAATTATCTTGCATACAGTGAAAGGATGAAATTTGAGAAAGAATATCACAAAATATTGACAGCATCTAGTGGCCAAATTTTTTTCAGGTTGGACATCTCACAGTAAGGTCTGTTGGATTTGTTCCTACACCCTTAAGCTTAAATTTATTTCTGGTCTGTACATTGTCAGCATTCTGAGCTGTTAAAGGCACAATGAAGACAACATGGTATCTGGAATAAAAACAAAGTTGCTGGAAAAGCTCAGCAGGTCTGGCATCTGTGGAGGAGAAAACAGAGTTAACGTTTTGGGTCCGGTGACCCTTCCTCAGAACTGATGGTGGCTGGGAAAATGTCAGTTTATGTACAGAAAATAGGGAGGTGGGTGGGTAGGGAGTAAATGATAAGATAGAGCCCCAAAGAGAGAGACAGACAGTTGGACAGACAAAGGAGTTGCTAACAATCAGGCCGGGAGGGTGAACGGTTGTTAATGGGGACAGGGGCTGTGTAGTGGCAGGCTATGTGGTAACAAGTTCTGGTGGATGGGGTGGGGGGCTAGGACATGGGAGAGTTTAGGCCCTAAAATTATTGAACTCAATATTGAGTCCGGAGGGCTGTAAGGTGCCCAAGTGGAAAATGAGGTGTTGTTCCTCCAGCTTGCGTGGGGCTTCACTGGAACACTGTAGCAAGCCGGAGACAGACATGTTGGCCAGAGGGCAGGGTGGTGCATTGAAGTGGCAGGCAACAGGTAGTTCAGGGTCTTTTTTTGCGATCAGAACATAGATATTCTGCAAAGCGTTCACCAAGTCTACGTTTTATTTCCCCAATGTAGAGGAGGCCACATGGTGAGCAGCAAATGCAGTAGACTATATTCTTGGAAATGCAGGTGAAGAGTTGCTTCACCTGGAAGGTATGTTTGGGCCCTTGAAATAATGGGGAGGGAGGAGGTAAATGGGCAGGTGCTGCTCAAGGTAGAAGGTATCTTGATTCACGACTTCAAATTCTTAGAGAAAAAAATTAGAAAAAGTGAAAAAATAAAATGTCCAGCATTGCAGAAATTCAAAATTTCAAAACCATTTTAATAAATTAGAGAAATAAAGAAGTTGAGAACAACACTGCTTCCACCATTATATAACACTTAAATCATTAAAAATAGCATATAATATCTGTTTTGTACCCACCCAAAAACAGCGCAGCATTCTCACACTTCTGTACTGGAATGTCAATGTTGATGCTGTGCTTCAGTTTGAAGTGGAAGTTAAATCAACAATTTTCTGCCTCAGGCAAAGTGTTGTAAGATGAGCTGCAACCAACACTACAAATTGTCTAGAGAAAGAACGTAAGGGAAGAAAAGAAAGATTAGACTTCCTAGGAGAAGGAAGAATTTATTTTTAAAATGTAACATTTTAAAATATATTCATCAATTTGTTATATGCAGTTCATTTTAAGACTAAGCTCCATATTTTAAAATTATTTACTTGCTGGGCTTGAGAGCTAAATTGGTGGTCATTAACAACCAGTTGTCAGTAAAATAATTATTTGCCATTAGTTACTAGACTTAAACATCTCTGGAGAGTTTAGCAAGCAATTAATCTGAAATGCACCAATGAAACTTACAAAGTCATTAAGTGTGAGACAGCATTTCTGAGGAGTTAATGAAGGAGTGGTGCACATCAGTTACTGACAGAGATTCACAAGTCATGGGATAGTCCTGTATTTAACATCCCCCTCTTCTCATTGTCATCACTTTATTGAGTGTGCTTGAAGCTTGATTTGTAACCTTTACCAAACAATCTGTCCTATTTTGTGTTTTGGAGACTTTAATAACCACTCCTGAGTATTTAGATTAGATTAGATTTCCTAAAGTGTGGAAACAGGCCCTTTGGCCTAACAAGTCCACACCGCCCCTTAAAATATCCACTCCTCCCACCTCACTGACCTGTCCCCACTACTGCCTATCTGCACTCACCTATCACCATCCCCCCACCTTCCCCAGCCCCACCCCTCCTCTGTCTATTTATTTCAGAGTTCTCTTTCCTCTCCCCAGTTTCTGAAGAAGGGCCCCAATCCGAAACAACAGCTTTCCTGCTCCTCTGATGCTGCCTGGCCTGTGGTGCTCATCCAGCTCTGCACCTTGATATCTCTGACTACAGCATCAGCAGTTCTTACTATCTCTGATTAAATCAGATAGAACATGGCATCAAACTAGACACCAGAAATAACAACATCAAACTCAGCCCTATTAACCTTGCTAAATACCCTAAACCAACATCTTCAGACTAGTGCCAAAACTGGGAGAGCTGTCTCAGATCAGTCAAGCAACAGCCTCAAGTTGTTTGAGGAAGTATGTTTCCATGAGTATGACTGGGCCTCCAACATCCTCACTATCCCTCAGCGTGTCCTGAACTCTGGACAGGATAGACCCAGCAGAAGTGGTCGCACAGTGGTATATAGTCGGGATAAGTGTAAACTTCAGCTCACTGCTTGCTCCAAAGGACCTCCGTGCTGGTTACCAAATTCCATCATGTCCTAGCACGATCCATAGGCATGGACCTCATCCACCCACATCTGTATTTGACAGGTGCCAGCCTCTAAGAACCCTCAGGGCACATCTTCAATCCACTTGCAGGATGGTTCTGCATTTCAATGCCACATCTTGGGCTACACAAGAAATTATCATTGCAATGCTGCTGCAGAGACACTGTTTGCTCAGTGACACACACGCAGCTCGTAGACTGGACCAAGCTGCATCTCCAGGATGTTTGTCTGATCTTGTGGTACTCACTCACTCACTCGCCCTGAGTCTACCTGGATGCTCACAGCGACTCTGCTTTGCAATGCTTGGCTCACCTTTTTGCATTTTGCTCCCTCAGCCAGAGATACCAGGTACACTGTGCAGCGACATTACTGTGCCTTTTAGCAGCAACGCAAAGGAAGGAAATCAGTCATGGTCGGCAAAGGTCACCAGTTTCAAGCCAAGAGGACTAACCTTTGCTCAAGGAATCCCAGCATAGCAAGGCAAGGGCAGCCACTGATGCCAGTCCAGGGATCTGGCATAGCCAATCAGCAACTCAGGGAAGTCACAGTCAGGATATTCACCAGGTAAAGGGGGAGGAGCCAAAATTTGGGCTGCCCACCACCCGTTTGGATTCTTAATGCCCTAGTGGGAGCTCTGTTTTTCTCTTGGAGTGTAAGAGAGGCATTAAAGGAAATGAAAATTGGGTGGCACAGCTGTTACTGATGGTGGAAATGGTGACGTGCCCAAGTAAGTGAGTGAGCAGTGCAGAGGGCATGCGGGGTTAGTGGCATCAGGGGATGGGGTGAGTGAAAGTGAGTAAAGGAAAAGTGAGAGTGGTAAAGCATGGGCCGTGGTAGGGGTGGGTGCAATAATGGAAATGGAGTGAGTGTGAGATATCAGAGAGAAGATGGTGTCAAACATTGGCCGTCGTTGTGCATTTCTGCAGACAGTGGAGACTGCACTGATCTGAGTGGCAAGCTGGGACCAGGCTGGTGTGGTCTGATAATGCAGCCCCCACTGCTGGTCCTTGGGGCAAAGGACATCCCACCTGTCCACCATTCTGTCCAGCAGGACATCCAGGACCATGGTCACAAAGTGGGGCAATGAATTTCCCTTGTACGCCAGGCCTGGGGCCAAGGCCACGTACAGGGCAGCTCTGGACAGACAGCCCCTGTCTGGGTGTTTTAAAGAAAGCACCAGCATTGAGGTATCTGTCAATTCCGGGACATCCCAGCAGTGATGAATATTTCTAGGAATGCTGCATGATAAGAAGGAGACAGAATCGGACATGGGGGGCAATACAAGGGTGAGGTGGATAGTTGTAACGAGGCATATTTGGTAAGATTTAGTGAAAAAACTTGCTCAGCCCTTTTGTGGCAAATAATCCTCTGAAAAATAGAATGATGCTTAACCAAAAACAAAAGTACAATGCTGCACTTACTGCTAATTCAAGGAAGTCTGATTAAATTGGTTCCTTATATAGCACAAATTCATTTGAGTTTGGGAGAAAGGTATTGATAAAAGAAGAGATCCTTTTTTAAATTTCTCTTGTTATGAGTAAACAAATACCAAGCGGAGAACCATATGGAAGCAGTTCACGCTTCCTCACCTGCAAATTTAATACTTTGAGGTAAACCATTTGGAGCATTGGGGAACTTAGCCTGGGGACAGGTTGCACCAGCCTGCACTGCTAAAGATTTTCCATTTTGGACAGAGCAGGGACAAGTGAGTTAGAGGCTGGGAGGCAACCTCCTGGATTTTACAAGCTCTCATGTCTTCCAACATGCTGGTGGGGAAGTGCAGTGCGTTATGCTTCGCTATAGAATGGGCAAAATTATTCTCTGACAGACCTTGGTTCAATAATTTGCCAGTGTTGAAAACATTTCAAGAATAAATGCAAGTTTGAAATTATCAGCTTAAACTTTAATCAGCACTTTTCAGAATTAGAAGTCCTGCTCAGCTGCCAATTATCATAATTGCAATGAGCAATGGCATCCTCTTTAATTATGACTCAGCATTCTGTGATTAGTGAGGAATATTATTCGTGCACTTTACTATCATCATTGGTAATTATTATTCCAGGTGTCCTTTTTTTTAATGAAATCACATTGCTGTGGATGACTGTCCCATGGGAATGGGCAGCTACATTTTCATTAAATTAGATGCGAGGAAAGTTGTAAAATTGAAACAATATTTCACAGTTTCTGACTCGGTGGAGTTTTAATGCCAAGCATTAATGAATTAAGAATCTACAGACTGATTAAGGCTGACTCACACAGCAAATAAGTGACATCTGCTGCCAATTTTTAAAGTCCACGTTTTACGGCTTCTGGCAATTTTAGTGTCCACTTTTTGTCTACTTCTATCAGCAATGGTCATCCATTAATCCCAATTTGTTGTCAACCTGGGGGATGTGAGTAAATTCCTGATGATTTGCCAGCATATTGGAGGAGGCAATGCCTAGTGGTATTATTGCTGGCATGTTAACCCAGAAACCCAGGTATTATTCTGGGGACCCAGGTTCAAATCCTGGGTGGAAATTGAATGCAATTTTTACAAAAAAACTTATATTCTGAGTCTAACAATGACCATTGTCAGGAAAAATCCACTTACTTCACTAATGCCCTTTAGAGAAGGAAACTGCCATTCTTACCTGCTTTGGCCTACATGTGATTCCAAACCTGCAGCAGTGTGCTTGATTTTTCACTGCCCTCTGAGGATAAGGGATAAGCAATAAATGTTGGCCTGGCCAGCAGTGCCCTTCTCCCACGAATGAATAAAACAAAACTGAGTAGGAATTTCAAAATATCAACATTAAATTGCTGTGACTTCATAATACTTCACTCAGACATGCTGCAATCTTTAAACTGCGTTTCTATGTTTCCAAAAAATAAGCTGTGATTTCTCCCAGTGTTTCAATATTTAAACCTCCACATATTTTATAATCTTCAATTCGTTCTTAACTGTATATTCATCTAACTTTGGAGTGGCAAGGTGATTCAGTGTTTAGTACTGCTGCTTCACAGTGTCAGGGAACCAGGTTTGATTCAACCCATGGGTAACTGTCTGTATGGAGTTTGCACATTCTCACCATATCTGCATGGGTTTCCACCAGGTTTTGTTTCCTCCCACAGTCCAAAGATGTACAGGTTATGTGGATAGGTCATGCTAAATAACCCTGTAATGCTTAGGGATGTGAAGGTGAGTTGTGTTAGCCATGGGAAATGCAGGTTTACAGCTGTAGGATGAGGTGGTTCACGTGCGTGGGATGCTCTTCAGAGAGTCAGTGTGGACTTGAGGGGCTGAATGACCTGCCCCCATGCTATAGGGATTCTATGATCGTTATTTAAATTCTGCATTTATTAATCTGCAAGAGAACAAAAAAGCATTCATGCTAATTTATCAGTAGCATTTCAGGGAAAATGTATGAATGGCTGTTTTCATAGATGTGCATTTTTTAATTTGCTTGCAAGCACAGATTCCAGTGATGTAAACCACATTGAAACATAGCATTGTGCTAATTGTAGGGGATGACACCATTGCAAAAAAATTATATGCAGATCTGGTGCTTTTCTCCAACTTAGCAAAAAAACATCAGCGATGTGCAATTTAAACTCACAGATATGTATTCTCCAGAAATGCTGAGTGGCAATCTGATTTTCCCTTACATCACTCAGTGTCAGTAAGACTAACTGAGATAACAAAGTGTGGAGCTGAATGAACACAGCAGGCCGAGCAGCATCTTAGGAGCACAAAAGCTGACGTTTTGGGCCTAGACCCTTCATCAGAAAAGGGTCCAGGCCCGAAACATCAGCTTTTGCACTCTTTAAGATGCTGCTTGGCCTGCTGTGTTCATCCAGCTCCACACTTTGTTATCTCGGATTCTCCAGCATCTGCAGTTCCCGTTATCTCTGATCACTAAGACTAACTGTAGTGTTCTGTCACTGCCTTAGTTAGAACAATTAACTAAACACTTGTCACAGACTGAAACTTGTGAGATCTAGGTGGCTCAGTACCACACTATTGGATGTGTATACCTATGGAGCCTGTCTTAATATATTTTTCCTAATACCTTTTTCTTTGATTTGGTATCAATTGTAACAGGAATAGGCGTGAATCTGCCCATTTTGTTTTAAGAAGAGAAATTAAGAAGGATATTTCTCTGCTATATTAGGAAGACTGGGCAGTTTTAAAAGTCTCAAAAACATTCTAAAAAAAAATGAAAAGCTTTACTGCCACAATACATCAGGATTAACAGCTGAAGTCCTTAAATATCCCTAAAAGATATGACTAATACAAAAGTTCTGAAGGAGGGTCACCAGACCCGAAACGTTAACTCTGTTTTCTTATCACAGATGCTGCCAGACCTGCTGAGCTTTTCCAGCAACTTTGTTTTTGTTCCACAGTTGTTTTCGTTTTTATTAACAAATACAGAATCAGTTTAAATTTCCATATTAATTGACTAGAAACCATGTCATTTAGGAGTTTGCGGAATCTATAGACCTGATTTTTCACAATGTAGCAGGTAAGAAGCAAGTTTACTAGCAAGCGATGAGCCTCATGAATAGCAAATAATTGAGGGGACATTCAAAATCAGCCCTTTAACTTCCTTTGTCTCTTTAGAGATCGTTGGGAGAACGAAGCTTGGAGCTGGAGTCAGAATAGCGGGGAGCTAACATATCTCACAGCTGATTAAGTAAATTGAGAAAAGTGTGCAACTGACAGAGTACATAACATCCAGAGATTTGAAGGCCTCATTGTCACACAGTATCATCATTAGTATTCTTTAATTGCAGAAGCAGAGAACAAACAGTGCAAGACTGTATAGGATGGGCTGAAGGGCTAACAATGTTGACGATATTTGACAGCTGCATGAACTTGAATGAGTCCTGTGAACATCCTGTGTGTGCTGCAGAGAGCACAATCAAAACTTGTTTTCTGTACTAGCAAGCAGCTTGTCTTCTGTATCAGACATAACGGGAACTGCAGATGCTGGAGAATCCAAGATAACAAAGTGTGGGGCTGGATGAACACAGCAGGCCCAGCAGCATCTCAGGAGCACAAAAGCTGACGTTTCTGATGAAGGGTCCAGGCCCTAAACGCCAGCTTTTGTGCTCCTGAGATGCTGCTGGGCCTGCTGTGTTCATCCAGCTCCACACTTTGTTATCTTGTCGTTTGTATCTGCTTTTCTGTGCTGGGTGCTTGTTGCACTGTATAAAAGAGCGAGAATTTCATTCCAAAAATTGGGCTTTGCTTCAGACCAGGATCACGAATGGTTCCAGGAATAAACCTAAGCCTCCAGAGCAACTGTTGATCGAGGGGCCCCTGACAGACAGAGGGGTGTGAAACTTTTTGACTTTTGCTCTTTCTTCTCCCTTTTTTACTCTTATTATCACAATTATTATTACTTAATAAACACCCAAATTTAAGCGAATTGCTGTTGCCGAGTCTTCCCTTAATTGCATTTAACTGAATCGACAGAACTGTTTGGATACACCCTGTGATCCAAAACAAAGATGCAGCAAAGGCACCCGTTGTGAATCAGAGTAGTCCTGGAGTAGGTTGTCCATGAATAAAGTGGGACCTATGGCACCAATGTTCAGGAGAGAACGGCCCTAAGTGAATTATTAATTCAGAGAACGGTCATGATAGGCCAAATTAGCTCAAATAGAGCTTTAAAAATTCTGTGATTCTCTGGAGTATGGGTCAAAAATCTCTTTCAGTGGTTCTAGTATTTGAACTGAACAAACATGTCTCAGCAAACACACCTCAAAGTTTGAAGATATCCGTCAATTTTCTTGTATTTCACCACAGATACAACATCAGCATCTGCAGGGAAAAGCCCTGCGGGACCTACGATAACCTCGGAGGGGAACAGGATGCTCACAAGATGCAAAAATGGCACATCCTTGTTTTGTATCAGAGATAGTAGGAACTGCAGATGCTGGAGAATCTGAGATAACAAGGTGTGGAGCTAAACGAACACAGCAGGCCATGCAGCATCTTGGGAGCAGGAAAGCTAGACCCTTCATCAGAAATGGGGGAGGGGAAGAAGGTTTTGAAATAAATAGGGAGAAAGGGGGAGGTGGATAGAAAATGGATAGAGGAGAAGATAGGTGGAGTCGAGACAGACAAGTTAAAGAGGCAGGGATGGAGCCAGTAAAGGTGAGTGTAGGTGGGGAGGTAGGTCGGAGATAGGTCAGTCCAGGGAGGTCAGAAGGTGAAGCAGGTGGGATGAGGTTAGTAAGCAGGAAATGGGGGTGTGGCTTGAGGTGAGAGGAAGGGATAGGTGAGAGGAAGAACAGACTAGGGAGGCAGGGACGTGTTTGGCTGGTTTTGGGATGCAGTGGGGGGAGGGGAGATTTTGAAGCTAGTGAAATCCACATTGATACCATTGGGCTGCAGGGTTCCCAAGCGGAATATGAGTTGCTGTTCCTGTAACCTTCAGGTGGCATCATTATGGCACTGCAGGAGGCCCCGGATGGACATGTCATCTGAGGACGTGACTGGCAGGTTCAGTTGTTTATTCTGAACCGAGCGTAGGTGCTCTGCAATGCAGCCCCCAAGCCTCCACCTGGTTTCCCTGATGTAGAGGAGACTACAATGGGTACAGCGGATGCAGTCTACCACATTAGCAGATGAGCAAGTGAACCTCTGCTTGATGTGGAAAGGCTTCTTGGGGCCTGAGATGAGGGTAAGGGAGGAGGTGTGGGGGTACATGTAGCACTTCCTGCTGGTAGAGGGGAAAGTGCTGGATATGGTGGGGCTGGAGGGGAGTGTGGAGCAGACAAGGGAGTCGCAGAGAGAGTGGTCCATCGGGAAAACAGACAAGGGTGGGGATGGAAAAATGTCTTTGGTGGTGGTGGAGTCGGATTGCAGATGGCGGAAGTGTCGGAGGATGATGCATTGGATCCGGATTTTGGTAGGGTGGTATGTGAGGACAAGGGGGGATTCTCTTTTGGTTGTTATTGCGGGGACGGGGTGTGAGGGACGAATTGCAGGAAATGCGGGAGGAACGGTCAAGGGTGTTCTCAACCACTGCAGGTGGGAAGTTGTCACCATGTACCCCCCACCATTGGCCATGAGGCCTCTGTCGGAGGACCCATGGATTACGTCACATCCGCCTCCGCCAGGAACACACTTCCGGGACAGCAAACGCCGTCACTGCTGAAGCCGCCGTCTCCACTTCCGAAACCAACGCCACAGACACTACCATCACCGCTGCTGCTGCCACCTACCCCTCTCCGCCCACCGCCGATGCCGCTCCGCCCATCACAGATGCAGTCGCAACTCCGTCCACTGCCAACGCAACTCTGCCCACCACGGATGCTGCCGGAACTCTACCCACCGCTGACGCCGGCATCGTGGTGCCCACAGCCTCCACATCCAACAACTGCAGAGGAGACAGCAACACTGAGCCCTGCCGAGTCTTCACCATCCCCCCAGACCTCCCCCTGACTGAGGGCGAACGGCCAGTCCTCAGTAAGGGGCTCACATTTGTCCCCCTCCACCCACACATTAACGAATACTAGTCACGTTCGGACATTGAGCAGGTTTTCCGCCGCCTCCGCCTCCACGCTTACTTCTCTAACCATGAGCCTAACCCTCCCTCTACTGACCCCTTCACCTGCCTCCAACACAAGTCCTGCTCCTGGACACCACCCCCAGGCCTCCTACCCTCCCTCAACCTCTTCATTTCCAACTGCAGTCGAGACATCAATTGCCTCAACCTCTCCACCCCTCTCACCCACTCCAACCTCCTCCCTGCAGGATGTGCAGCCCTCCGCTCCCTCCGCTTCAATCCCAACCTCACCATAAAACCCAAGGGAGACGCAGTTGTAGTATGGCGCACTGACTTCTACATCAATGAGGCCAGACGCCAACTCTCCGACACCACCTCCTATTGTCCCCTGGATCATGACCCCACCCCCGAGCACCAAACCATCATCTCCCAAGCCATCCACAACCTCACCACCTCAGTTGACCTCCCACCCACAGCTTTCAACCTCATCATTCCCCAACCCCTCACCGCCCGCTTCTATCTCCTTCCCAAAATCCACAAACCCACCCGTCCTGGTCAACCCATTGTCTCTGCCTGCTCCTGCCTCATCGAACTCATCTCAATCTATCTGGACTCCATTTTCTCCCCCTTGGTCCAGGAACTCCCTGCCTACATCCATGACACCACCCACATCCTCCACCTCCTCCAGAGCTTCCAATTCCTTGGTCCCTAACACCTAATTTTTACCATGGACGTTCAGCCCCTATACACCCACATTCCCCATGCAGACGGCCTAAAGGCCCTCTGCTTCTTCCTGTCCCGCAGGCCCGACCAGTCCCCCTCCACCAACACCCTCATCCGCTTAGCCAAACTCGTCCTCACTCTCAACAACTTCTCTTTCAATTCCTCCCACTTCCTACAGACAAAGGGGGTGGCCATGGGCACCCACATGGGCCCAAGCTATGCCTGCATCTTTGTAGCCTCCTCCCACCCACCTTTCTGCAAAAATGCAATCCCCCATTCCCAATTCCTTCGCCTCTGCCACATCTGCTCCCAGGATGAAGCGTTCCACTCCCGTACATCTCAGACGTTCTCATTTTTCAAGGACCACAAAGGCCCCCCTGCAGTGGTCAAGAATGCCCTCGACCATGTCTACCGCATTTCCCGCAACTCATCCCTCACACCCTCATCCCAAGCCCGAAAAAGACTTCCCACATCAAGCAGAGGTTCACCTGTACATCTGCTAATGTGGTATATTGCATCCTCTGTACCCGTTGTATACTCCTCTACATTGGGGAAACCAAACGGAGGCTTGGGGACCGCTTTGCAGAACACCTACACTCTGTTTGCAATAAACAGCTGCATCTCCCAGTCGCAAACCATTTTAACTCCCCCTCCCATTCCTCAGACGACATGTCCATCCTGGGCTTCCTGCAGTGCCACAATGATCCACCCGAAGGTTGCAGGAACAGCAACTTATATTCCGCTTGGGAACCCTGCAGCCCAATGGTATCAGTGTGGATTTCACAAGCTTCAAAATCTGCCCACCCCCCCACCACATCCCAAAACCAGCCCAGCTCGACCCGCCTCCCAAACCTGTTCTTCCTCTCACCCATCCCCTCCTCCCACCTCAAGCTGCACTCTCATTTCCTACCTACTAACCTCATCCCGCCCCCTTCACCTGACCATCTTCCCTGGACTGACCTATCCCCTCCCTACCTCCCTGCCTACATTCACCTTTACTGGCTCCATCCCCACCTCTTTAACCTGCTTGTCTTCTCTCCACCTATCTTCTCCTCTATCCATCTTCAATCTGCCTCCCCCTCTCTCCTTATTTATTTCAGAAGCCTCTTTCCCTCCCCCATTTCTAATGAAGGGTCTAGGCCTGAAATGTCAGCTTTCCTGCTCCTAAGATGCTGCTTGGCTTGCTGTGTTCAAACAGCTCTACACCTCGTTACATCCTTGTTTTGTACTCAGCGCTAGCACAGATTCATGGTCCTCAGAAGGATATGCCTGGTTTATCTGTAAGAGATTTACACTCAGGTCACATGGGTGTACTTCCCAATGCAACCCAAGTATAAGATGCCATAAGAGCCTAAGAAACAACAAGGCTGCTGGTCCTGATTGGATTCTTCCCGAGATCCTAGAGGAGAGGGGCCCACAGCTCCATGAACACAAAAATGCTTTGCTCTTAAAGATTTGGCTCATGGAAGAACTTTCCTCGTAGGTCAGGGAAGATCTGATTGTGACCACATTCAAAAACAGTGACAAGGCTGACTGTGAGAATTACAGAGGCAGCTCCCTTCTCTCAACCACTGGAAAGTACTTGCACATGTCTTTGCCAATAAACTTTTGCCATTATCTGAGGAAGCACTCCCTGAATCGTGGTGTGGCTTCCACCTGTCCTGAGGAACAACAGACATGATCTTCATAGCACGTCAATTCCAAGAAAAATGCCAGGATAAGAAACAACCACTTCACATGGCCTTCATTGACCTAACTAAGGCCTTTGACACAGTTAACCATCAGGCTCTCTGGTGGATACTGTCCCAATGCAGCAGTGCTGGTAAGTTCATTTGGATGCTGGTGCCTCTACATGATGACATGTCTGTGACAGTGCTTAACAACTGTGGATTGGAGTCTGAGCATTGCATCATGGAGATGGGGGTGTTGGTGGGGGTGGGCGTCCGTGTGGTTAAGCTACATCATCATATCCACCCTGTTCACCATCTTCATTGTTGCCATCCTCCACCTCACTGGCCAAAACCTGTTCAAGGGAATTCAAATCATTTACCATAAGGACTGCAGGCCATCGCAACACCCTCTGCAGAAGATCTGCAATGTATCTTAGAAATAGCAGAAGTGTCTAGGCCCGAAATGTCAGCTTTCCTGCCCCTCTGATGCTGCTTGGCCTGCTGTGATCATCCGGCTCTACACCTTGTTATTGCAGTGTATCTTAGATGGATTTGCAATGATTTATAACTCCTGGGTCTTACCCTTAACATAAAATAGAGTCTAGTACTCCATCAGCTACTACTCAACAATCCCTCCAACAGATCCTACAATAAGAGTTAACAACCGTCTCCTTGAAAAGGTAGGTCACTTCCATAGCTCGGCAGCTTTCTCTCCTCCAATGATGACCTTAATGTGGAAATATAACACCATCTAAGCTGTGCTAGAGGAGCCTATGCCTAACTCAGAAGAAGGGTGTTTGACGACGATGACTAAACCTCTGGTCTACAAAGCCATTGTCGTTCCCACACTGCTATGTGGAGCTGAAATGTGGACCACCTACAGTAGGCACCTGAAAGCACTGCAACAACACCACCAGATATCCCTACAAAAAATCCTGTGGATCATTTGAGAAGATAAGCACAACTAACACCAGTGTCTTGGAGGAGGCCAACATAATTCAGCAGCAAGTCCAATGGACTGGCCATGCCATCGAAATACACAACTCATGCCTCCCTAAACAGATCATGTACTCCCAACTGAAGGAAGGCCACATGCCCCTTATAGCCAAAACACATGCTCAAAGATAACACACGGACCAACCTCAAGAAATTCCATATCAACATCAACAATTGGGAGGACATGGCTACAAACTGAATGACTAGAGAAACATCAACCAGCAGGGAGTTAGACATTATGAAAATGATCTCTGCTGCACCACTGAACAGAAGTGACTCTTGTGCAAGGAGAAGCAGAACATTAGGAAGGTCCACCCACCAACACCTCCAACCACCATCACTACCCACCAACATCTTCAACCACCATTACCACTTACCAACACCTCCAACCACCATTACCATCCACCAGCACCTCCAACCACCATTACCACTCACCAACACCTCCAACCACCATTACCATCCACTAATATCTCCAGCCACCATTACCATCCACTAACACCTCCAACCACCATTACCATCCACTAACACCTCCAACCACCATTACCATCCACTAACACCTCCAACCACCATTACCATCCACTAATATCTCCAGCCACCATTACCATCCACTAATATCTCCAGCCACCATTACCATCCACTAACACCTCCAACCACCATTACCATCCACTAACACCTCCAGCCACCATTACCATCCACTAACACCTCCAACCACCATTACCATCCACTAATACCTCCAGCCACCATTACCACTCACCAACACCTCCAACCACCATTACCATCCACTAATATCTCCAGCCACCATTACCATCCACTAATATCTCCAGCCACCATTACCATCCACTAATATCTCCAGCCACCATTACCATCCACTAATACCTCCAACCACCATTACCATCCACTAACACCTCCAACCACCATTACCATCCACTAATACCTCCAGCCACCATTACCATCCACTAACACCTCCAACCACCATTACCATCCACTAACACCTCCAACCATCATTACCATCCACTAATATCTCCAGCCACCATTACCATCCACTAATATCTCCAGCCACCATTACCATCCACTAATACCTCCAACCATCATTACCATCCACTAATACCTCCAACCACCATTACCATCCACTAATACCTCCAACCACCATTACCACCCATCAACACCTCCAACCACCATTACCACCCACCAAAGCCCACACTGCAACAGAATCAGTGGATCCAGGATTGGCCTCCACCCATCTGAAGATGCACAAATATATGACTTTATGGAAGACAATCATACTTGATCTGAGTGATCACCGATAGATAGACACACACCAGTAAGAACACATCACTGTCATACATCATTTGTATGAAATGGAGGACACCTCCAGCAATGAAAGGCATTTTGATATTTTGTGCATTTCTGTCATGCTTTAAGGGCTTTTGCTTTCAATATGTCTTGTATTTGGATATTTTAAATCAACCTCTTCAGATACGTTATGACATATCTCAGATCAGGTGGGACTTGAACTCAGCCCTTCTGAATTCAATTGTGCAGTTGAGCCTTCATGTCCTGTATTTAAACTTGATTTAAAATGTAACCAGTTGGTGGTATGGACTAATATACCAAGCTGAAATCTGCTTGGTAGGAAGGTGAAACTATGAAAGGAGAAGAGTGGGTGAGGCAAAGGCAAAGCAGCAACAAGAGCAGACTGGTAATCCAGAGCCCCAGACCAATCTTCTTTGAATACAGGAGCAGGGGTGCCTTTCTGCAATTGTACAGGGCATTGGTGAGACCACAGCTGAAAATTGCATGCATTTTTAGCCTCCTTATCTGAAGAAGTATACTCTGGCTGTGGAGGGAGTGCAATGAAAGTTTACCAGCCTGATTCCTGGGATGGTAGGCTTGATGTGTGAAGAGAGACTAGATTGGTTAGGATTATGTTCACTGGAGTTTCGAAGAAAGAGGGGGAGCTCATAGGAACTCATAAAAATTCTGCAGATGACCAAAAGAAAAGCCACCAGTGGCAAAATGAGCCCTCATTCAGTAGAAGATTAGATTTCCACAAAACCCCATCAACTGAGACTTAAATCCTAATTGCCATGTAAGATTTGATATGACAGTCTAAGCTTTATAATGCTACCAAAGACAAATTTTTTAGTGGTAATATGTGCTAACCATGGAGAGAATATTATTGGTACTGAAGGTATTAATTTAATTAATTAGTTATTTATAATATTATATTTTGATAGTCCTGTTTAAAAGTCATTACTACTTCATCTTTCAGGGGGAAATTATCTATGAGAAATTTTTAAGATTGTGTTTTAAATTGTCTCTTTAACTCCCAAATAAAGGAGTCGTGAAGAGGATCTGCTTTGATGTCCCCCCGTCAACAAGTCCGGGTGGCTTGGTTATTTTGGGGACATGGATGTCCAGGGTGATACTAAAGGGAATGAAGTATAAAATGTTCACACCTGCAAGTCAAGAACAGCAATCCTGAATGTGGTTAGACTTTCAAACTCCAAATGAAGGTGTAATAGAATTTAGTATAAATATAACATATTCTGCTGCCCACCTGTTTCAGCATTCCGAGGGAGCAAATCAGAAACTTTAGAATGCACTATCTGGAAATGTGGTGGAGACAGATCAATTAAGGTAGTCAAGAGAACATAATGTGAATATTTAAACTGAAACAATTTGTAGGGTTATGCAGAAAAGGCGGGAAATTAGCACTAAATCAAAATGCTCAGAGAACTAGTACAGATTTAGTAGGCTGAATGGTCTCCTTCTGCACTGTAACAAATCAGTAATTCTGTGATTTGTTTTGTCAGGATAATTGTGATTATTATAAAGCACATGGAAATGATCAATGGAAACATTTTGAGGCTTTGTTTTCCTATTTACTTTTAGATAGATTTGGAATAAATATTAAAGTATAAATCACTAATGCATGTGCAGTGCTAAATTAAACATTTTTCTGTCAAGGTAGTTATGATTATTTATCATATGTCTTTTAACTGACTGTATTATAGTTATTTTAGACATTGACAACAAATACATTTTATGGTATTGCAAGTTTTGCTTTCTAGTATAACTTTTACATTAATTTATTCTTGAACAGCATACCAACTAACTCAGGAGAATTTTCTCTTTGTGGACAATGGAATCAGAATTGTACAAAGCTGTCGGCTAAAGAGAATAATGTGCTGGAAACTAAGCTTCACTATTCCTGCAAACATCAAGGAGTTTTAAAACACCATCAAAGTGTGCGCAGTCCCCAATTTACCTGTCTGATAGATCCAGGCTGGTGGAAACGTGGAAAACAAAGTGTGGAGCAGGATGAACACAGCAGGCCAAGCCGCATCTCAGGAGCACAAAAGCTGACGTTTCGGGCCTAGACCCTTCATCAGAGAGGGGGATGGGGAGAGGGTTCTGGAATAAATAGGGAGAGAGGGGGAGGCGGACTGAAGATGGAGAGAAAAGAAGATAGGTGGAGAGGGGAGTATAGGTGGGGAGGTAGGGAGGGGATAGGTCAGTCCAGGGAAGACGGACAGGTCAAGGAGGTGGGATGAGGATAGTAGGTAAGCAGACAAGGGTGGGGATGGAAAAATGTCTTGGGTGGTGGGGTCGGATTGTAGATGGCGGAAGTGTTGGAGGATGATGCGTTGTATCCGGAGGTTGGTGGGGTGGTGTGTGAGAACGAGGGGGATCCTCTTTGGGCGGTTGTGGCGGGGGCGGGGTGTGAGGGATGTGTTGTGCGAAATGCGGGAGACGCGGTCAAGGGCGTTCTCGACCACTGTGGGGGGAAAGTTGCGGTCCTTGAAGAACTTGGAGATCTGGGATGTGCGGGAGTGGAATGCCTCATCGTGGGAGCAGATGCAGCGGAGGTGGAGGAATTGGGAATAGGGGATGGAATTTTTGCAGGAGGGTGGGTGGGAGGAGGTGTATTCTAGGTAGCTGTGGGAGTCGGTGGGCTTGAAATGGACATCAGTTACAAGCTGGTTGCCTGAGATGGAGACTGGCGGCAGAGGGACTGTTCCACGTAACCTACAAAGAGGCAAGCATAGCTGGGGCCCATGCGGGTGCCCATGGCCACCCCCTTTGTCTGTAGGACGTGGGAGGAATCGAAAGAGAAGTTGTTGAGGGTGAGGACGAGTTCGTCTAGGCGGATGAGGGTGTCAGTGGAGGGGGACTGGTTGGGCCTGCGGGACAGGAAGAAGCAGAGGGCCTTGAGGCCATCTGCATGCAGAATACAGGTGTATAGGGGCTGGACGTCCATGGTGAAAATGAGGTGTAGGGAGCCAGGGAATTGGGGGCCAAGGACTTCCAATTCCCTGGCCCCCTACACCTCATTTTCACCATGGACGTCCAGTCCCTATACACCTGTATTCTGCATGTAGATGGCCTCAAGGCCCTCCGCTTCTTCCTGTCCCACAGGCCCGACCAGTCCCTCTCCCCCGACACCCTCATCCGCCTAGACGAACTCGTCCTCACCCTCAACAACTTCTCTTTCGATTCCTCCCACGTCCTACAGACAAAGGGGGTGGCCATGGGCCCCAGCTATGCTTGCCTCTTTGTAGGTTACGTGGAACAGTCCCTCTTCCGCCAGTCTCCATCTCAGGCAACCAGCTTGTAACTGATGTCCATTTCAAGCCCACCGACTCCCACAGCTACCTAGAATACACACACACACACACACACATTTACATACACACACATACACATTTATACATACACGTGCAGATATACCTACACATACACAGATTTACACACATACATATTTATACACACGCACACATATGCACACACACACACACACACACACACACACACACACACACACACACACACACACACACACAGCCTACATACACACACACACAAACAAAAATAAATGTTTGAGTGGAAGGAAAAGGTACTGGACTAGCAGTTCATTGGAACAAGTCTTCATGATTCAATGGGGTGTTCCTTGTGTTTCCCGAGCCTTCTGTTATTCAGAGGAGACGTTAAACAACTGGTTCACAAATGCTAAAGTCTCTGACTTATTAAAAATAATGCCCTACAGTAACTAATAAAAGGAAGTGATTGGCTTTCTTTAACGTCAGGTGTTGTATTGGAGAAAGACAGAGTGAGGGAGAAACCACCTTCCCTTCCAAAGGTCTGAAGGCTCCTCACTGCATTGTTCACACCCACAAGCTGATCAGCTGGTCAGGACAGAACATAATTTTGCTTTGCAAGCAGTTAGCTCAATTGGATGGTTGTAATAGAGAGTGACACCAACAGCATTGGTTCAACTCCTGTACTGCTTGGAGGCGCCACGAAGGTGCCAACTTCTTGACCACTCCCCTTGCCTGAGGCATGGCAGCTCTCAGATTAAACCACTGCCAGCCATCTCACTCTAATGCGACAGAAGCTCTCTGGGGCTGAGGCTACTTAACATTTTTTAAAGCATGCAATTCCTTCCTTAGTCCTTAGGTGTGAAACAGTCCCTTTCCCAATTCAGTCCATAATAAAAAACAAAGTAAAATTAAAAGATACAGTCTTCAGAGCATTGACTAATTCTCCAGAAGTTAAGAAAAGTATTTTGTCTGATTTGAAGGCCTCATTTAATGAGTTAGCCTCAGGTTATCTCTATTAATAGATTTTAATGATGCCTGAGTTCATTTCAGATGATTAGAAGAATTACCAATATAGTAGACTTCAATTTTCATGCTCATCCCTGTGCTGAACATCTAGCTGCAAAACTTGTAAATCCAGCTTTGAATTTGCCCTCTGAAATTTTGTTAGGACCTAAGTGAGTTTCCATTCCTTCAAGTCCCATGCAACAATGGGCAAAAATTTTGCCAATTGAGATGACAGTGTCAGACAAAGCCTCCAGAAATTGGATATGATGAGCAGTCTGCGTTATGCAATTTCTCACCCTTCTCCCTGTAATCCTGCATGTATGTCCTTTCCAAATAACACTCTAAATCCCTACCGAATGCCTAGATTGAACACACTCCCTGCACACTCTCAAACAACGTATTCCACCCCCAATGACTTGCTATATGATAAAATTTTTTCCATATCACACTTGCTTCTTTTTCCAGTAATTTTAATTCTGTGCCCTCTCTCTTGAATGGAAATGGTTTATCCCTATATACTCTGTCCAGACTCCTGATCTTGACGACCTCCAACAAGTCTCCTGTCTGCCTTCTCTTCTCCAAGGAAAGCAATCCTAACTCGTCCAATCTATTTTTAAAAATGGGTGGGAAAGACAATCAGAGGGGAGTAGGGGTAACTTGGGAAATGAAAGAAGAAATTGTCAGGGAAGGACCCCTGGAGAGCCGGAAAGCTGGAATGGCTCTGATGGACCAGATAATCTTTCTGTATTGATCTTTTCATACGCTTTTGAGTGCTACTATTTGTAAGTAGAGCCTAGCCACCTTTTCTCACCTTACAAGCCTAATGGAGAAATAGAGCACAGTGGTAATTTATTGTTACTTCTACTTATGAAAACATAGCAAAGTATGGCACCATTTTAATTACATTTTACAGAAAACACACAAAGTTGAGACAAATTTCATTGTTTGTTCCACCCATGGCTTCTTGATTTCTTAAGTGGCTACAGATGGCACCTTGCTCCACAGCTGCCCAACCATTCCCTGAGAACACAACACCAAGGAGGAAACACACTGAAGTAGGCCTCCCTGTTGCTGCCCGGACCCAGAATGCCACCTCTGCCAAAGGTGCCTCATCACCACCGATACTCCAGTTGCTGCCACAGCCAGGAGTCTGTCACAACTCTCGAGGACTGGGGTCCATCTCAACTTCTGAGGGCCGAGCGATCATTCACACTGACGCCATTGCAGACGCTTCTGAAACACTAGAGTAAGAGAATGGTCCCCAATTCATCAAGGTTGGGGCTGTAGCCATGACCACCGTGGCCACAAAGGATGGACAGGATCCTCTCCTCAACAGCTCCTGTAACCTCTCTCCGCCTCCACAGCTGTGGAAGGAAAAGACGAACTTGATTCATAAGTTAAATGAAGATTAAATCATTGATTTCTGTATATTGTTAAGACTCACAATTAGGTTAAAGGCAGGCACTTTCAGACCCGAAAAGTGTGTGGTTTACATCAAATTACATCAAAGGTGAAGTATTTCAAATATTTGAACCAGAAGTTACGGGAGCCATTTTGAGGTCCTGCCATGCGGTGTTTATGTGAATGGTGTTTTTCACTGACAGGATGCTGCTGTCAGTCCAAAATAAGAATTTGGCTACTACACAATTTAACAATGTCGTGGATGGATTTCAGTGCTGGTATGAGGTCAGGTACATAGACAGTATGCACAATGACTTCCTGATCATGTTAAAAAACGTGTTCCACTGGTTATTCATAGTAGATAGCAATCATTCATCCTGCACTTTCAAAATCCAAAACAAAGCATTTACATTTAGATACAATTCCACGATTGGGAAGCATTCACGGAATGATCCTGAGTGTGCTAGTAGCTTTATTAACAAGTAATTGAAGATAATCAGCCATTCAATATCTAAGGGAACTGGGTGAGCTCATGTAATTCAAGATGGAAATTATACCACCTTAAAACTCATCACTTATAATATAACCACCTCAATTAAACAATAACAAAATTTTGGAATAAACATGCTCCATGTTGAATTCAGTTGAGATCAAGTTTAGAGTCAAATCTAAAGCTGGTGTCTGCTGCAGGAAATGTGTATCATAATCTAAGGTTTTTGATAATGTCATCAACTACAAGTAATATTACCTCAAGGCAAAGTTGTCCTTGAGAGTGCTCCCTTTTTTAAATTGTTTTCAATGTTTTATTGCATTAGCAGGCTTTGTTGTATACTTCTTATATAGTTATGATCAGACAAACACGCATCTTTAGTTATGACATCATCATGATATCATGTCATGTGACATTCTTGTATAAAGGTATCAACGCCATTTGTATCACCCCAGCTCAGACTTCTGGACTTGGCGATCCATCAGAGAAGTGAAACAGCTAGCCTATTGAGTGATGGAGCCCAACTATGCCAACATCTGTGATGGAGTAGGAATATGTTACTTGCTCTGTAAATACATTTTCTGGGACTTGTTCTCAGTAAGACTCCAGTGTCAGTGTTCATGTTACAAGCGTTAACAAGATAGCAAAACCCAAAGAACACAGCAGGCCTTCCAACAGGAAGGGTAAAAATTCATCTAATGAGTTGAGAACTGATTTTAGTGTACATACTGAAATCCATATACTACATTGCTGTATTCTACAATCTTTTTAATCACCATGGCTAATCGTGCTATTTCACATTTATTCACGAATGCTAATATCTTTGCTTGAACTGAGAATTTTTCAAAGGTGAATATTCTGTTTGATTTGTCAAATGATGGTGTTTTTGAAGTTGTGAATATTTAACAGATCACAGGAAAAAAAAAGCTTTCTAGTGCTTCTGATTCTGGCAAGGCATCAACATTTGGTTCAAAAATATCATTCATCATTTGGGTACCATTTCGTGGGTTACTAATGAGCACAAGAGAAGTGAGAAACAGTCAGAGTGCCACTATTGCTACTCAGTGTGTTACTACCAGATGAATTACCTTCCCTCTTTTAAACCCTGTGGTCAGATGCAACAAAGACATAATACATTTTAGCACACAGCTCTATCACACATCAATTAAACAATACCTGACAAATTCAAAATTAGGAGCCAACCTGAATGTTTAATTGAGTGAAAGCATACTCTTATTACTAACTAACACTGAGAAAATAATGGAATACACACACAACCACAGGTATACAGTTGGAAAAAAAGAGACAGTCTGGTACAAAAAGAAAGATGAACAAAATATAGTTTAAAGCCCTTAGAGCTCTTGATGTATTAGGTTTTAACCTGAGCCCATAGTTATTTCATTGATGTCTTATATCCTCACCAAGAGTGGAATTTCAGTTCTCAGTGAATAGATGTTTTGACAATTTGCATTATCACTGGGTGTTTTCTTTCAAGAAGCTGAAAGACACACCACTAGTACCCAACCTCTGACCCCACCTGTTGCTGCCACTGGAGACAGTTGTCACCCTACCCCGTCTTCAACTGGCACTCTATTCTCACTCCAGCTGGCATCCAAACTCAGCTGGCAACCTACACCCACCCTAACGGGCACCCTATTTACCCCTAATCACCTTGCACCTAACTAACATGGCATCCTAATCCCCTATCCATCTGGTAACCTTCTCTTGTAGCATCCAAACATCACACATTACTTACATACTTTCCCTCTGACAGTCACTGTCAAAGTGGCCAACGGGACCTTTACATTTCAGACTGCAGCAGCCAACTGGAAAGGGGCCATGGATTACGTTCCTCTGGTAGTTTTGTGCTAGGAAAGAGCTGTCAGAATGGAGATCAGTTCTGCTTCTCTGAGGCATCCCTGAGCAGAGTTGGTTAAGAATGCAGTGCTCCCTTCTTTCATAAAAATGTTAGCGATTGCCTCTTACTGGACATCCGGCCAATTACTTTTCCAAGCTGGATAATTTGCTCTCCTGCAACTCACCCCTCACACCCCGCCCCCGCAATAACCACCAAAACAGAATCCCCCTCGTCCTCACGTACCACCCCACCAACCTCCGGATACAACGCATCATCCTGTGACACTTCCGCCATCTACAATCCGACCCCACCACCAAAGACATTTTTCCATCCCCACTCTTGACTACCTTCTGGAGAAACCACTCACTCCGTGACTCCCTTGTCCACTCCACACTTCCCTCCAACCCCACCACACCTGGTACTTGCCCCTGCAACTGCAGGAGGTGCTACACCTGCCCCCACACCTCCTCCCTCACCTCCATCCCAGGCCCCAAGATGACTTCCCACATCAAGCAGATGTTAACCTGCACATCTGCCAATGTGGTATACTGCATCCGCTGTACCCGTTGTGGCTTCCTCTACATTGGGGAAACCAAGCGGAGGCTTGGGGACCGCTTTGCAGAACACCTCCACTCGGTTCGCAATAAACAACTGCACCTCCCAGTCGCAAACCATTTTATCTCCCCCTTCTACTCCTTGGATGACATGTCCATCCTGGGCCTCCTGCAGTGCTATAATGTTGCCACCCATAGTTTGCAGAAGGTTCTGCTTGGGAACCCTGCAGCCCAATGGTGTCAATGTAGATTTCGCAAGCTTCAAAACCTCCCCTCCCCCAACTGCATCCCAAAACCAGCCCAGCTCATCCCCACCTCCCTAACCTGTTCTTCCTCTCACCTATCCCCTCCTCCCACCTCCATTTCCCACCTACTAACCTCATCCCGCCCCCTTGACCTGTCTGTCCTCCTCGGACTGACCTATCCCCACCTATACTCTCCTTTCCACCTATCTTTTCCTCTATCCATCTTCGGTCCGCCTCCCCCTCTCTCCCTATTTATTTCAGAACCCTCTCCCCATCCCCCTTTTCTGATGAAGTGTCTAGGCCCAAAACGTCAGCTTTTGTGCTCCTGAGATGCTGCTTGGCATGATGTGTTCGTCCAGCCCCACACTTTGTTATCTTGGATTCTCCATCATCTGCAGTTCCCATTATCTCTGGATAATTTGCTGTGCATCTTTCATGCCAATATGTGAAAATTACCCATGAAGTTGAAAGTCAAACAGAGATGTACATATGAATTTCAATGCCTTTTGATAAAGATTTTAATTTCAGCTCAGCCTGGTTGTTGTTTCTCATGAGTTTGGTCAACCTGTGGTCAGCTGATTGGTGGGGCCAATTAAATCAGCATTTTCCCCTTTTGGAAGGTCATGTTCACAGGGATCACAGGGATTGAAATCAAATGATTGAAGTTGAAAATTGACGGTTTATTTTTACCACCATAATAACAAGTGTATTTAAAACCCTGCAGCCACCTTTTGGTTAACCAAAGCTTGCTCTCTTGAAGACCTGGTGTAGGCTGCTGCTGATGAATGAACCCGGTATGTACAAGATGGTGCGTAGACCACATTGCGCTGAAACAAATATCTGCAGCTGACGGGTAAGCTCTGGGGCAGTGTTTTGTGGAGGCTGCTTGTGAGACTCTATTATTCCAGTGAAGCATGCTGCAGGGGCGGAAATTCTGCATCTCCAATCATACCACCACTGTTCGTCAAAGTGTGATGTACACTCAAACACCACGCTCAACAGGCTGCTGACAATGCATTCAGAAATGATATGATGAGCCATGCCATTTATCATGTTACTCCTCAGCTGTTTCTAGCAATGTTAGTAAGAACTCGAATCTGCATTTGTCAGTATTCCAGTCACTGTGACTATACTCTGTGGAGCAAATGGGGCTTCTTTGCAGTTGTATTAGTATTGGTTTTGTATGAGTAAACCAGGAAAGAGAAAATCAATTCTCCATGGCAAACTCGCCAATTGAATGCATAAACTCTGCAGGTCTGAGGCACTGCAGAGTACTGCTGATTGATTATCAGCCAGCCTGCATTGTTAACATCATTTGAAGGAATAGTCCAGTCAATACAACTTTTGATTCTTACTCCTTGTCTACAGTGCCCTGCTTAGGAGCAAACAAATGCACTGATTTATGCCATGATTTTGGCCGGTATAACTCCAAACATTTAAACTCTTGGAAATTAGGGCATTGACATAAGAGGTTTGGGCTTAGGAGCTGAGACATATCCCTGCAGCTATAATATGAGCACTCATTGTCAGACAAACAGAGTATCTATTGTGTCCTTTATTCAGCAGCATGATTTGGTAATCCTCAATCACAATGATGGTTTTCACAAATACAACATTCCCAATTCATCCAAAGAAAGAAAATATACTTTACAATGATCAGACTAAAAAGAACATCATCTGGACGTGCTTGGGGAAATGGCCCACGTGAATCTGGTACTGGGTTTCTTGTTGTTTACAACATGTTTCAATGATTGGGAGATGTATATAAAATAATATGGAGCACAGTTTTCACTGTAAACTGTCATGTGAAGGAATTCATTTATAGTTGATATTCCTGTAGGTGGCACTGTGACACATCTTGCTCATTATAGCGTTGCTATTTTATCCAGCAATTATACATTTACATTCTTCAATTACTCACATTAACGTTTTATCCATTTCTTTTAAATACTTTTCAGGCAGTTTTTCTTCCAATGAGCATCTCCTCTTACTTTCTGTACCTTCATTCCTTACTTCTGTTCTACATTCCCTCTCACTCAAAACCTCTAAACCTGCTTTCTATTCTCCACCTCAAATGTACCTTCTCTGATTCCAAACCCAGTATTAAGATGACCATATGGCCCAGTGCCTGGATAAGCCCTGAACAAGCAATAGGTAAACTATAAGCTTATGGAGCCATTCATACTAGGGAAAAGTTTAGAACCTAGAAGTTTTCAAAAATTTGTTAATGGGATGAGGGTGTCACCAGCCAGGCAGCACATATTGCCCATCCTTAAGTGCACAGAGGGCAATCCAGAGCCAACACATTACTTATGTGTCTGGAGTCACATGGAGGCAAGGCCAGGTGAGGATGGAAGTTTCCTTCCCTAAAGGAGATTAGTGAGCCAGGTGGGCTTTCCCCCAACAATCAATTCATAGCCACCATTAGTTTCGTTAATTCCAGACATATATTTTATTAAATTCAAATTCCACCATCTGCCTGGGCAAAGTTTGAACCCATGTTCGCAGAACATTACCTAAGTCTCTAGATTAACAGTGCAGCAATAATATCACTAGGCCATTGTCTCCACTTTACACACTTGTAGTGCAGGTATTTCCTTGGCTGTTTAGCTCATCCACACCATTAACAATGACAAACTCTGCAGATTAGAGGGGAAAAGACAGATAACACTTAGACATAAATGGGCTGGTTGCACGGCATGGCCCTCCAATTTGAAGTGTACAAGACAAGTCAGGCCAGTATGTCTCATTTGCCTGTTTCACTCATTTTTGCTTCTGCATTTAATGCAATAAAATAACCCAAAATATTTCACTGAAGCTAGATAAAGCAGAGTGGGTTGGATTATGTGCTGACATCAGTCTCTGCACGTCAGCGTTAAGTCTGTGCTGAACTGGCCTTCACTTTGCTGGTTTATTCTACCTCAAATTTTTGGCTGACTGGCCTTCAATTATTTTGAGGACCCACTTCCACCCATCTCCAGGAGGAGATCCATCCCCATAGAACTGGTAACTCTGCAGTACTAGTTCCACCACTGGGACTGATGGCCACCGGTAATACAGCTAGGCCGAAGAGGAAGCATTCAGCAATGGACTTTGACCTCCAACAAAGGGGGCGTCTGGTGGTAGTATGTATGTATGGATGCGAGGACGGAAAATTGCACTGGGTGAGAACCTCCAAGTGGCACCATGGACCTGAAAAGGAAGCCACATCTAATTTAGGGCCAAGCCTGCATGTCTCTTGCGCCATGTAATAAACTTGAGCAGCACAGGGATGAAGCCCTGAATTGGGCATTAGTTGGCAACTTCAAAGTTTACCAGGGTCATTGGCAGGCAGCCTACCTGATGCCTCTTCTATCACCCCTAAAATCACTTCAAGGGTAGGTGTGGGACAATAGGCAAAGCGATCAGTGGTTACGATCATTGAAACTAGGAAAACATTTTACAAATGTGACATGAAATTTGAATCTTGACATGGGTATTTTTCTTTGGGGAATTCATATCTTGTAAAACAAAAAATGCCTAACATTATGATTACCATTTTTGCTGCAATTTTTCCTCAAAGGATCTGCTTCAGGAAATCTTGTAGAAATACTCGTAACTGTGGAAAATACTAATTTCCACTCCTGGTTTTAGGTAGAGATCTGACACAATCTATTAAGACCCTTGAAAACAGTCAGGAAGTAATTCAGGATGTTCCACCAGTGACATCTTGGTCTCTTTTAACTGTTCGTTCCAACACCCTCAGTGAGGCCAATATTTTTGAATCAGCCATGTCATTCCGAAGGTAAAATCAATCTCTTCCCTTGGGATTTGTTGCACTACTACATCTACAAAATCTCCATTCACCGAGCAACACATTACACCAACTTAATACAATGGGGCTGGTTAGCAATCTGCATTTGGATCTCCAATTCCTAGTTTTTCATTATTAGCCCCCGGAAGACAATTGTGTTATCAGTCAGTAGCAGTAATTGGCTTGCTCCATTGTTTCTCAACATCTTTACTGGTTTACCTCTTTGTTTGGAAGAATATGGAAATGCCTCCCTCTTTGAAGTAAATTATTCAGAACCACCAGCAGCCTGATGCTCTTTACCAATAACTGAGGAAATCTTCGCCTGACTAGCCAGAAACATTTTTCCCTAATTAGTAGGTTCTGGGGAAATAAACACCACCCGTAATAATGTTGCTGTATAGCTACCCATTTGCTTTCTTGATATCCACTTTTCTGAAGATTGTTCAGGCATTCCTACTTTTATAATATGTCTCCCATTTAGCTTCCAGCATTAGCTTTTGTTTTTCCGCTCTTATTACACTGAGAGCATTCTCTTTTTTTATATCCCTTTCAGATTCTAGTCTTTCTCCTTTATTATTTCGGTGTCCTTCTGTTTGCTCCCTGGGACTAATACCTTTTTTATCTCCAGAATCTCTATGTGTCCAATTCCCTTGTGGATTCCCAAATGACCATTTCCCCACTTCTAATTGTCTGTGGGAAAGGTATAGGTATCTGTCAGAACTGCTGCTTCTCAGATTTTTGATCCTTGATGCTCATCTTAATATGCGTTAAGAATTGTTGCAATACCTTCTTGGAATTTCCTGAAAATAATGATACCCCTCCCATTCTCAAAATGTTTCCCTAGGTTTCAATGATCAAAACCACTGATCCCATAACATTTCTCTCTCCTTTGCAAATATAATAAATGTCTAATTATGATTCTTCCTTATTGGGCTTAGTTTTAATGCATAAGCTTCGGGGCAAATTGATAAGCAAAGAATATCGCACTTTCAACATTTTCATAGCCTGCAGTCTTCAGACAAACTGGTTGACACATTCATTGCAGTACCTATCCAGACACTCTGTAATAAGTTACACGTAACACGAGATCTAAACATCTTCTGGCCAGTTCATCATCCACTATTTTTCCAGATTATCTTTCAAATATCTTTCAACTCCATCCTCTGCAACTTCAGGCACTAAATGCAAATTTATATATTAAATCAAATCCCTCACTGCAATCACAATCATCCTCTGAGCTACGATTCCTTAGTTCTTCCTTTACTCGAAGGTTTCTCTCTCCATCATGCTGACTGAGTTATTCCCCTCTATGTTGAATGAAGATTTTTAAATTCCATTTCCCTCTCCTTCGTCTTTCTTTTCTTTCTCCTCTATTTCCTTTCTTTCTTTGTTACTTTTTCTCCTCGTATTCCAATTCGAACCTGATTTCCAATTCTCTTTTAATTTGCACCTTTTCCCTTTCTGCTTTGTGTCTCCTTCTCATATATTCTCATGTAGTTTCTTTCGTCCTCTATTTCAAGTTTTCTTGTTTTCTCTCTCTCTCTCTCTTTACATAACAGGCTACAAAACAAAGGCAAGTGGAACAGCTGGCAACAATGCATCCCTCCCCAGTCAGTTCAATGCTTGTTTCGATCAGAGGTCAGTGAAATAATGCCACCCACTGTGACAGCCTTGGGTGCACCTGTTTCCACAGTCACTGCCGCAGATGTCAGACTGGCCTCTGAGAGTGAACCCACAGAAAATGACTGACCTGGATGGGGTCCCCGGCCATGCACCCAGATACTGCGCGGACTGGCCAGGGGGAATATTTGCAGACATCTTTAATTTTTACTTAGTCCAATTTGAGGTTCCCACCTGCTTCAAGAAGACCACTATTATCCTGGTGCCAAAGAAAAAATCAGGCAGCATGCTTTAATGATCACAGGCCCAGGGGTTCTGACATCCACCATTATGAAGTGCTCAGAGAGGCGAGAAATGGCACTCATCTGCTCTGGCCTCCCAGATTGCTTTGATCCATTATAATTGGCCTATGGATGCAACAGGCCCATGACAGATGCCATCTCCCCGGCCATGCACTCATCTCTGGAATATCTGGATAACTAAGGAAGGTTGCTATTTATTGACTTTAGCCATCAGCACCATAATTCCAAACTCATCCCCAAACTTCGAGACCCGGGACTCTGCTCCCCTCTCTGGATTTTTGACTCTTGACCCACAAACCGCAATCAGTGAGGAGTTGCAACAACGCCTCCTCCACCACAAGCAAGTGGCTTCAGGAAGCAGAATGGAGGACAAGCCCCTGTCAGTATCAATGATGCTGAGTAGAGGTGGGCAAGACCTTCAAGTTCCTAGGGGTAAATATCACCAGTGATCTGTCCTGGCCCACCCATGTCAATGCTGCAGTCAAGAGAGCTTACCAATGCCTCTACTTCATCAGAAAGCTAAGGACTCTTATCCATTTTTATAGATACCATTGAAAGCATCCTACCGGGATGCATCACAGCTTGGAAAGGCAACTGCTCTGCTCAAGATTGCAAGAAATTAGAGAGTTGTCAATATAGCTCAGTTCATCATGCAAACCAGCCTTCCTTCCATTGACTCTGCCTATATTTCCTGCTGCCTCAGGAAAGCAGCCAACATCATCAAAGACCTGTCCCACCCTCGTTTTACCCTCTTCACCCTCTTCTGTTGGGTGGAAGATACCAAAGTTTGAAAACGCACACTAACAGATTTAAGAAGAGTTTCTTTTCCACTGTTATCAGACTTCTGAGTGGACGTCTCATATATTAAAGTTGATCTTTCTCTGCGCCTTCTCTGTAGCTGAGACACTATATTTTACATTCTGTTCTATCACCCTTCTGTAAGGTATGATGTGCCTGTATTGCATGCAAAGTGTTATTTATCTCGGTACATGTATACATAATAATTCAAATCAAGTCAAGGTATGTCATTTTTAACTGAATTATAGCTCAATCTAATAGTGGCACATCAAGTACAGGTTTTTCTCCTTTTAATTCTAAATGTTGAGTAATACCATTAAGTATCTCATATCTATGAGATAACAAGGTGTGGAGCTGGATGAACACAGCAGGCCAGGCAGCATTAGAAGAGCAGGAAACCTCACGTTTTGAGTTTGGACCCTTCTTCAGGATAACATTACTTGACTTGATTTGATTTATTATGCATACCCGTAGAATGATAAGTAATGTTTCGTGTGCTATATAGGCACATCATGCCTCACAGAAGGGTAATAAAACATTTCTGAAGAAGGGTCCAGACCTAAAATGACAGCTTTCCTGCTCCTCTGATGCTGGCTGGCCTGCTGTCTTCATCCAGCTCTACACCTTCTTATCTCAGACTCCAGCATCAGCAGTTCCTACTATCCCATCTCTATGAGATCCTGCTTTTATTTCTGCCTTCAGCTTACGTTACTTCTCACAACATTGTCCAAGTCAATGATTTTGAATAATCCTCTGCTATATTTTCTACTCCCAGGAAAGACTTAGCAACAGTCAAAACCACATTGGAAGCTCAATTCATGGAAGATACTTCACAACAACACTTCTGCTTTTATGTCCAATATCGCCACGTATTTGTTTCTATGAAGAATTTTCCAATTCCTATTAAAATCAATGGATCTCTATCAAGCCTAAACTCCTCAGTTTGTTATGATCCTACCTGATGGTAATGAGTCAAAACTGAACCTGACTTGATAGGCTATATGATTCATTATTGCAATTTGCTTGTGAGTCACTGAACATATTCACATGTGGCTATCAATGTACTTTTAACAATACAATCTAAGTTTACTGCACATAAGAAAAAAAAGACAATTAGGAAGTATTTCATAATAACCAGTACAAACAAAGTTTCAACTTTTTATTCCTAGCAACATTCTTTTAAAAGTTCAAGTTGGTAAACACTTCAACAATTATTTCGCCAGGCAGCTGAGGTCAATGCTTTCTTATAAATGCTCTTTTGAACTCACTGTTCAAAATGGCTTTCTGACCTTTTTTTTAAAAAGTCACCTTCACAGAGGTAAAATTTTAAAAATCCATTTACCGCTACTTTAGAATCAAGGTTCCTAAATAATAATAGTTAATAATTCTTCATCACATCCCGCATGGACAAAAGATACGCTGTAAAAACAATGATTTGTTGATTAACTCATTTAAAAACAGATAAATTATTGTTGAAGACAAAGATTGAGAGTAATAAAGACAAAAGTAGGTGAAGATGTTCAAATATTTGATTGAATAGTGTGGCTCATGTGTGACTGAGATTGAGGAATTATTGGATTCAAAATGTGAAAACTGGCAAGGATTGAACAGTAGTCAAGTCCTCATATATGCTAGACCCTGGCCTACGTTAGCACGTCTTAGTTGCCTTGTGAGGAGCATCCACCTCAAGGGAAGGGCATCAGGCAGAGCTTATAACAGGGCATGCTTTATTGATGTGATAATGGGAACTGCAGATGCTGGAGAATCCAAGATAACAAAGTGTGAAGCTGGATGAACACAGCAGGCCAAGCAGCATCTCAGGAGCACAATCTCAGGAGCTCATCTCCTGAGATGCTACTTGGCCTGCTGTGTTCATCCAGCTTCACTTTGTTATGCTTTATTGATGTTGATTTCTCACTCTCACCCAAGGTGAGTTGACTGTTAATAATGATGGTAGACAGATGTAAAATAGCTTGGATATTTCTATAGCCCGAGTGCCAGCAGTCCATCTGTTGATCTGTCTGATCTGTCACTGGCCCTTATTACAAATCCTTGACATGGCGTCATTAGCATAAAAAAGTCAATGTTTGTGCAGTTTACAGTGTTTCCTGAGTTTTTACTCTACCCTCTTGGGGATAAGTGATTGAAGCCATTCTTGGTACACTGACCAAACAACATGTTTGTCCTTAAGTGGTTCTTGTTGCTGTTTTCCAAGTGGGAATTGACTCTTTTGAAATCAGTTCCTCTGCCAAAACAGCATTGTGAGCTACACTTGTACCTGTTATATCGCAGTCTGGGCAGAGACATGGTATTGGTCATGTAGACTTTCTGCAGGAATTAACATGCCTATTATCACTTCTTTGACTGCGGGGTATACAGAAAAAATAGCATTTGCTGTTCTGTCATGTCTATTTCTGTATTGGGAGAGAAAGAATTGCAGAATTATTACAGTGAAAAAGGAAGCCATTTGGTCAATTGTGTTTGCTTCAGCTCTATTATGTAGTCACGCACTATTATCTAGGGCCTTTTCCCCATATCCCTGAACTCCATTATTATCCAAAAAAAGCTCTACACCTTCTTGAATACCTCAATGGAATCTCCATCACTACATTTTCAGGCAATGCGTTCCATACCTGAACAACTTGCTGTGTGGAAATGTTTTTCCTCACTTTCCCCTTGCTTTGTTTACACATCACTTTAAATCTATGCCCTCTCAACCTTGTTTGTTTTACAAGCAGACCTATCTAATATGGTTGTGATTTTGCTTTTGAAAACTACTTATGATTTTTAAAACCTCAATCCGATTTCCTTTCGGCCTTCTCCTCTCTGAGGCTAGATGAAGTAATTTGAACAGTTCTCCTCAGAGTGGAATTTTCTCATCCCTGGAGCTATTGTAAATCACTCTGTACTCTCTCCAATGTGCTCACAGCAATGTGGTGCCCAGAACTGTATGCAATAACCAGTTGAAATTACTTTCTTGCTCTTGCATTCTATGCCCCTACTGATAAAGCCGAGAACACAGTATATTTTATTTACTGCTCTCCCAACCTGTCCTGCCACCTTCAATGATCTGAACTCTTCTGCTCCTGCACCTCCTTAGAATTGTACCCACTACTTTTTGTTGACTTTCAATACTCTGACAACCAGCATACATCACTTCACACTTCTCTGTATTGAACTTCACTCTTCAACTGTCTGCCCCACTTCACTAACTTTGTCCTTTTGGACTTCCACACTGTCCTCCTCACTGTTTACAGTTCTTCCAAGTATAGTGTAATCCGCAAACTAGGAAATTGTCACAAGCACACCAAAATCCAAATCATTAATAGGAATTATGAAAAGCAAGGGCCCCATTACCGACTCCTGGAAAACTCCACTACAAATCTTCCTCCAGTGGAAAAACATCTATTGACCATGTTTCCAATCATTTAGCCAATTTTGTATCCACCCTGTCACCATGCCTTTTATGCAGTGGAATACGGTATCTCTTGTGAGGCACTGTATCAGATACTTTCTGGAAATCCACATATATCTCATCGTAAGCATCACATTCATCAATCCTTTCTGTTACCTCTTTGAAAAACTTCAAGTTAGACACAATTTATTCTTCAGAAGTCCATGCAATTTTTCCTAATTAACTTACCTTTTACCGTGTGACTACTGATTCTATTCCCAATAATTGTTTTCAAAATGTTCCCATCACCAACATTGCGCTCCTAAAATGCTGCTTGGCCTGCTGTGTTAATCCAACTCCACACTTTGTTATCACCAACATTAAGCTATCTGGGTCTGAGGTTAATGGGATTAACCTCGCAACCATTTTTGAACAAGACTATATTTTGCTTATTCGACAGTTTTCTGGCTCCTCCCTGGAACCCAGCAAAGACTGACAGCCAATGCTTCCACAATTTCTATTTTCACCTCCTTCAAAATCTGTGGATAGATGTAATCTAGTCATGGTGTCCTGTCAACCTTAAATGCCAACAATTTATCCAAGAATTCTTCCTTAATAATTTTGATATCTTCTAGTGATAGGGTTTCTTCCTCTGTCATCGTAGCCTGGGCAGCACCTTGCTTTCATTCATAGACGCATGCAAAATAGTTATTTAATACCTCAGCTATACCCCTTGCCTCAACCAGACTCCTTCTTTAACCACTCTCTTATATATTCCTATGGAAGACCTAGAGGTTTCCCTTCATGTTAGCTGCTAGATATTTTTTAGTTCCTCTTTCAGTATTCCTGTTGGTTCTCAATTGCATTTTCTGCCTTTATAGTTTTCACATATGTTTTCCTTCTAAAGCCTATGTCTATATTTCAGTTGTCCAAGGAACTCCGGAAAACGATGGATACACATCAGCATCCCACTTCTGTCCAGTTTCCCACGCCCCCCCCACCCACCCCCCCCACCCCCGGCAGTGCATATCACACATTTCTGGTACAAAGATAGAGCAGTAATTTTTGAGTTAAGAATAGGTTAAGAAGGCATTGAGCACCTTTGTCTTCGTTGCTCAGAGCTTTGAGTTTAGGAGTCGGAACGTCATGCTGAGGTTGTACAGGACATTGGTGAGGCATCTTCTGGAGTACTGTGTGCAGTTCTGGTCACCCTGCTGTAGGAAGGATAATATTAAATTGAAGAGGGTTAAAAAGATTTACCAGGGTGTTGCTGGGAATGGAGAGTTGAAGTTATAAAAATAGGCTGGATAAGCTCCGATAATTTCATTGGAGCGTAGGAGGTTGAGGGCTGACCTTTAATAAAATCATGAGGGGCATAGATAAGGTAAATAGCAAAAGTCTTTTCCCTAAGGTGGGTGAATTCAAAACTAGAGGGCATATTTTTAAGGTGAGAGGAGAAAGATTTAAAAGGGACCTGAGGGGCAATGTTTTTACACAGAGTGGTTACTGTTTGGAATGAACTGCAGAAGAAGTGGTGGATGTTGCTACAATTTCAACATGTAAAAGACATTTGATAATTTATTCCTTGCATAGGATTGGTTTGGAAGGATATGGGCCAAACGCAGCCAGATGGGACTCGTTTAGTCTGGGGACATGGTTGGCATGGACCAGTTGGACTGAAGAGTCTGTTTCTATGCTGTATGATTCTGTGACTCTATAAGAGAATAAGGATAATGTAGGACTTAAGTACTTCCATAGATCTCTGGGTCACTGCTTGTAAGTTGGAGCATGACATATTTTATAAGTAAGGCCTCACAAAGTAATTTGGAATCTAAATCCATGTCCCTTTGAAGATAGAAGATGGAATTGTTTTGCATGGTTCAAATGAATCTTTGGGGTCAGTTACAGGTCATACTGTAATTCAGAATTCTGGTTTTGTTTGATTGACAGGTTAATTATAGATCTGCAGACGGTATGGAACATTTACTTCCTTATCTATTAAAAATGTTAAAGGCTGTAACGCAGTGATTGGAACATATTGCTGGCTGCTGTATGTGCAGCTTCCCATGTCTTGACTGTTTCCACTATAGTTGATTTTGCTGAAATTGAGTTTCTCCCCCTGCTCTTATTAACCTTTAAATCAAACACATCTGTCTTTAGATGTAGGAATTGAAACACAAACTGACTGAATTTTTGATATTGCTCAAATTGGGATTAAGTGTCCTGGTCAGACTTACATTGGGGGTGTGGGATGGCAAGCAGGAACTGGGCCTGCCATCACTGAAACACATCCAAAAAGTTTGTACATGCAGAGGCAATCTCAAACAATATCTGCCATGGGCAGGCCTTAGGGCACATGCTGAGATAAAATTAGATAAATTTCAAGTGTCTATTGATGAATTCATTGCTTCAGTAAACACTTATATTGATAAAATTTCATTCAATACTTTGAACTTGTTTCAACTATTTAGCCGTCCATACAAAAAAGAATTTGCATTTATAGCTTTTAGGAATTTTAACATTTGGAGCAATCAACCAGACTATGAACTAATGGGCACTTCACTTTGAGAATGATAGGTTGTGAAACTAGTTGTGCACGACAGTCTTATAATGGTGTCCCTCACGCTTATGTTACCAGACAGAGTGGAGATCTTGTTTTTTGCTCTACAGGCATTTCTTTTCAAAACAGTCAAAGGTCTGAAGATTTAAATGCTTTGGTAAGTTAACAGTTCCAATGCATTTTACAGTCCCCTGACATCTTGACAATGATACTAAGTTCCGATGAGCTCAGCCATTTTTTATACACGTTCACTTTTACTTCTAACAATTCCAAAAGGTAGTTGACATTGCCCAAAGGGTACTTTACCTCTCTCAAAGGTTCCCCTGGAAATATTCAAAAGGGTACATGACTTCTCCAAAGGGTGCCAACTTTTCTGAACAGGTGTGTCAACTTTGGAGTTATGCTTTGGGCATTCCATGAGCCAAAATTGGGCCTCACTAAAGGCAGCAGCACTTTAGTCTGAGCTATTACTTCTGTGGGTCAGGGAGGTGCAATGTAAAATTCTGCCTCATTCTGCAGCCCTGGTGAAAGTGGCATGTGCCAGGTTTGGATAATCCGGCCCCAATTTAACTAGTGCAGTAACTAGATTTATGAACATTCAGGCCAAAATGTTTTATGGTAGTTTTGCATCTGTAAGAAAGACAAAATAGTGACCAGAAATCGAAGATGTAAATTGAATTGTTATAAAAACTGTCTTGTATGTTGATACCTCCTCAAGACAATAGGCATAGCTGTGGTTTGTCAAAGGGAATGCCATTTGTTTATTAAAATGTGTAGAATAACAAGTCAACTCAAGTCATTTCAGAAACAGAGAAGTGCTTACTCCTTACCAAATCACACCAGAGGAGAGAGAAAGAACAAAGAAATGATTTATCACTCAATGACACACATGGCAAACACTATGATTCAGGTAAGGGACACTTATAACCAATGTGGATCTCATGTCACACCCTAGACTTACAGTTGAGCTGACACCAATTCTTTTAGTGGCCTTGATTTATTCCTCTGTGATCTGTTAGAACCACATAAACTCCTTTGGAATGAAAACTGGAAAATGGAAGTTTTAGATAATCCCTGGGGTACAGAGAGTTTACGATGTGACTTTTTTTGGAACTTCAAAAGTGACTGTGTTGTGCTTCACTTATTGCTTATGAAAGCCAACTGGCCTTTATAAAAGCAGAAGTGCTCAGTGACAGGTAAGTTGGACTTGACATTTTTGCTGGACAAACTAGTGGAAGGAGCATTGGACTGCAGGGTAGCTAGCAACAATTTTTGGAGTGTTACTTTCTGTTCTGCTACTGACTGAGGAGTGGTGCAGTTGGTAAGATACCTCCAAGTCACCAGCAGCAAAACAGGTCCCTTTCCTGGAAAAGGAAAGGTCCCTTGCAGTTAAGGAGAGGTTTACAAGAAAACATTGCTTTGTCCCTCTCTGTAAACAATAGACAATGGTCAAAATTTCTGGACACTGTACTCTTAATTCCATAAAAGACTTGGGTCTAACTGACCAACTATCTGAACTGAGGAACCTCCACTGCCCTCTAATCAATAGCAATGTGATCTTGTCAATGTGAACTGAAAGAACTGTGAGAACATGACCTAATTCTGAGAGCTTGGACTATTAATGCATAGATTTTTCTTTTCTGGCTATTTTTCTCACCCCTAATATTTTTGCAGAGCTGTACCTTCTGGATCAACCTGTCTATGAATGTGAGTGCGTGTGATTAAGATTAAAGGGGAAATAGTTAATGTCTGCATAGTTATAGTCCTTTTTTTAAAAGACTGAGTTTGTTTATAATAAATATGTTTCTGTATTTATTGATGAAACCTGATGAGAATCTCTTTTTCATTCTAGATAATGATAAAAGTAAAACAATGTAACGATGTTGATATTTCAATTACACATTGGGGCAGCTCATGGAATAGGCAAGCTTGACTGCTGGTGCACTTTTCTTGTCAAAGATGCAACAACGTTTGGGGGTTTGATGGAGAATTCTTGAACATGGACAATGTAGATTTGGAAGTGGAGTAAGAATAATTTGGAAAATGACAGAAGGCATAGATGCCAAGTTGTCACAGTTTAAAATAAGATGGCATTGGAAGGGATGAAATCCATGTACAGGTGAAGGATATATCACCAACTTGTTTGCAAGACTTAGCTAAGGCTAAGGGAAAGATGTTAAAAATGTCATTTCCTGTAAAAGCTGAGAAGCAGAGCAAATTAACATATTGGCATAGCATTTAGGACTGGTGGAAATACAAGAGAGACCAGGTACTTCAAACGGTGAGTAATCAAAGTTAATCATCATTGAGTTACACTTAAAGCAGCATAAACGTGCAAGAGAAATTGATCCAGCTTAAGATAGAGAAGTGAAGATTCCTGGAGCTGAAAAGGGTGGAGGTGGAGTGAAAAAATGCTTTGAACTTGAGAGAAAAGAGAGAAAGGAAGATAATTTAAAAAGCTGAACTAGAGATTCAGGAGAGAGAAAAGGATAAAGAGAAGGAATTTGAAACAAATGCCATCAGAAAAATAACTGCAAGCAAGGGATCTAATGAGGAAAACCCTATGATAATCTGGAAAGAAAATACTTAAATTTGTGCAGGCCCCAACAAAATTTGAGGAAAGTGGTATGCGGTCATTCTTTATATTGTTTAAAAAGATTGCAAAACAAAGGAGATGGTCAAGTGGAAGCTGGAGACTGTTCAAGCAGAGCAGGTTGACAGGTAGAGGGCATGATGCTTATGTATCATTTTCAGAGGAGATTTATGGAGTCATGCAGTTGTACAACATAAAAACAGCCGCTTCAGACCAACTCATACTTGTTGGCCAGATATCCTAAATTAATCCAGTCCCATTTGCCAGCATTTGGTCCATATCCCTCTAAACCCTTCCTATTCATATACCCATCCAGATACTTTTTAACTGTGGTAAGTGCACCAGCCTCATTCCATACCCTCTGTGTGAAAATGTTGACCCTTAGGTCCTTCTAAATCTTCCCCCTCTCATCTGAAGCCTATGCCCTCTAGTTTTGGACTCCCCCACCTCGGGAAAAAGATCTTGGCTATTCATCTTACCCATGCCCTTCATGATTTTATTAACTTCCATTAAGTCACACCTCAGCCTCTGAAGCTCCAGGGAAAATAGCCCCAGCCTATTCAACCTCTCTCTATAGCTCAAGCCCTCCAATTTTGATTATGATATGCTAAAAATAACTATTCCAGGTACATATGAGTTAGTTCTTTAAACACAAAGACAAAAGCTTTGAAACTTAAAGAAACAGCTTAAATCGAACGTATAGCTACCTATATTGAATTTAAAAGGGTAAAGGTAAGTAATTTTGATCATTGAATATGAGCAATGGGAGTAAATACTACATATGAAGCTCTCAGAGAAATTTTTATCCTAATCCAAATGCACCAATACAGTGATCATGTATCTTTTTCCTGTGCATGTTGGTCACCAATGGCTTACCCTAAGAGGCCAGGGATTTGAGAAGTCCCAGGCAAGGGATATTCTTTGTTCTGGCCCTACCTCTCCATATCAATAGTTTTGTTTAGTGCAGGAAGAGGCTCCACTTCCAATAAAAGCAACAGAAAACTCCTGAACAAGACCAGTGCCTCTTTGTGCAAACATTAAGGGATCATAACAGGAATCCGTATATCTCAGTCTATCTATTCATTGACCTAAATTCACAGTAAAGAAACAGTTTTTCAAATAAATATTCATCTTTAGCACTGCCAGTGTAGGACCTTGTTTGTCGCTAAAGTTTCTTCTTCAAACTGAAGCTCCCTGCATAAGTATTACTACAACTTCTGCTCAAATAGCTCCATTCTCTTACTGAAAGATCTGAGGCCAGCTCTGTTAGATGGATAACAGCTTCTTTTTTGTCATTTTGCAATGTCTGATTGAGAGTGAACCACCATGGGGTCCATTAAACCCCATTCACCATCCAACCCCACTTCAGACCTCAATGTGATGCCCATGCGAATGCACTTTCCAGTAAGAGTCACCAGGGTTTATGAAATCAATGGAGAGAAATGTTTTGTGCTTTCTATGACAGTGTAGAATTTACAGTAGGGAAATGGCAACTTCAGCCCAACAGGACTGTGCTCATGTTTATGCTTCACATGAACCAATACCCATGCTACCTTTCCTCTCTCTATCCCTTACTCCTTCAAGCATTTATCAAGCTTTCCCTTAAAAACATTACTGTTATTCACCTATACTGGCTAACTTGCTATGTAAACTAATGGCCCAGGCATTGAATTCAAGCTCAAGGGATGAGACAGTGGTTAGCACTGCTGCCTCATACTGCCAGGGACCTGGGTTCAATTCCACCCTCAGGTGACTCTTTGCTTGGAGTTTACACATTCTTCTTGCGTCTGGATGCTCTGGTTGCCTCCCACAGGCCAAAAATGTGCAGGTTAGGTGGATTGGCCATGCTAAATTGCTCATAGTGTCCAGGGATGTGCAGTCTAGGTGGTTTGGCTGTGGGAAAAGCAGGATTACAGGGATAGGATAGGTGTTGGGTCTGGGTGGGATGCCCTTCGGGGGATCAGTGTGGATTTGATGCGCTGACTGGCCTGCTTTCACACTGTAAGGATTCTATGAAACTAAGTTGATGCCACTGGATGATGACCAAGGGCAGGAATCCTGGAGGATTTGCCCTTTTCCCACTTCAGCAAAGATGTGATTGGTTGTTTGCTTAGTCCAGAACCCAATTTGGTCTGTAGCATAAAGTATTTTTCTCATACAAAACAGAATACTACCAAGAAAAGCTTAGGGGTAGTGAGAATATAATTTATGATGATATTCAAACCCTTTGCATATATACTGTGGCCTTGTAGCACACGGCCTGTCTTAAATCCCAAGTTTGAATACAGAATGTATTCCATCATATACTGTACTCATGTGACAGGCTTTATGCAATGCTAGCAGGAAATTAACACTACTACAAACTGTAAATGGGTGATGAACCTACTCCATAATTGTATCTGCTAAATGTTAGCGGCAATGTCAGAGGTGCTTCATTTCCCTGAGAGTACTGGTATCAGAAATCCTTTCAAAAAATGAACAGAGTCAACTGAGTTAGATTGCTGATTAGCCCTTTGTCAGTTGTTGTAGGTTATAGGCTGCAGCAATTAACTGCATGTACCTGGTCTGACTTAAAGGTCAAAAATTTGTACCATTTAGTTTCACAGAGAAGAAAAGGAGAATTAGAAATGGAATATAAAAAAGGCAACAAAAACAAAAATTGCTGCAGAAACTCAGCATGTCTGACAGCATCTGTGGAGAAAAGCAGAGTTCATCTTTTGAGTCGGTACCCTTTCTTCAGAACTCTGTATTTTATTTTATTATATAAAAAGACATGTTGGGATATTAATGAGGTGCGAATACCCATAGATATAATGTAATCGCCAATCGGTGGTGAGCTTCTAAGAACACAATTTGTGATTAAAAAGGAAAACTGCAAAGCTTTTTCTTCGTTTTGAAATTATTTCATTCTCTTTGTTTTATCCCACTGACCATTCTCCATGCCTCATCGCATGTGGGCGAATATTGGCTTCAAATAGGATGAAAGGAAAATAGACCTTCACTTGATTCTTGTAACTCCCACATTAGAGAGGATGGACCTTAGGATCAGTATGGGGTCCTGTGCCAAGTTAGAACTAGAATCTTCGAAGTCACCTAATTTTTGACCACAGACTCTGTCAAGTCTGCCATTGAGCAACACACACTGGGTGTCCAAGCAGATGAATAACAAAAGCTTACTGTGTGGGTACATGAAGTAAATAGGAAAACAGACGGGCTGTTGGTCTTTAATGCATTTGTGAAGGGCTGTTAAAGTAGGGAAGTCTTGCAATAGAGATCAGAGATAATGGGAACTGCAGATGCTGGAGATTCCAAGATAATAAAATGTGGGGCTGGATGAACACAGCAGGCCAAGCAGCATCTCAGGAGCACAAAAGCTGACGTTTCGGGCCTAGACCCTTCATCAGAGAGCTCTCTGATGAAGGGTCTAGGCCCGAAACGTCAGCTCTTGTGCTCCTGAGATGCTGCTTGGCCTGCTGTGTTCATCCAGCCCCACATTTTATAAGTCTTGCAATAGTTAGCTGTAGACATCAATACTCCACACCTGGAGTACTATGTCTAGTTTTGGGACATCCTTACTTAAGGAATGGTACACTTACAACAGAAATGGCACAGAGAAAGTCTATTAGGTTGAGCCCTAGGATGAAGGGTTTTTCTCATGAGCAGGTTCAAAGTCACCTGACGAAAGAGCAGCACTCCGAAAGCTTGTGATTTCAAATAAACCTGTTGGCCTATAACCTGGTGTCGTGTGACTTCTGACCTTGCCCACCCCAATCCAAAACCAGCACCTCCACATCATGAGCAGTTTGATCAGACTGGACGACAGTCATTGCAGTTTAGAAAAATAAATGGTGAGTTTATTGAAATGTACAAGATTCTGGTGAGGATTTGACAGGATCGAAGCAGAGAGGAATTTTCCTTCCCTTGGAGAATCTAGAATTAGAGCAGACAGTTTCAAGATAAGGAGTCTTCCATTTAAGATGGGAAGGGTAAGGAATTTCTTCTTTCAGAATGTCATTAGCTGTGGAGTTCTCTTCTTCAGAGAGCAATGGAGCTAATTGAATATGTTTAAGGCAAGTTAGACAGGTGTTTGCTTGACAAGGCAGTCAAGTGTAAGGGTAAGGAGGCCAGGAAATATTGTTAAGGCTACAGTCAGATATGCCATGACCCTGTTGAATGCCAGATCAGGCTTTGATGGACTGAAGGGCTTGCACCTATTCCTATTACATATGATCTTTTGCCAATTCCATGATGTAACTTTAGAAGGAAATTCACAGTGTTATATTAGGCAAGGGTTCTGAAAGGGTAACATTGGAAACTACATTAAGTCCCACCAATCTGAGGATTTCATTTGGAACAAGGAAATTGAAAGATTAGCCCTTCTTCTAATTCTCCCAATAGTCTGACTAACAATGTCTAACTAACTAATGTTGGGGCGGCATGGTGGCTCAGTGGTTAGCACTGCAGCTTCGCAGCACCAGGGACCCGGGTTCAATTCCAGCCTCGGGTGTCATTCTGTGTGGAGTTTGCACATTGTTCCCGTGTCTGCGTGGGTTTCCTTCGGGTGCTCCGGTTTCCTCCCACAGTCCAAAGATGTGCAGGCTAGGTGGATTGGCCATGCTAAATTGTCCATAGTGTTTAGGGGTGTGTGGGTTATAGGGGGATGGTTCTGGGTGGGATGCTTCAAGGGCAGTGTGGACTTGTTGGGCCAAAGGGCCTGTTTCCACACTGTAGGGAATCTAATCCTTAATGTAACTTGTACCTAACTGCTGTTGTGCAATACATTACCATTGTAGACCAAAGAGGACCTTAGTTGAGTCAAGAAAAGAGGATTGATGGCAATATCCCTTGATCATGAATACCACTAACAGAACTGCTGGCCAAATGTTTGACAAATATTTCTATCATTTTTCTGGTTGTTCTGCAGATTTCCCATCAAAAGCACCATATTAGATCATGGAATGCCAACATGCTTTCAGGCCTTGATAAACTTTAAAGAGATAGAACAATTCTACAGTGCTTTAAGACATTGCTTAAATTTTGTGTAAGTTCCTTTACTATTGTACTTTCAGACAATTCAGAGTAGCATTGTTTAGTGACATGGTAAAATATCAGATCGTATTTTTGCTTCATTAATGTGTTAATAACACTGCACCAGGTAACTTTGTCATTAAATTGTTTAACACTGTCAAACCTCACTGAGAATTGACAAGATTGATGACAAAATCTGCCAGATACTGCCTGTTATTAGGAAAGATGTCCATAAATCTTCTTTCTGCTTTCAAGAATGTAAAATAGGAAATGAATTATTTGCTGCTTAAAGATTAATGATCAAATATTTTTAGAAGTATTAAATAAAATCCTCACTTTCAATGGCTAAATATGGCCAGGTTAGTTAGAGTTCTATATTTGTCTCTGTTACATTATATACCAGATCTACATTTTAATTGGCTTTTAAATTTTGATTGGCTCCCTTAAATTTTTGATTTTAAAATTATCACGGAGCCCTGTGTTTGGTGATTTTTAGTTTGAACTAGTTTGGCTGTTATTGATTAATAGAAACAATCACCTGGGGATTAGGTAGGATGCAAAGTGGGATAAGAAGTGATGAATCTCTATTTAGCAAATCACAACAATTCAGTAAGAGACAATCTAACCACCACCCTGGACATGCAATACCATTGCCATCAGTGATATCTGCACCATTAACATCCTGGGGGCTACTATTGACCAGAAACTGGACCAAACCAGCCATGTAAATACTGTGGATACAAAATCAGGTCCAATGCTGGGAGTACTGCAGTGAGTAATTCGCCTCCCGACTCCCCAGAACTTGTTCACCATCTACAAAGGTACAAATCAGGAAGCTGATGGAACATTCCTCATTTGCCTGAATGGGTGCTGCTCCAACAACACTCAAGAAGCTTGACACCAATCAGGACACAGCAGCCCGGTTGAGTGGCACGACATCCACAAGCATCCACCCCCTCCACCACCGATTCTCAGTAGCAGCAATGTGTACTGTTTACAAGATACACTGCAGTAATTCACCAAAGATCCTCAGGCAGCACTATTGAAACCCACAACCACTTTCATCTAAGAAGACAAGGGCAACAGATACAAGGGATCATCACCATCTGCAAGTTCCCTTCCTCACTCCTTACCACCCTGACTTGGAGATATATCACCATCCCTTCAGTATCACTAGTCAAAATCCTGGAATTCCCTCCCAAATGGGTCAACCTACAGATGATAGACTGCAGTGGTTCAGCAAGGCAGCTCACCACCATCTTCTCAAGGAACTACAGATGAGCAATAAATATGGCCCAGCCAGCAACACCCACGTCGCATCAGTGTGTGTAAAAAAAGCTTTGATACTCAATGGAGTGACAAATGAGCAGGACCTCATGGGCTGGACAAAGACGAAGAAATGACCAGGGAAAGGGTACAGCCAGATACTGTTGCATGCAGCCTTGGAAGAGAGAAAGTTTGCAGTCCCATTGGGAACCATTAGTTTACAGGATTGACGAAATGTCACTGACCTAAAACATTAACTCTGTTTCTCTTTCCACAGATGGTGCTGAGCTTTTCCAGCGTTTTCTATTTTTGAATTGAATTTCCAATGTCCATAGTACTCTGCTTTCGTACTAGTTAGAAAGAATCTTCAGTTGCTCAGGTAAAGCTGGGAAGCATGTTTGAGAATTTTTTCTTGCAGTAACCAGTGAAGTTTTGACTTCCATGGATTTGAAAGCTCATATGGTCACCACTGAATTGATAATGAACTTGTTGCTGGGGTAAAAAGGAAAGTAGTAAATGGAGCTGCAGTCGAACACAGGATAAATAGAAAGGCAGGGAGGCGACGTCCTTCTGGTATTACCACTAGCCTGTTATTAGAATTAGAATTAGAGTTAGAATTAGGTTTTATTGTCACATGTGCACAAGTACAGGGGTACAGGAGTGCAGTGTCACCATTCACTGCTCCATCTTCAGTATAAGGTACCTAGATATAAAACCTTAGGTTAAAAAGTGGAAAAATAAAGAAATAAGTTAAAAGTTCAACACTACATTCCTTGTCAGTGTAAAGTAGTAAATAAGAAATAAAATTAAAAGTCCCAAATTCCAGTGGTTTTTTAGCCACAGGCCTGCAGTCTCTCCATGCTTGGCTTTCCCCGTGAGTGCTTGATCTCTCTCCCACATTGGATTCCATCTCGCCAGACCCACAGTAATGTGATGCATTCTTAACTGCCCTCTGGGTAATTAGGGATGGACAATAAATGCTGGCCTAGCCAGTGATGCCCCCTTCCCATGAATGAAAATAAAAGAACGAGGTAGGCTCAGAGGAATTCTTAACCTCTCGACATGAGTTTCTAACCCAGGATGACTTTTATCTGAGGAGTACTGCATGAGAATTTTGTTTCTGTAAGAAAACAAAGATAGACTGTGTCACTCCCTGCAGATGACTACGGTAAATGAAAATATTCTAAAGAAATGTTTTCTCAGGCTCAAAACGTTAACTTTGTTTCTGTCTCAACAGATGTCGCCTGATATTTTGTTTTATTTCAAAAGTATACGCTATTCGCAAAAGAATTATCTATAAGAACATACATAGGCTGTAGATCAGTTCTGTACAGTCTTTGCAGTGAAACAAAACAGACAAAAACATTGGGTTTTTGGCATTTCTCAGAACTTCTTTACAGTTGCAAAGAAATGGCATTTTCCCCATATGTAGGAAACTATGTTCATTTTGAGGCTTGGGAGGGTCTGATAACTCAATGGACTCTTGTTCTTTCCTCCCAGGACTGACCTATCCCCTCCCGACTTCCCTACCTAAAATCGCCTCTACTGGCTCCATCCCCTCCCCTTTAACTTGTCTGTCTCCTCTCCACCTATCTTCTCCTCTATCCACCTTCGATCCACCTCCCCTTCTCTCCCTATTTATTTCAGAACCCCCCTCCCCTCCCCCTTTTCTGATGACGGGTTTAGGCCCGAAACATCAGCTTTTGTGCTCCTAAAATGCTGTTTGGCCTGCTGTGTTCACCCAGCTCCACACGTATCTCAGATTCTCCAGCATCTGCAGTTCTCATTATCTCGGAGTCTTGTTATACTTGGTCAGAAAAACCTCAGACAGTGTGCTTTGGCAGCAGCTGCCCCAAGCTTTAGTACATCCTTCAGCAAGCCTTAAAATGCGCCAGTCTGCAACACTCGGTCGAGGACAACTTTTTACATCAGGGGACCAACAAGATTTGGGCAGACCATAGAACGTCTTTCACCAGGTTGATGGTCCTCCAGGTGTAGCCAATGTTTGTCTCGGTGTGCATCCGGGGGAGCAGACCATAGCGCACAGAGCCCTGCGTCACAGAGCTGCTTGGGGTTGAAATCCCCAACAAAAACCATCGTATCTTTCCCTAGACCTCCTTTGCAAAGACACATTCCAGAAGGAGATATGTGACCATTTTTTTCACCAGTGTAGCTGCTGTGTTGGTTCACAGAGAACGGATGTACATGAAGGATCCAATGGGCAGTGCCCTTCTCACCACCAGCCCAACTACATCTTGGTGCTTTGTCGGAAAGTTCTGGTGATGAGGCATTCTGCTGAATCACTTTGGCAGTCTGCGCAGGGAAGAACACATCAAGATCCACCCCCTCCTTTTCCCACAGCTTCTTGAGGATGCTACATGCTGACCACTGCCTGATGGGCTTGCGGTCAAAGGTGTTTTCTTTACAAGTTTTCCCATGATGGACAGGTAGTATGGAATAGCCTAACTACTCACAGCATCCTGCAGCAATAAGGCCAGTCCCACCTTTCATAACAGTGGGCACAGGTAGACCCTCAGTGTGTTCTATGCACAGCTTCATACAGCCACAACCAAAGGTGGCCATTTGGATGAGGGCGCTGTTGGGTATATCCTTCCCACCCCTTATCCAGAGCTTCATCCACAGATTGGACCTGACAGGCTAAGCATATCCAGCATTTTCTGTTTCTATTTTAGTCTTCCAGAATCTGCAGTCCATTATTTTTAATACAGTAACGCCTGTCACATTCAAGATTACTGCAGCTCATTCTAAGCTGCCATAAGGAATATAAACAATGCCTTTATCAAATTAAATAGGTATCTGGTGTGTTGTGTATTACAGAAATCACACTCTTTATTTTATTTCTGAACATCTGGAAGCAGAGGAAATTGCAAGGATCTTCCAATTTCACATTGCCATCAAAATGTTCCTTCATGCTATGTAACTCCTTCCCAATTTGCTAGGCTTCCAATCTACAGCAGAGTAAGACAAGCAGCAGTGCAGCATGGAGATCAATTCCTGCTTTTCTGATAGCTCTCATATTACTTCCATACTGCTTCAATCATCCATTTTCCACACTGTCGGTCTATGCACAGCAAAACAATGGTTTTGGAGATGGATATTCCACATTGGGTATGCAAATTGTAGAGGTCTAATGATTCATTCCAGGAACCAACACTCAGCTGCTGGACAAATAGATGCATGCGTTAACTAGCGAGAAGCATTCGAGTGGCCAAAAATTGTTTCAGAAGGTTGGACAATTCTGCAACAAAAGTGATACATGAGGTCATTGATGGGAAACTTCATCTTAATGAGGAACAGGACAGAAAGGACAGTGAGGAAGAGGGAGTGAGAGGGAACTCGCAGTTGCTTGTGACTAGACTTCATAGAGAGAACTGCACTTGAACAATCTGTGTTCCCCTTCATTTGAGATTTAACAGCCACATTCCCATCTGTTGAATCAAGAGCAACAGCCAAAATTGATATTCATGTCAATTAACATTGCTGGATGATCAGCCAGTATACAGGGGAGCGCTCTGCTGCCAAGTATTTCAAATGGCATTGTGCTTTTATTAACTTTTCACAAATGCCAACAGAATAGACAACCTCATGCCTCATGTCTTTTTACCTGAAGTCAGGCAGTGATTCAGGACAACACAGTGGTGCAGGAGTGTTGTTATCATGCATAATGTATAGTCAATTCCTGTTGCATGATTGCAAAGCCCACTCCTCCCCCTGCCATTGAAAAAGCAAAATCAAAATTAACATTTTGATCATGAAGAAGGAATTCTCCAATTCCTTTGCCACATGGGACCATTTAATCTGTTGGACAGCAGATCCCAGGATACCTGTGTGATCTAACTGGAAGCTTTATCCATTTGTTATCTACGTCTGGTAAGATAATGGAATTGTGCAACTTTTGAAGTAGTCCTGAAATGGACACAATGTCTCTGATTCAAAGTTAAGGATGTCATCATTGTGGCATAAGCCCCAGAGCTTGCTGCTCCCCTCGCCAAGCTGTTCCAGTACAGTTACACTCCCAGCTATGTCCTGCCCGCAAAAGTAGGACAAATTCAACCCAGCCATTTACTGCCCCTTCAGTCTTCTTTTGATCATCAGTGAAGTGATGGAAGGTGTCACTAACAGTGCTATCAAACAGCACCTGCTCAGCAATAGCCTGCTCAGTGACGCCTAGTTTGGGTTCTGCCAGGGTCACCCAACTCCTGACCTCATTACAGACTTGGTTCAAACATGGACAAAAGAGCTGAACTCCAAAGGAGAAGTGAGAGTGAAAGCTCTTGACATCAAAGCTACATTTCATTGAGTGTGGCATCAAGGATCCCTAACAAAACTGGAATCAATGGGATTGCAAAGAGACTTGGGAGTTCTAGTCCAGGGAGAATAGGAACTGCAGATGTTTGGAGAATCTGAGATAACAAAGTGTAGAGCTGGATGAACGCAGCAGGCTAAGCAGCATCATAGGAGCAGGAAGGGTGACATTTCGGGCCTAGACCCTTCTTCAGAAAAGGGGTAGGGGAAGGAGGTTCTGAAATAAATAGGGAGAGGGAGAAGGTGTCATTGATTGGAGTCATTCCTGACACATAGGAAAATGGTTGTGGTTGCTGGAGGTCAGTTATCTCGCCTCCAGGATATCGCTACAGAAATGCCTCATGGCAGTGTCCTAAGCCCAATCATCTTCAGCAGTTTCAGTGATATTCCCTCCATCATAAGGTCAGAAGTGGGGATATTTGCTGATGATTGCACAACAGTCATTTGTGATTCCTCAGATACTGAAGCAGTCTGTGTTCAAATGCAACAAAATCTGGATAATACTCACCCTTGGGCTGACAAGTGCCAAATAGCATTCGCTGCAGTCAAATGCCAGTCGATGACTATCTCTAATAAGAGATAATCTAACCACTGCTTTACATTCAATGGTGTTACCATCATTGAGACCCCACTGTCAATTTTATGCAGCTTACAATTGACTAGAAATTCAATTACACTGCTATATAAAAAGAGGCAAGATTACTGCAGCAAATAACTCACCTCATGATCCCACAAAGCCCATCCAACATCTACAAGATCGAATGTGATGGAATACACCCCACTTGCCTGGATGGGTGCAGCCCCCAACAACACTCAAGAAGCCTGGCACCATCCAGGACAAAGCAATACACTTGATTGACACCACATCCACTAACTTCCATTCCCCCCTCCCCACTCCCTCACCACTGATGTTCAGAAGTAGCAGTGTGTAATATCTATAAGATGCAGTGCAAAAATTCACTAAAGATCCTGAGATAGTACCTTCCAAACCCACAACCACTTCCAAGTCGAAGGGCATGGGCAGTAAACACCTGGGAATGCTACCACCTGCAAGTTCGCCTCAAAGCCAATCCCATCCTGACTTGGAAATACATCATCTTTCCTTCAACGGCGCTGGGTCAAAATTGTGGAAGTGCATCCCTAAGGGAATTACGGGCTACCTATAGCATGCGGACTGCAGTGGTTCAAGAAGGCAGCACACCCTCACCAACTCAAGGGCAGCTAGAAGCAGACAATAAATGCTGGCCCAGCCAATAAAGCCCACGTCCCACGTTCCCGTGAGCAAAAACAAAAGGCTTCCTCCTAATGAGCAAGTGGCTGACAGTTATGTCCTCCCTTATAAAGGAAGTGTGCTCCAATGTATCAAAACAATTTGCAATTCTTTTACATGATAATGGGAACTGCAGATGCTGGAGAATCCAAGATGATAAAGTGTAAGGCTGGATGAACACAGCAGGTCAAGCAGCATCTCAGGAACACAAAAGCTGACGTTTCAGGCCTAGACCCTTCATCAGAGAGGGGGATGGGGAAAGGGAACTGGAATAACTAGGGAGAGAGGGGGATGCAGACCGAAGATGGAGAGAAAAGAAGATCGGTAGAGAGGAGAGTATAGGTGAGGAGGTGGGGAGGGGATAGGTCAGTCCAGGGAAGACGGACAGGTCAGAGAGGCGGATGAGGTGGTAGGTAGGAGATGGAGGTGCGGCTTGAGGTGGGAGGAAGGGATGGGTGAGAGGAAGAACAGGTTAGGGAAGCGGAGACAGGCTGGGCTGGTATTGTGATGCAGTGGGGGGAGGGGACGAGCTGGGCTGGTTTTGGGATGCAGTGGGGGAAGGGGAGATTTTGAAGCTTGTGAAGTCCACATTGATACCATTGGCAAGTGATTTGAAATTCTCTACAGTGTGCATTTGTCAAACCTTGGGCTTCCCAGTAATTTATGTGTGTCTGAGCAGCCAGAAACTTCTTCACATACAGCCAACAAGGAAATGAACATAAGCAGTTTGCACGAAGATCTTGATCTGCACAAAAATGTTTGATCAAGTTGCACATTATTTGACTATAACAGAACAGCGGAAGCCTAATCAGCATGCATTAAGTTTGTGCAGATGCTTGTGACAAGTGAATGGTCCTGTGTAGTATTTAAGAAATGGAAACATACTTTTGGCACTTTGCTCTGCATTCATAAAGCTGAAAATAATCAGAAATTAGAGAACTGGAAAACATTTATTGATTTGTTCTTGGAACGAAGGAATGTAAATATTATGCTGGTGGATACGTATTTTGCTCTGGAAGCTATTGCAGTCCTTTAGGAAAAGTTCACTCTGTGAAATGTGCAGTGAGTTGGTTCTGACAGGATTTCTTTGAATTCTTTTGGGAGGCATAGTGCTCAAATTGATTTTGTATCTTCAGTCCTGAGAAACACATCTCTTTCAAAACTTGCATTGCTTTTCCTTCATACATATAAAGCAGGTTACTTTCATGAGACTGATACTGAGAATGGAAAAGTTTTTGGTTTCATTTGGAAATAGTTCAGATACTGTGAACTTCTGCAACCCAATCTATTCTCACCAAATGTAATTTTGTGAACAATAATGTTGCTTTTTTTTAAAAAAGACTGAATACTGTACTACAAGAAATTATAATCAAAAAGGTTTATTACTGTGCTCAAATTGTTTTACTATTATAGAAAGGCAAAGATTAAAATTCTAATTTTAAAGTTTATTTCCTATAGTAGCTTTGTAATTCTGCAGGAGAGAGTTCTTCTATTTTCTATTTGTAGTGAAATCGTTAGTAGTGCATAATAAAACTGGCTAACATCATGTTTGCAATGTTAGTACAGAGAAGAGAGGAAATCTTCCTTTGTGCCACATGAAAAATTAACTCAGAATTACATGAAGGAGACCAGAAGTGTGATTTGGGAAAGTTACTAATCCCACGAGTCAGCTTAGTTAAGGAGAGGCCGGCCTGCATTTTTAAAAATAATTTTTGGGAAGGAATCTGCAGAAGGGACAAAAACAGAAATTGCTGAAAAAGCTTAGCAGTATCTACGCAGAGACATCAGAGTAAATGTTTCGGGTCCAGTGACCCTTCTTAAGAATGGTAGCTGCAGAAGGCAGTCAGGTCCCTGGCTTCTAGAGGCAGGCCAAAGCTGGTAGTAGCGTCATTGTAAGTCAAGGCTGGCGTGTTCAAAACCCTGGGATAGCAGCCCAATTGTGATCACCATTGTCAGGCCTTCAAGCCTTCATCTTCCATCCTACCACTCCCATGACTCCTCTATGCCCCGTCCTAGAGGAATTTACCCCTCTTCCCACCTATACACCTCATTACGTCATGTTCCCACACCCTCATGTTGCCTCCATGCGCCTTCATTTGCCCATGTTCCATCCCTACCGCCGCAAGCTCCTCATGCACCCTTTCTCCCTCAAATCCCAGGCCCCCTTTATACCCCTCATACTATCTGTTGCCCCCATGTTTTTTTTCGTATTCATTCACGCAGTGTGCACGGTGGATCAGTCTCAGAAGGCATGTCATTGCAATGTCAAAGTCTTTCTACTGGATGTGAATAAAACTAAACAGCCAACAGTCCATTTAGATGTCATTGCAGCCCTTTCATTCTGAAAGATAAGGGCCTTCAGAATCATTAAGAAACGAGTTAAATCATGTAAAGTTGTAACTCAGTCATAAAATGAAGGTGGAACCTTCCCAGCTGCTAGATGACATTGGCATTGGTGAGAAAGTTGGGAGAATTGTGTGAGATGTCCACAAGGGGTTTCCCAATGTTGAGAAAAGGCATCCTCTTTTCTAACCTAGTGTTGAATAGAAAGATAAGATTCTCCCGAGTGAGCAGCAGGAGGCCTATAGATTTGCATTTACAACTTCATTATCATGCCATTTCGCCTTCTTTATATACAGGTTCCCATTCTGCAAACGGAAACTAGTTGATAACAATTCCAGGCATGAAGGCCAGAGTCGTGACTCTGTCTCACTGCTTGCCACTTCAGTTACCAACTTCTCAGGGCAAGCTCCATGGGCACCACCTGCACCCTTGTCCAACTAGACCTTGGAGTCTGCATTGGCACAGCAGGGTGCCAATTTGCCTCTGCTTGACATGTGTGGGCAATTGACAGGAACTGTGCATGGTAACTGCGCACTGCCAATTCTTGACCCAATGCAGTGCTGGGCTTCAAAGGTGGCACCGATGTTAGGGGGCCATGGGGATCATGGCAGTAGCCAGTATTTCTGCTGTGGCAAATCAGAGAATATGATGAATGGTGTATCATAGGGTTGAGAAAGCCTGCTGGGCCTCTCAGAAAGAAACCGTCCAAGAAACTCGTCAAAACTAACACTTACTTGATTTCTGGTAAGTTTCACCCCAAGCAAACATCTACTGATGAATCATATCAAAAATAAATAAAGTTTAACAACCTCTTGTTATTATGAGATTGACATTTAAGTCCAAGCAAACTGCACATAGAATGTCCTGCCAAGATAACCTTTTAAATCTATGCAAATAATTCGTAATGGGCTTAGATGATAAAACAAATCATGAACCAAGCTGTAGAATCTATTGAAACTGAAATCACTTTTTTGCCTCTGTTTCAAAGCAAAAGGTCCATCAATCGAAGAAACCCAGGCCGAGGTGGTTGTGTTGTATTCTCATTCTTTGAGATGTCAGTGATTATATCTCCTAATGGAAGAAGTCTGACTGTACCACCATTATGGGGGAGAAGAAACTGTTTAAACTGTTGGCTCAAACAATGGAGCCAGCAAAGGCAGAAATGTCGAGCGCAGGTTTGCTCTCTGCACCTCTCCCTCACACTGGAGTGAAATGTTGGACTTGGATCAAGCCTGATGCTCACCCTTTTACCATCTTGGTCTGTTACTCTGCTTCTTAGCCCTGTCTTCAGCTCATCGTGTTGAAGAAAAGAAGTTGTTGACCCAAATTGTAACTTTTACCTTTGTGTAAGATAAATTGTAAGCTAACATATTAAATGCTAAATTATCTTGGAAGTGAATTGTTTACCTATTGTATTATTTCTAGCTACAGTGCAAATTTACAAATTGTGTAAGGAAGAAAAACACACAAAATTAAACTTCAGAATACAAACATACATATACGCGCAAGTAGCTAAGAAAACACGGTTTGTACAAAACCCAATAGGTAGGGAAATTGTCCACAAAGAAATGTATGCAAACTTATGTGTTGTAAAAAGAACAAAACATTCGCCTTCAACTTTACACCAGGGTATAGAAGGAGGTAACACATTAAATTAACATTTTGAAGGATAATGCGAACAATTTGTTAAAGTGATACCAGTTGTTGAAGAATAAGTAAGGATGACCCAGTAAGCTAACTACGCAGCAGTATACCAGCATTTGAAAGCTGAATTAAATGTGCTTTGAACAAGAAAATTGTGAAACAGCAGGAGAAATGAAGAATGATTAACAGTAGTCAGCGTGAATTCTCAGATAGTAGACCAGTGCCAGAAATGGAAAAATTTTCCAAAGATGCAAAGAGACCAGGTCCCAAAATTTCCTAAGTGCAGTGACGTTCTCTGATTGACCTTATTTCAGGCCAAACAATTAGTTATATTGTTGACACTTTGCAAGTCAAACACCTGTACAGCTGATGTGTAAGCATCAAGCCATACGGTGTCCCTATATATTTCGTCAGACATGTCAGACGGGATTTAACTGTTGCTGTACTGGGCCTGTTTGTGGTAACCATGTGCCATCATTCCTGGCTGTACCAATGCAACTAAACGCCAATCAAGCAGCTCTGAGACAGCATAAGGATTGTCAGATCCTGCCGGGCAGTTGATCCACATTCAGGAGCTGCCAGCAACTTGGACATGGCAGCTCTTCCATACCAGCAGCAGCGCCACCAGCAGGGTTGGCCACTGCCCGTACTGCAGGAGGCCTATGAGGAGGAACAGCTTTGGAACACAAGAAGTTGGAAAGGTTTGCCAGAATCAGCCAGGCATTGCTCAGAGAGAGGGATCAAGTTAAAGCAAAGAGAGTCCTTCTTGCAGGGAGTCTCTTGCCTCTGGCTGGTCCTTTTAGTGGGCACAGCATGCCCGTGCAGGAAGGATATATCTTGTGTCTTGTCTACATGAAATGGCAAGGAGGCTGTCCATGCCACCCCTCCACCCCAAACCCTGGCCTCAGTTAAAACACTTCATTGGCCACTCGTAAATCAAAATTGACCCCAGGGAAGGAGACTGGATTTGACTCATTGTGCCACAGATTTAATTGGTGGGGGGAATCAGGGATGTGAGGGGTTCTCCGCCTTGAGTCTTCCAACCTCATTTTAGGCTCACTGCCTGCCACCTTGCTGCCTGTTCTCAGAATTATGGTGTGTATGACATTTTGCCTGTTTTCTCTGCATGACTGAATTAGGATGTAAGTTTGCTCGCTGAGCTGGAAGGGTCGTTTTCAGACGTTTCGCTACCATTCTAGGTAACATCATCAGTGACCATCCAGTGAAGCGCTGGTGTTATGTCCCGCTTTCTATTTATGTGTTAAAGCGGGACGTAACACCAGCGCTTCACTGGAGGCTCACTGATGATGTTACCTAGAATGGTGATGAAACGTCTGAAAACGAACCTTCCAGCTCAGCAAGCAAACTTACATGCAGAACCTCAACCTTAGCTACAAATCTCAGAGCTCCCATGACTGAATTAGATTTGCAACTGGCCATTCTCAGGCCCTGTTATCTGGCCACTTCCCTATTTTCTATATTCCCCAACAATCCATTAAACCACAATAACAGTGAAACTTGATCAGACTATAATCAGAAGACATCCTTAGAAGAAACGGCTTACAATGATTACGACTTGTGTACTGAAAAAGTAAATTGTATAAGTATAGATGACAACAGTTTCAACAAAACAATAGTTGAGAAATTCAGAAATTAATCTAACCTCAGTAACGTCCTTCAGAGCTATGCATCAATTAGCATGTGGCATCTTGACCCCCATATTTGTAATGATTCTCTCAATGGCTACAAGCTAATTTAAATTGGAGTATTCTGCACAAAGAAAAGCTGCCATCAAAGGAATTAGCATAAGAAATTTATGCATCCATCTGATTTTTCAAAACAGAAATGACACTGGCTTTTCAGATGTTTTACTATATGGTCTGACAATGACCAAAAACACAGCAGTAACTCAGCATTTTTGATTCAGCTTCTAACTGTGCAATGATCTGTGTAATGTGTATTTTTGACAAAATGAAAAGCTGTATTAATTTTCCCATCCAAGCAGTAATAATTGTTGCACAGAGCAACAGCGTGTGCTTTGCCAAACACCTGGGCTCATTCTCTTCGGGGGGTGGGGGCAGGAGGCCTTTCATTTCATCTACTGTTATGAGGCAAACAGTGCGTCTGTGATCAGTTAAGGAGACAGAACTTTCACTTTCAGCCATTCAGATCAGCAGCACTTTGAATCAGAGGATTAATTCTCTGCAAATCCATGCTCTGAAAGAAAAGGTTTTAATATCTGGAGATCTTTTCCTCCATGATTTACAATGCAAACAGATAAATATTTCTTGTTTCATTTGATATTTTTAATGGATGATAATGTTTTGGGAAGTCACAAATGATCCAAAAACGTGGTTAGATCAAAAGTGATTTTAAGGTTGTGCATTAAAAAGCAATTATTTAAAAGTGCTGTTGAAGTTAAAGCCTGAAAAATCGAAGGGCATGTGACAGGCAAGAATGATTTTATAGACCTTTAGCAGAATGAATGGACGGACAATGTAGAGTTATATTGACCCCTGTCTCTGTTGGTTTTAACCTTCCTCTCTTGAGGAATGTTAAGAAGCTGAGTCTTGCTTCATCTGAAGAAGGCTGAAGTCAGCACAGGTCACTTAATGAACTCTGGCCTGTGAAGAACCTGTTTAACCTGCTGACAGATTCATGGGAATTGGCTTTCTCTGGCTGCGCCAGCATTTATTGTCCAAGCCTAACAGCGCTTACGATAGTGGTGGTGAGCTGCCTTTGTGAATCACTGCACTCCATCCAGCGCAGGTACGGCTATAGTGCTGTTAGGAACGGAGTTCCAGGATGTTGATCCAGTGGCAGGGATGTGATAATAATATAGTTCCAAATCAGGACGGTAAATGTTAATGAACACTATCACCTTGCTTGTTTAACTGGAAGGTTTTTCCACTGGTTCTGTAAGAACATTAAATCCAGCTCCAATGGATTCAGCAGAGGTCAATGTTGGGGTATCCTGTCCAATAGCAGTTGTGTTCCTAACACTCTCTTATCCTGACTTCAAAGTGAAAACAGAGCAATTTTCCAACTAATTTAGTTCAGTCTTAAGTCAATTACACAGTATATGACTAGAACAGATAATTAAATTATCAGAAACAGATAGCTGTTTGACTTCTACTTTCTGCTAAATGTCATATCTTTTCATTTTATGTTCCAATGAATATATTATCAACATGATGGGTGAGAAATTGATAGGGTTAGGGTTACTGTTTGTGTTACCACACTCTGAGCATGGTATTTGCTGGAATAGAAGGGTGTTTTAGTCTAAATTCATTCAAAGGATGAACTGGGCTAGCATTTATTGCCCATCCCTAATTGCCCAGAGGGCAGTTAAGAGTCAACCACATTGCTGTGGGTCTGGAGTCACTTGTAAGCCAGATCAGGTGAGGATGGCAGTTTCCTTCCTTAAAGGGCATTTGTGAGCCAGCCGTGTTTTTCCGATAATTAATAATGGGATCATGGTCATCATTAGACTCTTAATTCCAGATTTTTTAAAATTGAATTCAAATGTCACCATCTGCAAAATGACACAGTTTGAACTTGAGTCACCAGAATATTACCAAGGTCTTCTGGATTAACAGTCCAGCAATAATGCAACTAAGCCATAGCCTACTCTCATGTTCATGGGTCAATAGAAATTATTATGTTTCTACTGAAATATCTATTCTATTTACTGTTGATGGGTCAAAAATTTATAACTCCCTTTCTGACAGCGCTGTTGGTCTATCTACAGAACATGGATTAGAGTTTGTCAAGAAGGCAGCTCATGTCCACTTTCTCACGGGCAGTTAGGCATGGCATCACATTCTGGACCAGCCCTTCTCCGGAGACAGAATTTGATAAAAAAAAATGCCCTGAGGGAGACAGTTGTGGAAAAAGTGAGAGCTTTATGGCTGCACCATGTGGACCTTCCACTTGGTGCCGCATTTCAGGATAAGAGTGAGGAGGGAGTTGTGAAAGAGAATAAGACAGTCAGTTACCTTGATCTTAGGCAGGCTCTGTAGTGTCAGATACCAGGAGCTAGGTCACATATTGGCTAATGGTTTTGTGTACCATTTACTTCAGGGCCTCAAGAAGGAATCTAGCAGCACTCTACCTTTGCTGTCTGGCTTCTTCTTGCCACTTCTTTTCTGCAAGAGAGAGCAGGATGGCAGTGATTATGTTGCATTATGCTTGGTTGATGTTCCTGCAACAACTGAATAGCTGATGATCTGACAGTGAGAGGTGAGTGTGACACTGGGAGCATTGGATAATTTACAGTATGATACTTGAAAATTAAGTACAAGTCCTGAGTGTGAGGGAATCTTGCTGGGTAAATGATAGTTTTGAGTCGTGTTGAGCCAAATGACAGATGATCGCATAGTGTGCACTCTCACCTTGTCTCCCTGAAGGAGGTCATCATTTTGTTTTCCTTATATCATTGGGGCCACATTCTGGGCACTAATGTCTTTGGTGCTATACTCCCATTCCCTCCTCAGCCTAGTGGTGAAAACACTTTCCCATCCAGGGAAAATCCTGCCTGGCAATCATGTCTCTTACCTGAGCCTCTGAAGTGCCATCACTGAAATTGGGAGCACACTCCTTTATGTGATTGCTCTTCCAAGTTGATGTTGCAGCAAGTTTCAGTTCAAGTGTGTACCTTCATTTAATAATGGCTCAGCTTTCAATAAGAGAAGACTATACCACTTGTTCTGTAATGGTCTCCTGTTGAGGCTGCAGGTTGCATAGGATATAGTGAGGCAGTGTGGGAGACACTCAAGTAGGTGCTACATTCATTCAAATCAGTTTGATCTGAATGGGCACAGAGAGGTTGTTAATTTTGACCCAGGATTCAATAACAGAGGTAAAACAATTTCTAGCCTGAGATCAAACTGAAATAAATTTAATTGATAGTATTTTACACTTTAGATATGCAATTTATTTACAGGCAATTTCCGGGCTTCCATCACGCTCACACAATTTGGACTAGAATTTGTTTTAATTTTTTTACCTTAAAACGGCATTGAGAATGGACACATCGTTTTTGAAACAATATAGTTGAGGAGTCAGGTGACCTTGTGTCCAAGCTCTGGATGACAGCCTGCACATCTGCACATGTCAATAAAATGTAACAAATCTTTCTTCTGAATTAATTGCTACTATTATCCAAAAGAAAGTATTGAGACTAGTTACAGTATACTTGCAGTTTTCTTGGCTACAGAATTGAATTCCAAAGAACAGATGTGGAAATGAACATATTCTACCACAAGCATGTACGAATTGATGAAACTCAAACTCAATATTTTGCACAAGCCAGAAACAATTTTGCATGTTTATTCCCAGGATGTAGGCGTCTTTGTCTGGGCCAGTATTTACTGCTCATTCCTGGCGTTGAGAAGGTGGTGGTGAGCCACTGTCTTCAACCATTGTAGAACATGCGACAACAATGGAAAAACTGACATTATAGTCATTGACAAAACTGGGATTTCTGATCAGGGACATTCATTGGGACATAATATCAGAAACTGCTCGAAAAACTCAGCAGTATCTGCAGAGAAGACAGAATTAATATTTCAGGTTCAGTGACCCTTCTTCCGAACTATTTTTGTTGTTGATTTTCAGTATCCGCAGTCTTCAGTTTTTTTATTAAGACATATTTCTGAGAGCAGCGGCTGAAGTAAGAGACTGATCTAAACCAACAACATAGCAGGATCTTAGACAAAATCCATCATAGAATCATATAGTTGTACGGCACAAAAACATCCTTTCAGCCTAGCTTGTCCATGCCGACCAGATAATCTAAAATAATTTAGTCGCATTTGCCAGCATTTGGCCCATATCCCTCTAAACCCTTCCTATTTGTATACCTATACAGATGCCTTTTAAATGTTGTAATTGTACCAGCCTTCACCACTTCCTCTGGCAGCTCATTCTATATACGCACCACTGTCTTTGTGAAAAAATTGCTCCTTAGGTTCGTTTTAAATCTGTTCCCCGCACCTTAAATCTATGCTCTTTAGTTTTGGATTCCCCTACACCGGGGAAAATACTTTGGCTATTCACCCTATCCATGACTCTCATGATTTTATAAACCACTGTAAGGTCACCCCTCAGCCTCCGATGCTCCAGCAAAAATAGCCCCAACCTATTCAGCCTCTCCCTATAACTCAAACACTCTAATCCCAGCAACATTCTTATAAATCCTTTCTGTACCCTCTCAAGATTACAACATATTTCCTGCAGAAGGGTGACAAGGGTGCAGTATTCTAAAACTGGCTTCACTAATTTCCTGTACAGCCACAACATGACATCCCAACTCTCATTCCTCTCCGAGGAAGGGTCACTGGACCCGAAACTTTAAGTGTTTTTTCCTTCACAGATGCTGCCAGACCTGCTGAGCTTTTCCAGCAATTTCTGTTTTGTTTCCCAACTCTCATATTCAATGCATTGGCCAATGAAGGCAAGTGTGCCAAATCCCTTCTTCACCTGTCTACCTCTGACTCCATTCTAAAGCAGCTATGCACCTGCACCCTAAGTTTCTTTGCCAGGAGCCATGGACTTTAAGCTGGCCTTTTACGTACCTCTGTGAAGAATCAAATCAGACTTTTGCTTCAGGGCTTGAACTGTACTTCGACTGGACTAAAGCCAAAGAAACTTGCTACTGCAACAAATAAACTACTGCAAACCAATTTTCACAAACCTCTAACCTCTACTGTTTCAACAGGTATAAAAATAATGAAAAGCCTCTGATATTTCAAATATTTCGACAGAAACAAATATGACAGCAAATTTTTGGACACAAGATCGAAGTGCATGTAATATCTTTTGTAGCCTCATTTACCCATACATGCATGTGTACCTG